>NW_024340695.1:2277304-2486447 GCF_902729225.1 Pteropus medius | reverse complement strand
TTTTTTTTTCTCCAAGCACTGGAAAATTACAAAGTTTCTTGCCCTGGTGTTTTAAAACTTGAAGAGCCTCTGGGAATCAGCAGTTAAGGATCTGGCCACCAGCCAGTAATAATGGTGCAGGGGCAGAATGCTAATGACATCATGGAACTTGGAGGCCAGTGACGGAAGAGACCATTCAAGGAGCTGGCCTCCCAAGGCTGCCCTTGGCTGTTCCTGGGCAAGCTTTTCTTGTCACTGCCTCCAGTAAGAATTAACAAGTGTGCCTTTTTGACCTGACTGTCAGTGACAGGCTATGAAGTCACTGACAAGAAAGGGCAGAAAGTAGAAGAGGAGGAAGAGGGAGAGTAAAGATGAGAGTCTATAAAAACTTGGAGAGAAAAGTGAAGCGTAGACTTTCATTATGCTTTCAGAAAATTAAAACTGTACATAAATATGAAACCGAAGCTATCACCAGCCTTAACTGGAAAAAAATGAGGAACTCAGGCATTTTGCAATTTTTATAAGTGGCCTTTTAGAGGAAACTGGAGCCAGCTGCAAGTTTATATTTCAGGAAAACCTGGCCTGGTAAAGCCTCTCCTGACTCATGCTTATGGGCTAGAGTTCATGTCTGTTGCTGGAAGGTTGCCATTTCCTTGTAAAGCAAGAAAATGCAGAGCTGGGACCCGGGCTGCTCAGAGTTCCCCTGCAAGCCCCTCTCCACAATTCTGCATGTGCTTCTTTTACCAGGTCCTGACTAGGGGAGACCAGGGGGCAGGTGTACAGGACACAAGATTTAAGGACGCTCTCCCTCCTGGGGTTGTGCAGGCACAGGGTTGGCCCTGAGGGTAAGGGCCTCCTTAAATCTTGCTCCCCAGATGCCTCACTTTCCTGTGCTCCTGCTTCGCCTTTCAAACTACCCATTCAGCAACCCTCCATTTCTAAATCTCTTGATTTAAGATGGGGTGTGGGCATTTTTAAAAGCTCCTTAGATGATTCTAATGTATAGCCAGGACAGAGAGACACTTCTTTAAGTAAACAAGGGTTGGTGGCAAATTGAAGTATTCCCACTAAAAGCCAAGAATCAACCTTGACTTTATCTGCTCCTAGTATGTTAACTAGGTAAAAAATTCTTATCAAATTCATTTGGGTTCAGTCTGTTCACTACATTATGGGTCACAAAGCGTTCTGTACAGGGTTGTTAGATAAAATACAGAATGCCCGATTAATCTGAATTTCAGATAAACAAGTAATTTTTTAGACTTATCTGAAATTCAAATTTAACTCTGTGTATGGTATTTTCGTTTGCTAAATCTTGTGACCCTCATCCTGCATGACATGCCAAAGTATGTGAGCTTGATTGTGGAGGGCCGAGTTTCCCAGTTATTATTACAGGACACACAAGTTGCAGTGGATACAATATATTTTACACTAAGAGAAAAAACTCCATAGTCAAATAAATTTGGCAAACACTGGGTTAAATCAAGTTAACCACGTTTTTTTTTTTTCGTTTTTGTTTTTTACTACAAAATGACTCAGAACCTGTAATATGCATATGTGTACTGTGACCCCTCTCAAGTTGAAGACCTGCAGAGTTTCCCAACCTACAGAACCAGGGGACATCTTATAGAACTAATGTTCCAGAAAAGTTAATGTAGAAACACTTCAGTGAGAAGCAGGGTGCTAACTGAAGAATTTTAAGCAGGCAAGTGACAAAGTCAAAATAGTGATTAAGATGGATAATTCCACTTTTAGAAGTATCAATTTGAGATGAACAAGACTGGAAGCAAGGAACTCAGATAGGTATGAGTTTGCTCAGGCTGCCATAACAAAGTACAACAAACTGAGTGGCTTAGACAATAGAAATTTATTTTTTCACTATTCTGGAGGCTACAAGACTGAGATCAAGATGTTGGCAGGGTTGATTTCTTCTGAAGTTCTCTCCTTAGCTTGTAGTTGTCTGTCTTCTCCTTTTGTCTTCACATGGTCTTCCTTCTGTGCATGTCTGTGTCCTAATCTCTTCTTCTTACAAGGACACCAGACCTATTGGATTAAGGACCGGTCATGTGACCTCATTTTACCTTAATTATCTCTTTGAAGGCCCTTTCTCCAAATACAGTCACACTCTGTAGTATTGGGGGTATGCCTTCACATGAGTTTTGGGGGAGACACAATTTAGCTCATAACAGAGACTATTATAATAATCCTACTGATAGATGATGAAGTTGTGAATTAAGGGGATGGCAGTAGTGAATGGATTGGATCTTAGAAATATTAGAGCCAGAACTGAAAGAACACTGAAATTGCTTATATGTGATGAATGAGCAAAAATGAAGCATAGTTTCTAGCAGAGTCACATTCACATATATTTGCTTCCATCTCTTTACTGTTCCCTGACCTAGAAAATAATCTTTCATGTAACACAAGTTCATATTCATAATGCAGTGTTGAATCGAATTTATTTCAAAGATAGAAGTACGAGCAACACAGTTATTAAATATTTCCTACTTATTTCTAGAAATGTCCACTAGTTTTTGTATTGGGATGATCGACTAATCTCTGCATCATCTCTCTCCATCCTTTAAGAAAAAGATATTGAGCATTATAAGGATGCCTGGCTTACCTGCCAGATTCATTCTGCTCTAGTGGGTGGAGTCATGGTTGCTTCCAAGGAGAGCAAAGCCTTGGTGAGGAGCAATGACTTGGATGGATCTGGCTCCTTTGAGGGCCGTGGTCCTCAGGCCTTTTAAGACACATGGAAGACCAGCTCTAGTCCCTGTCTTCAACCTATGAGTTAACCAGAACAGCCAAGAACTTTTGGGAATCAAAAGCCTAGTCAAATTTTGATCCTATGAAAAAAAATCACTGGATAATTTAGACAAATGAAAAAGTAGTCAAAAGACATTTTGAGTGGGAGCCTTCAGTTCTGCAGAATCTATAGAACAATCTAACTCTACAACAAAGAAACTTCTGAGATTGCTGGAGCCAGGACTAGAGACCCACAGGTCAATGCACCCTTTGAGCACCAGCCTCTGAGCTCTCTTCCTGGCCTCATTTGGATGGCTATGGTATGAAGGGGATGCCTTGGGAACACCCTGAAAATCTGTCAGAGCTACCACAAGCTAGAACCCATCTTTGCTGAGGTTTACAGAATTCTTGTTGATACAAGTGTTCTTTAAGTTAAAAGCAATAAATTCTTTCTGGTTTAATTTAAAAAAAAAAAATCAGTTGAGAGAACTTGGATTCTGTTCCCTCTGTCTTCTCGTGATTGATGTATTTCTCAGCCTTTGGCCTCTCTACCAATTAAATAAGGATGCTGGCCAAAGTATAACCACTGCCTGTAATCTTTGTCTCTTTTGAGTCTTTAATTTTTCCATGGTTTTTCCCTTTTAGCCTATACTTGAATTCTACCTCATTCCAAAGATTTTTCTTTTACCAGTCATCTCATAGCACTAATATTCTGCCTTGTTGTAGAGCTGGAGGCTTGCCCTGCACTCCTTATTCAAGTAATAGCTACTTGAAAGGCAGGAAAGAGTTCCTCTGTGACTCTCCCATGGCTCTTAGCACATACTTTGATTACGGCAAATAATCAACTGATTGTCTTGAATCTGATACAGAGCCTCTACTACCACCTCCTCTACATGCAATGCTCAAAAATTACTTGCCTGTGCTAGTGTTGACATATTTTCTCCTTATACCTAATTTAAATTCATCTTACAATGATTCGAGTCCATTTCATACTCCATTTGTAATACATTGTTGTAAAAATGGCTGAAATCATTTTTTTCCTTGTATCCATGCCTCTGTGCAATGTG
This sequence comes from Pteropus medius, assembly GCF_902729225.1. Lineage (NCBI taxonomy): Eukaryota > Metazoa > Chordata > Mammalia > Chiroptera > Pteropodidae > Pteropus > Pteropus medius. Next base: position 2,482,656 of record NW_024340695.1, on the reverse strand, counting down.
GCTTTCCATCTCCTCCCATCACGAGATTGAATCTATTTTCCTACCCTTCGAAAGTGGGCTGGCCATGTGACCTGCTTTAATAATTCACAGCAGAAGTGACATTGTGCCATTTCCAAGCCTACCCCTTAAGAGGCCTGACGAGTGTTATTCTCTCTCTCTTAGAACTGTGACCAGTTACCATATGAAAGAGCTTGAGCTAGCCTGCTAGATAGTGAATGACCACATGGCCAAGTCAACCTTTCACCCTGTTGGCTTTAGCTGGTAGCCAGTTAATCCCCAGAAGCAGAGCTCCTTAACTAACACATAGCTGACCATGGATGCAAGAAAGAACCCAGAAAAAACAGCAAATGTACAGCTGATCCATCCTACTTTGCTGATTTGCAGAATCATAAGTTAAACAAATGATTTCTGTTTTAAGCCACTAAGTTTTGGGATTAATAGTTCCACAGCAATAGTTAACTCACACACCATCCAAAATGTTCAGGTGTTTGAAGAGAGTAAGAAACTTCCAAGCAATCAATATGCATCCACATTTATATTTTGATACAATTTTGTGCTCTAAACTCATAGTAATAAGAGATAAAATAGAAAATGAAAGTTGTGTAGCTGGCTCATGGATAAACATCTCCACAAACCAGAAATCTACAGTGCTCCAGGAACGAAAGCAAGGAGAGGTCACTGGAAGTTTTCTCTCTGCAAAGTAAAGGGATTTTTCCATCTGAAGCAAGGTAAGAAAGCCAGTTTACTTCTTGAGACTAGGGAAACTAGAGTTTGCTGGGAATAGATAACACCCCCACTTTTGCACTCTCACGAAAGTAGACTTAAAAATAATTGCCAGCATTACCAATAATTGCCGGCATTCTCCTACCCGCCCACTCTACCGATTCTGCTGAAACCTATTGTCAGTTCTTAGTCCTCTTTTTACTAAGCAAACATTGGTACAGTTGATTCTCTTAGACTTTCTTTTTTTCTGTGTGAGGATGCAATGCTTCCCTGGTTTTTGTCCTACATCACTGGCCACTTTTCTAATTTTTTTTTAATGGTTCCCATTCTTCTTCCCAAATTCTTAATGTTAGAGAAAGCTTAGATTCTGTCCTTGGTCCTGTTCTTTACCCATATTCACTCCTTTGGTGCTCTTCTTCAAGCTCATGGCTTTAAATATCATCTACATTCTGACCAGTTCCAATTTAAATCTCTGGCTCATATATCTCTCCAAACTCCAGGTCCATGTATCCTACTTAATATCTCCATTTGGATATCTAACAGAAATCTGAAATTCAAATCAACTCTCGATCTTCCCTTGCTCCAATATCTGCCCCATCTTCAATCTTCCCTATCTCAAGTGATAGCAATTCTGCTCCTCAGTGCCTGAGTCCCAAAACCTAGATATAACTGTTCTCTCATATCATTCAACAAACGCACCAGGAAATAATGTTGGATCTACCTTCAACCTTTATCTAGAATCTGATCATTTCTCATTTGGGATCATGACTTTTGGCAAACTGGGAGCCTGGGGAAGTAAGAGGCTATGGACAAAGTCTCATGAATAGAAACTGAGTAAAGCTACCTGTTGACTCAGTGCCTAGATCTATGGTGTTCCCAGTCTCACCAAAAGACAGGAGCCCCACCTGGTTCTGGGTCTGGGTGAGGCAACTGCAAACTACTATTTGGGGGAGGTGGGAGAGAAAAAAGTGAAAATCTTTCCAAATAAGATTTGGAAAGTTTGCAAACCAAAATTCCAAGTCCCACCAGAAAAAAATCTAATGTTAATAAAGTGAGTTAACAAATTATTCACTCCAAATAAAATCATATTATATGATAGCCCGAAATATATTTTTGAAATGAGCATGTTTCCAGAGTATTCAAAGAAATAAAATGAAGGACTAGCTTTCATTTTTTTTTTTTAAAGAGCATGATATGAAACACAAATAGGCAGAAGTGAAATAAAATTATGTGATTGTAAAAATAAACAACTTGAAATCTTTGACTAAAAATTATAATAATTTGAATTTAAAATTTATAGGATAAACTCTAAATTGAACACAATTACATAGAAAATTAATACATTGGAAAATAGCACAGAGGAATTTAACCCTACACAGCCAAAAATACGGAAAGATAATAAATATTCTTAAAAAGACAAGGAATGTAGTTTGAATAGCTACAACATACAGAAAATAGGAGTTCTGAAGAAGGAAATGAGGAAACAATATTTGGAGAGATAAATAGCAGAGATATTTTACACGATTAAAAAAAGAGAAGAGTCCTGAGTGTTAAGGTGAATAAATAAAGAAAGCCCATGCCTACCAGACACATTGAAGTAAAACTACAGACAACTATCAATACAGAGAACTTGGAAATTTCTAGAGATAATATATATGTTATATTGTCAATGTAGTAGATTTTTTATAACAGAGTCATAATAACAGAGTCAAAAAATCCTCTAAAAGAAATATTAAAGGATGTTATTCACTAAGAAGAAAAGTGAACCCAAGGCATGAAATATAAAAAATAATATTAAAACAGGAATTGATAATATTTATTAGTAAGTTTAATTAACTATTGACCTTAACAGCATACACATTAATTTTTTTTCTAATTTAAAATAGGATACAATCTGAGCTCTACACAGCAATAATAAGATGGGGAAAGAAATAGCACGTTCAGTCTTTATGAGGCCTACACAATAGTAAAGCGAAGGATGGAAATTCTAAATAACTTAAGCCTTTGTCAGAAAAGTTTATGGTTAAATATGTATGCTTAAAAAGTTAAAAGGAACCACTGAAATTAACAAATAAAGTTGTATTTATTAAAATACTCTAAGTATATGGAAACTTTATTAATACGATAGAAGGCAGAAAAGAAAAAATTTATAAAGCAAAGAAAAAAAATCATGGCAAGGAAAAAACCCAAAATAAGAAGGCAGAAGTTCAAATAGATCAAAATAAATTTAAAGGGATTACATTTATTTAGTAAAAATGGTTATCAAAGTGGATATCGTAAAACTCCAGCTATATATGTCTTACAGGATTCGCAATTAAAACAAAACCAAAAGATAAAGTTTGAATATAAAGGAATAAAAAAGATGTACCATGTAATAATAATAAAAAGAAACCTGGTATAGCAATATTTTTATCAGACTAAATAGAATTTAAGGTAAAAAAGTACTACATAATAATAGAAGAATCTACCAAGATGTATCATTCATGAACCTAATAGCACATGCATCTAACAGTATAACTCTGAAAACTACAAAGCCAAAGATGAGAGGATTATAAGGAGAAATCAACAAAACTATAATCATAGTGTAGATTACTGAGAGCAGATAAAATGAAAACTTAGCAAGAATTTAAAAGGTTTGTACAACAACAAATCTACTAGATATGAAAAATCTACTAGATACTGACTATAATGCAATTAAATTTGAAATTAACAAATAAAAAGAAGTTAAAAACAATGCTAACTACAACATATGCTTGGAAACTAGTAAAACAATCTTCTAAATAACTCATAGGTTAAAGAGGAGTTCACATTATAAATGATAAATTATTTAAAAATAAATGACGATGAAAGTAGTGGGTCCAAAAAAAATGCTGTTAAGGATATTTATGGGATAACTGGCAAAATTTGAATAAGGTCTATAGATCAGATAATAGTGTTATATTAAATTTCCTAATTTTGATAATTATACTGTGTTGGATTGAATGTCTTTGTTTTTAAGAAATATACACTAAAATATTTAGAAATAAGGGCATATGAAACAATTCTCAAATGGATCAGAGATGATGATGATGATGGCGGTGGTGGTGGTGATAATATCCAGAGAAGAATAATAAAATGTTATCCCAATCTATGGCCATACCTCCCTGAACATGCCCGATCTTGTCTGATCTCAGCAGCTAAGCAGGGTCGGGCCTGGTTAGTACTTGGATGGGAGACCACCTAGGAAGACCGGGTGCTGTAGGCGATTAAAAAAAAAAAAAATGTTATCCCAGAATTGGTGAATCCGGGTGAAGGGTATACTGAATTTCTTTACACTATTTTTGTAAGTTTGAAATCATTTTAAAATGAAAAGTTTAAAAAAACCTGTAAGATGCAGTTAAAGCTAAAGGAGACTTTATTTAAAAAAAATAAATAGTTCTCTCTTTTAAGATAGATAGTGATTTTCCAGACTTAATTTCTCTTCTGAAGTTTTTGTTTCACTGATTGGTTAAAACAACAACCCGTTGTGTGAGAAAACTGCATTCTTCTGCAAATGAGCAAAACAGAACACCATGCCTGTTGTGTATGAAACAGCATCTCATGGTTGCCAGCACCTTAGTTAGTTAGGCATTGCCTTGGGGATAAACATAGACTAGTGACTAAGCAGTGATGTCACAATTGTTTTAAATAAATGAACCAAAAAGGCAACTTGTGCCACATTCCAACTAGGTCATAAAACTTTATTTCAGAAGTGTTGACCCTAGGATTTCTCTAAGCCTTTTATAATACTTTGTTTTGGCTTCTCTCTCCATGTGCCATAACTCCGAACAGTGAAACCCAATCTCCTTTTAAAGATTTCCTGAGAAATTTACCTCTTAACTTCAGAAGAGTGCTGAAGTGTCAACACATTTCCAAGAGATTGTTTCCAGACACTCAGCATTATATAGAAGAGTTTTATGATGGAGGACAAGAGCAGGACTACAGTGACACTCTGTGGGATTGCCGAGGGGTAGGTGTGAGGGTGGAGGAAGGAGGAGAGAGAAGACAGAAAGGATCAGTTGTGGTTTAGAGAAGAGCTTAAAGACAGGTTTGGGAACTCTACCAGCTTCTACATGTTCGCAACATCTCTGTTACCAGAGCAATCTTTTTGGTGAATAAGGAGGGCCTCAGAAAGTTTGCAAGATGGAGAATAACTGCTAGTGAAGGAAGAGGTTCTAGATGTGTAATGTCATTGCTTTCTCGTTCAGTTGACTATGGTGGGCCTGATGGGGAGGGCCATGTAAATTGTTTGGGGACCTTACTCATTTTGCAGCAGACTCATTTTCAGGGCCTCTTTTGGTACATTACTCTCCCTAGCCCATCAGACTCAATCTTGGTCCTGTGTTACTTGACAAAGTCATAGCAACCTTTGGGTGAATGGCACTCACAGCATTTTGATGGCCAAAAGGAGACTAGTGAATTATGCCACTTCTGAAAAATTGCACAGTTTAGTTTTTTAATGAATTTTCCACCTCTACATTTTATGTCGAAATCTGTCTATTTTAATTAAAACTACTTCAGAAGACAGAACATGGGGCTGATTCCAGAAGTTCACATTTCATTACTGGCAAGTATAGCAGCTCAAGAAATACTGGCAAATTTCTAAGCTGTGCCTAATAATCATCTCTTGGGGAGATGGCCATGCTATGGCGGGGTTCCAGTCCTGGTCCCGTTTCACCTGACCAAAAACCTATCGCATCTGTTTCCTAGAGAAAACCTTTCCAGACTATGAATGGGTCCAGTTGAGAATTCCTAATCTACAAGGCATAATTGTGATTACCTCTTTTCTAACTATTACTCCCCAAACTTTATTAGCTTTGAAGGAAAAAGGAAGAAAAATCTGGCTGAATGAAAATATGTATCTCATAGAAGCAATCAGCGAGGGCTTTTTTCTGGCCGTACAAAGTTAGTGCTAGAAGACAGCAGTGTCAAAACTTCCTATTAGCCCAAATTTTATAAAGATTCCCCACATGCTAAATAATAATAACAACTACAACAATAATAATAGTACAGCCCATCTCTACTCCTCCTCCCACTGAAGGGTTTCACTGAGCACTGTTGGGAAACCTCTAGCTTAAGAAAATGAGGTCCAGAGAAATTGAGAGCCATACCCCACGCATGCCAGCTAATTGGTGCCAGCACTAGGACCACAGCCCTTTCACCCACAGAAGCATTTGCTCATTGCCTGGAAGTCACTGAATCATGAAAAGGGGATGGCAGTAATTTTCTCTGCCCCCAGTAATTTTCAGTGTAAGAAAGACACTGTCAGAATTAGCACACACACACACAAATGTTTTTCAAGCTCTCCGAATATGGGCAACCAGGCTAAACACCTCACAGCAGTTATATTAATATGCAACAGACTATGCCTCCAGGGATTTGTATGACTTCTCCCCACCATGAGCTACAGGCTATGGAGGCTGTAAGAAAGCAAATAAGGCAGCATATGTGTATTCTTAGGAACCCGTAGATGGATCCCACAACCCATGGATGGATCTACTCTGACCAGGACTTAAATTAGGCATGCCATCACATAGTTTGGCAAGGATTTTGTTTCTTTGTTTTTTTTTTTTCCTAGAGAATAGAGAGAAATGGTAGAAAGACACTACTTCAGGTAATAGCATGGTTATATTTATGTACTATTTTAAAACTTTGCACAGTTCGCCCACATACTGCAAATTAAATAAGTTTCACAATAACTCTGTGAGAGCATAGGAGCAATATTTTCTTTATTCTACAAACAAAGAAAGGAAGGAGAGGTCATGTGGTTTGCCCAAGGCTACTCCATCAGCTGGTGACAGATGGGATGATCAGTCAGTGACTGAAGGAGGAACACACCATTATTTTCCATCAGACTCTAGACTGGATTCAGGCTCTGCCCAGCAAAGAACATGTCCTAGACTCAAACAGAGGGGCTGTTCTAATTTGGAAGAACAGAACAGAGAAGGCATTCTCATACTGCATGGATCAGAAAGAATAAAAACATAGAAAGATGATAACAGACATCACAGCTTTCCTTCTGACCTGTGTCTTCTTCAGAACTGTTTATAGTTGAGTTATATCCTAATACAGATTTGCATTTGGTGGATAAGTTCTGGCACCATAGATTTACATATTCTTTGGAACCTATTTGCTAGTTGAAATTACCTTTTCCTATGAAGAATTTTAGGTCAGTTTAATTCACCCCCAAAGTAAGACTGAAAACATTTTTTAAATGAGGAGTGGACTTTGAAAGGAAAGATCTGTGGCAGTGCCAAAGCAAGCCCCAGGAGTGAGAGGACTGATTTGGCAGCTGTCAGGACAAATCAGCTCATGGAGTGAGAAGTGGGTTGAAGGGAGGGAGCTCGGTCTGCAAGGACAAAGCTGGGCACAAAGCTCCAATTTTTCAAGTTGCTTCTCTTCCTAGAGAAGCCACCCTTAAGACTCCACATGCTTTGCTACCACGTCTGATGGAGGCAGAATGCTACCTCTGGCACATAAGTCATTTCTAATTTTAGTGGCATTACCGGGGCCTGAAACATCCATGCTCAGAAGTCCTGAAATAACACAGGTTTATTCAGTGGCTTGACTGAGTGCTCCTGGAATTCCTTTAAAATGCCGAAGGATGGGTAACCCTGGGTTATTTCGGCACAGAGGGCTGGGGAAGGGCCCAGATACAAGCTGCTGACAATACAAATTTTGTAAAGCAAAACTAATGAACAAATGATTACTTTTCAGATCAAAACCTGTTGAGGATTAAGATGTCTTTTCGGCAATCCAGGGGTTATTCATAGGCTTGTTTCAACTATACCAGTAGTTTCAGGAAAAGGCAAGGTAGAACAGCCCATAAGTAAGCCAGCATCATCTACAAAGGATGTTCGTGGCTCAGGCAGAACCAAACTTGGTTAAAAATGCTTTTCAACTAAGGAATCACTTCGCACTCAAAGAGAGTTTCTGACTACTCTGGAAGGTGATCTTGGGAACTTATAAATCTTAGAATAAATATGATTATCAAAGAACAAATTCAAGTGTTTGGGGGAACATGAATTCATTTATTCTTTCTTTCCTTCCTTCCTTCCTTCCTTCCTCTCTCTTTCTAAGTGACCCATATTAGAAGCCCTTGACAACATTTCCCAGGAGTACATGTGTGCAGGGAACTGGAAAGCTGTCCTTGGTACGGCAGCTGACTAGTCCATTGACCTCGGGCTAATCATTTAATTTGTGATTAGTAATTCATAGTCAAAGCCATGATTACGGTGATCCAACAGAAGTGAACCTGCCTGAGCATGGGCACACAAGGGTTATAATTTTAAGAATGTATTCCTTGGGAGTGGAGGCAAAATGCTGATGGACTTAAAGCAGCCTAGATTTGAACACCTTAGCAGTGAGTATTACCAAGTTTCCCATACATTTCATCAAGGCCTCTGGGTTTTTCAGAGAGCCTGGGGAGGCATAACCCACTTCGGCTCAGGGGTATAGAAACAAGACTTGGGTGGTTCATTAGCCGCTACATGGGGGTGTTGGAAGAGACGTGAGTAATGCTGTTTTCATTCACCGTTGTCTCACCAGGGCAATCTTCTGGAAACATAAATTTAATGTTCCCATCCCTTGCTTATAATAGCTTTCTATGGTTCCAAAGCAAAGGACAAACTCCTCAATACTGCTTACACATCCCCACATGATCCAACACCTGCTTACCTCTCCCAATCCTTGCTTTCCATATTCCCTTTAATCCAGCCACAAGGACTTTATTTCGGTTCCTCCAATAATCAAATTCTTTCCATCTCAAGCATTCCTTTATCCCTCTTTACTTTTTAATTTCTATTTCTCTGTTAATGCTCAGCTCAAACGTTACCTTCTCTGAAAAGGCCTCCCGAACCTTCCCCTCCCCAACTCCGTTAAATCAGATATAAACTCTTACAACGTTCTTGCAGGGCATCCTGTTTTCCTCTGGGGCCTTTATCACAGTTATAATTATATACTTACTTGTTTACTTATTGGATTAACTCCAGTCTATCCCACTAGATTATAAGCAAGGTCTATTTACCATTGTATCTCTAAAGCCTACCACAGTGCCTTGCAAGTAGCAGACACGCAATACAGAGATCACATTAGGATGAAAGTGATGCGAAGTAGAAGACAGCAACCTTACTATCAGAACACTGCTCTGATCTAGACCTGCAGGCCTTATTGGTTAATGGCCACTGACAGCCCAGCTAGCCAAACAACTGCTTTTAGGGGAGCATTAACACCTATGAGTAAAACAAATTCATTTTTTTCATTAGTTTTGGCTGTTTAAAACACTGGGGGAATTTCAGATGTACTCTCGAACTGCCCTGTTCACTTTCCTTAAGCACAGAGCCAGCCTGAACACATTCTACCACCTGCCCTGTCTCTGGGGAGTACACAGGGCAAAGTGAGGGAATCTGTGTGAGAACTCCTGCCAGACAATGAGATCCAACACAAGTAGATACTTACAAATATGCTGACAGTGGAGTTATGTCTCTTCAATGCACTGGAGGCAAAACCTTTGTTTTAAAAACAAAGAATTCATACAGAGCCAAGAATGTCCCTGAATCAATAGTCCTAACCCTTTCTCAATCTGCCTAATAGACCCTGGGTCTCAGATGAATGAGCCAAGGGTCTGCCACTTAGAGATTACTGTCTCTGTAAACCCAACTGATATTGATCAAGCACTGACTGTGTATAATAGGAGCCTGGGAGATAACAAGAGATGCAGAACATAAAAGGCTACTGATGAATCTGTGTAGATAGACAAGAATGAAATAATTGGAGAGTAATTCCAAGGTTACACGAAAACAGGAGTGTGATGGTATAGCATATTCTGCTCCTGAGAAATGAATTTCCCCTGCGTTAAGGATGAATTCCCTATGAACTGAGATCATTCATAAAGTCTTCCTGGAGGAAGTAAATTTGAGCTTTAAAGAAAAAAAAAATTGGATTGCCCAGGAGAGCAGGGCAATGAATAGCTGGGCCCACAGTAACTAAGCTGCCTGGAGCTGAGAGTTTGTGTTAGTGTTGTGATTTGGGATGCCTCTAAATCAACCATTTGGGGAAAAATAAATCCCTTCGTAGCATCTATAATAAACTGCCTGAAATCTACGTGTTGAGGGTGAAGTTTTGTTTTTCTTTTCAATTGGATGTTGGGATGCTGTGCAGTCCCAGTGCCTCTCTGTTTCACTAACCCAAGACTCTTAGTAGTAATCACTTTGTCCCACCAGCTGAATCAGGGCCAAAAAGAAAAACCGTATAATCTGGACTGTACACTTTTGCTTACAGTTATTTCTCTTGGTTTATGGAAACACTGAAGTCCCACTGAATTTTAAGCAGCTCTGTCCACTTGGGTACTCTGGACGAGAATAAAAGAGGCAAGAATAAAAGGCACAGGGCATGCCACAGCTGCAATTACTTTCAGCAAGGAGTCAGAGATTGGAAGTGAAGCTAAAACATCTTCAGCAACAGCATCTCTTTTAAGGCAAGCCATTTCCTCAGGGAGAGTTTGCAGCTCTGAGCAAAGGCAGGACAATAAAAGATCAAGGATGTCTTTCTAAGGCTGCAAACAGAGCAGCTGACACCTTGAAGTTGGTCTGCTTTTGACCTCTTTAAAAGCCAGAACAACAGCAAAGAGCCCACATTACATTTTTTAGAAGCTGGCCAAGCATCTCTTTTCTTAATCCATAAAACCCCCAGTATTTGTAGAGAACAGGCAGGGAGGGACATCCTGGGAGATCAAGCATCTGTCTCAGCAGGTGTCACTCAAGCCTGTCTTCCCCTGAGCAGTTTTCTGTACTTCTCTTACACCCTTCCCCTGTCTGTTTCACTCTGGAAGTAACCAGTGTGTGCTCTCCTCACCTCCCATGCTTTCTGCACCATCATTTCCAAAGGCAAGTGAAAATAGCGCTGGGCTGTGCAAATCGGCAGCTCCAGGACATAATCCTCCCATTTTCCTTAAAGTATTTGGTAGTTAGACCTGGGAATTGATTCCAGCAGCAATGAGATCAGAGCTACTGCCAAAGCTAAAGCCAAATTGGATTTTGTTCAGGTGGGGGTCTCGTCATTTTCATCTCCAGATAGAAGACCTCTGTTTTCCCAGAAAATAAAATAATAGAAGTAACGCAAAATAGGTGACTCTGCAAATAGGTGGGTGAGGTCTTTGGTTGAGGTAGTGGGTGTCCATGGGTACTGGGTCCTCCTTGTAAGCATATCCATCATCTTCTGCAAGCTGAGCTTGGAGAAATTTTGTCCATTTGTTGTGGGTTTCCCAGATGGGAGAAAAGGAGACTGGGATTCTACTAATGACCATTATCAGCAGACTTTGGGTCTCTCAAACTTTAACACATACGCAGACCTTCTCAAAATCTCTTTAAAATGCAAATCTCCTTTCATTCGGTCTGAGACAGAGCCTGCATTTCTACCAAGCTCCTTGTGATGTTGATGCCACTGGTCCCTTGCACATTTTGAGTAGCGAGAAGTTATATTTTTACTGACTACCCCTAGCTAGGCTATGAAATTTTATTGAAACAATGTGGTAGGAGTGAGCGCTGATTACTAGCCTCCTGAATCATCCATTGTTAGAGCTGTTTCTTGCAGTTACATTAAAAAGGTCCCTCCCCATAATTCCCCATTGCACAAGAAGCCCATTTGTAACAAGATACTGTGGGCAAGCAAGCCTCTATGCAAAACAGCTTTGGCTCTTTCTGCCCCCTGCCAGGTGGCTGCGGGTTGATGTTAGAGTAGAAAGCTTTATGTGGCAGTGCTGCTGATGCTGATTCTGGAGGGGTGGGGCTTGCTTTGCTGCAGCAGCTTCAGCTCCTATTCCTGGCAGCAGGCCCCTCCCCCAAACCCCAGGCTTGTGGGAAGGATGAGGTGGTGGGAGAGAAGTTTCAGGCACGGTTCTGAAGACTGGGGGTATTATTTTTCACTTTTTCTGCTACAGGATGTTCCTCGCCTTTTATAAATATTTATAAAATTCCCTCTTGAGAGTGCCTAAGTGTGGGGGATGGTTAAGAAGGTGGTTGGAGGGAGAAAAGAGTAAAAAGGTGGTGGCAGTGGTGTATGAGGATTGGAAGGTGGGGCCTGGAGGGGAGGACACTGTGGGCTGGTTTCTGGCCAGTCTCCTAACCCACCGGAGGGGCAGTTGGACTAGATTAGAGACATTAAATCAAGAGTCCGTGGTTTATCAGTAAATCCCTGCAGTTGTAAACAGTGTTTAGTCAGTATAAATTTTTCTAGGGAGAGAGCCCGTAGATTTCAATAGATTCTCAAAGAGTCCATGATTCACAAGAGGTTAATCAGTACCTTTTCAATCAGGAACCATCTACTAGTCCCTCCCAGAGTGGATAAGTGGAGTACTAGGCTTCTAGAAGTAGCAGACATCAAGTTCAGGCCATGAGATCAGGAGGGACAGGGCAGCCACTTAGAATTCTCCCGCAGAGATGGAAGCAGGTCAGATAACAACCCTGTTTTACAGAGGAAAAGCTGAGCTGCAGTTAATTCAAGTGGCTCTCCTAAACCATGGAGTTAGAATTTGAGTGTGGATTAGAACCCAGACCTGACACACACAGCACGGGTCAGCACTGGCGAAAAGCCCCTTCAATCAGGCCATTGTTTCAGAAGTGCAAGACGTTTGTGGCCACAGCGCCAGAAGCCCAGCTGGTTATTTCTGGCTTGCTGAATGTCAAAAATCCAGGCCGCTTCTCACAACAGCCTCCACTTGTCAGACTAAATCAAGGCAGCAGCGCATCAAGCAAGCGAATCAGCTGCCCCCAGCGCCAGCCTCGCTCACCCGCCCGCCTGCGCCGTGCACCTGACACGCATCAAGCCTGGGCGGCCACCGCGGTTCTCCGTGTGGAACCAGCTTGGCGGCCTGCCATGGCCGAGTATGACCACAGGAGATGGTCTCACCCGGCCTTTGACCTCAGCGATGTAGTGGGCAGCACACTGCCTCTTCTCCGGTATTTTTGGGACCTCCCATCTTCACTCCTTCACTTTTCTCCTCAATAAAACTCTCACCCTACCCCAGTCCCTCTCTAAATCCGAATCCATGATCTTATGTCTGCAGAATCCAGCTTTACAGGAACACAAGCAAACCCCAGAACTAGTGTCTGCTGTTGGTTTCCTGTTCCTGTTTCTGATCATTGCACAAATATTGGAGCCCCTGCTGGCTAGGCTTTGGACACAGCAGACTGACTTCACCCTCTGGGAGCTGACGGCCTCCTGGGGTAACAGAAAGTGAAGGTGATGTTTTTAGCTGTGATGTGATGGTGCACCGGAGTTTGTTAGAGGAAATGTGAAGGGGGCATGGGCAGAGAACGAGCGTTGCAGGAAGAGAGAACAGACAAGGGTTGACAAGGGAGAACATCTAACAATGTAAGACCTGAAAGAAGGCGGGGTGGCCGTGCATGTAAAGAAATGGGAGCAAGAGGCACATGATGGGCTAAGGAGGAGCCAAGAAGAGACTTTTGAGCCTGAAAACGAAGTGTAGACAATGCAAGGCAAGAAGAGAAAAGAAAGGAGAAAAGCAAAGCAAAGCAAAGTAACCAATTAGATTTACTTTCTTAGCTGAGACTAGAAGCAGAACTCCTTAGGTCCCAACACAGGGGGAACAGCATTTTCAAGGGCAAGGGTTATGTTCTTCCATGTGGGGCTAAAATTACCCAGTTTTCTTTTACTCACCTCCACCTCGCCCTGCTGCTTTATTCTTATCCCTAGCCCCGTTGTGGCTGGTTTGGCCTTCTACACCTCACTGGCCCTTGCCTAGCCTTTAGGTAAGATGCTAGGTTGACTGTACTTCCAATCCACCATCCTGTCTTCAGCCATTCACTTACTCATTGACTCAATAAATATTTATTAAGTGATTGCTATGCATCAGGCGTTGTGCTAGTCATTGGGGGACACAGGAGGGAAGATTCATGTTTTTTCCGATCTCAAGAAGATATGAATTTGTTCAGTGGTTCCCTAACTTGCCCATGCATCAGAATTAACTGTAAAGGTTTTAAAAATACAGTTAATTAAACATCACTTGGACTGACTAAATTGAAATCTTTGGGGGATAAGTTTCAGGGAGCCATATTATTAAAACTCTCCTCTAGGTAATTCTGTTGAGCAGTCAGAACCACTGATCCTTAGAGGTATGCTGAACTAGAAGTTCTCTGGTGGCTGTTCTTCTGCATGGTCAATGGGGAGAACAAATCCAGAGTCTAGCTCCTGACCACAAGACAGTCAGAAATCACCAGAGAAGAAAACGGGGACAAGCTCAGTCCGACTGAGCTATATGCCTGAGATCTGCTCATGTGCCAGTAGGGCTAGATGAATGGAAGGATGGAGTAGAGTATATCAGGATTGTAGAGTTGGCTGAGTTTGCCTAGACAGGACAATATCTCTTTCTAGACCCAAATTATATAAATTGTCCAGTTAGAACACACTCCAGCTATCTGGCTTGTGGTCACAAAGACCTCTTTCTCAGTACCACTTTGGTTGTCATGGTCAAGAGCTAGGGTTGATTGCACTAGCCAGTTTCAGATGGTGGCTGAGATGAGTAACTAATAAAAAATAACCATCAAGCATATTATACATATACTCATAAATCTCCACCAATTAAGTCTGAGTACTGGGGCAAACTGAAACAAAGGGCGTGGGTTAGCTCACTGTCCTTGGAAATAGCTCTTCATCTGCTTATGGCCTGCCTCTGATGGATTCTGGGAAGAGGCAATATGGTCTGATCATGCCTGAAATCTCACATGCCGGAGGTGACTCTTCAAAGAGTTTGAGAGGATTAAATTTCCAGTTCCAGTAAATTTTCTGTTTCTTGGGGAAGACTGTTCTGAGAAATATATATTAAGTATTTATTTGTTGAGAGCCACTTATTGGCCAGGTACTGTGAAGCCTCAAACAATCCACCTGGCAAGATAGGAAACAGTTGTGTGTAAAAGTAGGTAAATATAGGACTTAGAAATCTCCAGTCCATGCTAGAAGAACTAGTTTTGTGGTCGAGATTCTGCATCCTGCCCATTTATCCACACAGCATGTGTTTGAGTGTAGTGTACTCTGGTTGATATACAGATATGCAAGACACAGTCTTTGCCCTCAAGAAGCTTACACTCCAATAGGAAAGACAGGATATACCAGTATAAAATATAATAGGAAATAGTATAGACTGCGCAAATAAATGATTCGGAGTCAGCTTTAACATCAGTAAAACTTGTATGAGAATATACAATTTTTTTTTTTCACACAACTGGATGTCTTTCAGGAAAGAGTTCTGGTCACTGTGGAAGTCATCTTATTGGAATTAGTGTTCAGAAGGCTACAGGTTCTTCTATCAATATTAACAAATTGCTGTGGGTCAGTCCAGTTGCTGGCTCTCACTTCCCTCTTCATGTCTGTGTGTCACCTCCATTTTAGTTATATACCCATCTCTGCTACTAGGAGCTAAGTCATTGTAGGCAGGAGGGTGAGAGAGAGAAAAGAAAAATCAATTTTTCCCTGATCATCTCCGGAAAAGGGGTAAGGAGAGTGCCACTTAACAGTTATAGAGTCTTATATGTGCCAATAATGTGAACCCTTCATGGGAGTTTGCTCTTAGTTCTCTCAATGATTTCCCAGAGATACCTGTGATTTAAAATGACAGGAACCAAGAGCTTCGAGCCTAAAAGAGTGGTGACAAGTGAGCTCCACCTGGAGAAAGTCACTGTGTCTCTGCAGAGGCAGGCACCCTGATCCTTGCCTGAAAGCTGGAGGAGCTGGCTCAGAGGACAGGTGTGAGAACAGGCCACTTAATGTCTCCCTGGGAAGAGAAGAGCCAATCTGGTTCCTGGTGAAAAACTTACATGTGATTATGTGATTTCTTGGGCCTGACCATAGGCAATTACAAAGGCCTTGGCTCAGAGACCTAGGTAGGAAGCAGCCCTCCCCATGGCAGAATGTGCACCATCTCTGAAGGGAGGTGCAGTCAAGGACTCACCCCCCACCCCAGTGCCCGGGCTGGGCTTGCTCTTTGAATATTACAGTCCCAATCCAGAGGTGCCTTCCTTCCTAAGTCTCTCTAACTGAGGTCCTCTTAAGGTGCCTGTATCAGCTAGGCCTCCTATGGAGGAAGGGGAGAAGGAGGAGGAAACTCTGAAGACACCTTCCCCTTTCTGACTCAGTACCCAGTACTTTTCCACTCCTAGCCTTCCCCTCTCCCCTCACCTCAGGATTCATAAAACTCTTTTTCTGAAAGCTCTTCAATGGTGGGACGACTCTGCACACCGATGCTGATCTACCTAACCCTGGGGCTGGTCTGCAGTTCCATGAGGGGAAATGGAACAGGAGGTCAGGCACCTTCTCCGGTTTTAGACTGTCTTAAGCCATCACTGTGAGTGATTAAAGCCTTGTGGTTTTAGTTGGCTATTCTGACACCTAACAGCATAGCCCGTTTTCTCTCTCCCAGCTGAGCTCCTGACAGACGCCACTCCTTCATCTCCCAACCGGCTGGGAGCACACACTCAAAGCGTGGCCCCATTTCTGTTAGAGGCTATGGCTTCTCCCACACATGTTTCTATTTCATTTCTAGATTCGGTTTCTCTGTCTCTCTCACATATACACAAACAGTAACTGAGAACAAGGAGAAACCTAGGGTTGCATGGGGGCTGAGCAGGGAGTCGGCAGGCAGGAGAATAAGAATGAGGCAGGCCAGATCCAGACTTCCCAACTGTGAGAATTACCCCAACCACAGAGACCCACTTCTTCCTGTCTACACTACAGAGTAGGAAACAAAGAGTCCGAGAGATGAGAGGTGAGTGACTTGACTAGGGTCACCCAACCAGAACCCAGGCCCCAATTATTTACAGGCTGCCCCCTTGGTCCTCTTTCTACTTCTGCTACAGGTCCCGTGTAGGGCTGTGCCCCTGGGTGCCCAGGACCGTGCTCAGCCCTCTGTAGCCAGTGTCTCGGGAAGCCTACAGCCTAACGGGGGAACAGAAGACTAGAGCTGCCTTCTTAAATGCAGGGGTGCTTAGAATCACCTGGGCTAGTTACAACACATTGCCAGCCTGATTCGCAGGGTTTCTGATTCAATAGGTCTGGGATGGGGGTTGAGCATTTGCGTTTCTCACAAGTTTCCAGGTGGGGTTGATGAGAACCACTGGACTAGACTATAAATGACAAAAAAGGCAACAAAGAAAGAATAGAAACTGAATGAAGGAAGGTAGGAAGAAGGAACGGGGCAACAAATGAACTCTTGTGGCTGGTCTTTGGGAGGTTTCCCTCTTCCTCACCCGCTCTGACCCGAAGCTTTCTAGAAATTTTCACCATAACTTCCATCCTCCACGTGGAGAGGCTCTGGCCACGGGTGAGGCCAAAACCTCCACTTAGATTAGATTATTTGGAGCTGGCTCTGCTTCCAACACCCCTCATCTTGCTTCCCTGTTCAGATCGCTGCTGGCTGCACAGCTGCCTGCGTACCATGAAGCCTGAGGGGCTCACGTCCCAAAGGCCACAAGGATAGAGTCTTGGAGAGTGGTTGTGGCCAACTCACCCCGGCTTCCCCGTGCATTCACATAAGCCCTGGAAGGCCAAGGCCACTGACATCAGAGAAAGGTAGGTTGGTGGGCACATTACAATAGGGCGGGTGGAGGGATTAAAATCTCCACAGCTCACATTGACTCACGTAGCTCATCTTTCAAGTTCTGAGTCATCAGTGAATGTGGACTTGCTTTTATAGTCATCAGGTCTGAATGTGGGTCACTGAGGTCTAAACCGATGTGAGTATAATACCATAAAGATGAGCCAGATACATAGAGAAAAAAACAAAAAACAATCTTTTGAGCAGGTATGAAAACTCAGGAGTGACCTTTCTCTCCAAATCTATGCACTGTTTGACTAGCTCCACTTAGCTGTGGGAAAACTGAGGCACAATGTTATGTCCAGTGGCCCAAAGCTGTTCCAGCAACAACAATAACCTCGGGAGGAGATTAGCCAACACAAAGGCAGAGAGCAGGAATCCCATCCCACGCCCCCCGCCCCCACCACACACACACCTAGAGTAGAGGCACCTGAGGGCCCAGGGCAGGGTGAGGACAGCTGGAACTGAGGCCCAAGTGCCTTTTCCCAAGCCTCGTCCAGCTGCCCAGTGATCTACAGAGGACCACCTGATGAACTTCTGTGACCTTGGCTGGCTCTGCAGGTAAGAGACTGACATCGTGTTGAGACAAATGCAAAACATGCCACCCAGAATGCAGAGAAGTCTACCTAGTTCTGTTGTTCTCGTGGACTCCAGAAAGGAGAATTAGCACTCTCAAATGAGTTTTCTGTACTGAAAGCCCAAAACAGTTTCCAAAAGACCTAGGTAGAGGCTGGGGCCTAGAGGTCTCTCATCTCTACCCTTTTCCGCCAGCTCCAGGGGTGGGGAGCTGCCATGGAGACTCCATTTCAGTTCCTTCCAGAAGAGCCCATGTATGGCTGGTGGGTGTTTCTCTCCACTGCAAAGGAGGTAGGCAAAGCCCTGGATGTGCTTCCTGAAGCCACAGGGAAAGAGGAGGTTGCTGATTCACCAATAGCCGCTTCCTGGAATTGCAAAGCTGGGCTAGCAAATGAAGTATTTTTCCAAGGTGATCCAGAACTGTTACAACATTCCTGCTCTATCCCCATCAGACTTTCCAGTAAGTCTAACTGGAAAGTTACCCAAACTACCCCTTCCTGAGCAATCAAGCACATGAGATTCTAGACATAGTGTTTCCAATATGCCTTAATATCCCTCTTGAGACCTGGGGTCCAGTAACCCCCATGGCCTCTGGAGAACCGGAGAGTATCTACTGCTTCCGAAGTGTAGTGGCTTTCTTTTGGGATGGAAACCTTGGTGGGTGCAGCTGGAGGTGTTCGGAGAGGCAAGGAGAAATCCTGGACTTCTCGTGTTCTGCCTCTGAGACAGATGGTGGTGGGAAAGAAATACAACTTTTTGGTTCTACTTTCCTTATCCCTTCCCCAGCAAATGGAAAGCTAACGAGAATGGAGGTGTCTGGGGAATAAAAGAGATGGAGCTTAGAACTAGAGCCCCACTCTAAGAACAGTGACTGAACCCCATGCCTTCTCAAAGATGAACTGGAATAGTACTTCTCTCTTCCTCCTCCATTACTGATGCCTTAAAGAGCCTTTTGATGGGGAAATGCTGACCCAGCTAAGGGTCCCTGCTTTTAAACTTAATTGCTCAGTTATGCTAAATATAATTTGTATCGAGGGGTAAGAGTTTACAAGTTAACCTTTTTTATCCTTGTCAGTCTTATGAAGTTGATGTTGTTATTAATTATCGTTGCTATTTAATCTATGAAGAGAGCAAGGTTTGGGAGAGTTAACAAACCTAGGGTGAATGTAGCTTTGAATTTCAAATTCATGTTTCCAGACTCAAAGGCCATATTCTTTGGAGTGTATAGTGTACTCTCAGCTGGTGGTGTTGACAGCCTCCCAATATGATATGGTCTCCCGAATCCAGGAGACAGCTCTGAGGCTTGGAAAGTCCCTAGAATCATACTTGGAGTCTGTCAAATGACAAAACTTAAACAATTTAATAACGAGTTTGGTATCCTTTATTCAAGGAAAAACAATACAAGGATTGGGGGTGTACAGTGTGCCTCAGCAGTGGGGCATTCTTCCTGAGGGATTTTGGTCAAGAGTGAGTGTTATAGAGCATTAGAGGAGGGAACTCAGAAACAAGGCATATTTGGCTAGCAGGTTCTACTTGCTAGAGTAAGGTAAGCTAGCTAAAGCTGAGTTGGAAGATTGTGATGGGTGTTAGGTTTCTTTGACAGGTGTTTCTTGTTAAGCTCAGGCTAACAGGTTTAGATTTGTGACATGGCCTTGCCCCCTGGATGGCCTCCATTTTGTGGGTCCTGATGTATGAATTAACTTTATCAGGGCCCTAACATTCTGAGAAGATACAGGCCAAACAGAAGTGTGCTGTGCCTTATAACTGTTGCATTGTTGGTCTGCAATAAGCACGCAGTGGTTGTATTATGATTTTATAATACATATTTGGTTTTTAACTCATTCTTGTCACACATCTCCTCAAACCCTTGGAATTTCCTGTGATGAGAACAATAAAGGTGTCTTTTGTTATGCTAATGAGATAACTTGTGGAAAACCCCTAAGGATGGGAGCTGGTTACCAGTGGAACCAACCGCTGAATAGAGGTAACTTCTAGTCCCATCCCAACTGCCAGGGAGGAAAGAGGAGCTAGAGATTGAGCTTTAGCACCAATGGCCAATGATTTAATCAATCATGCCTATGTAATTAAGTTTCCATAAAAAGCCAAAAGGACGTTTTCTGAGAGCTTCCAGATTGGTGAACACATGGAAATATGGGCAGAAGTGTGTGGTCTGAGAAGCATGGATGATAAGTACCCTTTCCCCATACCTCGTCCTGTGCATCTCTTCCATCTGGCTGTTCCTGAGTTATATCCTTTTATAATAAACCAGTAACCTAGTAAGTAAAATGTTTCTTTGAACCGCTCTAGCATATTGAACCTGAGAAGGAGGTCATGGGCAATGCTAGTCTGTAGTTGGTTGGTCAGAAGTACGGGTGAGGATCTGCATTTGCAATTAACATGAGGGTGGGGAGTCTTGTAGGACTTAACCTGTGGGATCTGACGTTATCTCCAGGTAGATACTGTCAGAATTGAATTGAATTGTAGAACACTCAGCTGCAGACAGAGAATTGGTTGGTGAGCCGAGGACTCCCCCACACAAGAACCGATGAACTGAATCTCCATCGTCCTCACAGGGCTCCCTCCTTCCAATGCGGTGACACTGCAGAAACAGAAGGAGGAGGAGAGCATGGCTTACCCTCTCAGGATAAGTTAGACCAGCTTTTTCTTTTAAAGAGTGATTTGGGATGTACGTGTTAATTAGAAAGGTTATTATCTGTTCATCACTTTGCTCTTTTTGAGTTATAATTGACATAACATTAGTTTCAGGTGTACAGCATAATGAATTGAAATGCATATATATTCTGAAATAATTACCAGAATAAGTTCAGTTAACATCCATCACCATACAGTTACAATTTTATTTTTAGGATGAGAATTTTTAAGGTTCCCTCTCAGCAACTTTCAAATATACAATCGGTATTGTTAACTATAGTCACCATGTTGTACATTATATCTTCAGAACTTAAAACTGGAAGTTTGTACCTTTTAACTACTTTTATCCATTTCACCACCACTCCCTCCTCAATGGCAACTGTTAATCTGACCTCTGTGTCTGAGTTCAGTTTTTTTAGATTCCATGTATAAGTGAGATTTTATAGTATTTGTCTATCTCTGCCTGACTTATTTCACTTAACATAATGCCCTCAAGTTCCATCCTTGCAAATGCCAGGATTTTCTTTTTTATTCCTAGGTATTTTATTCTTTTAGGTGCAATTGTAAATGGGGTTGTTTTTTAAAAACTTCTCTACCAGATAGTTCCTTATCTATATGATAGTGTATAGAAATGCAACAAATTTTTTAATATTGATTTTTGTTATTGATTATAACAAATATTGATTTTTTTTTGATATTGATCTTGAAACCTTATCAAATTTGTTGATTAGTTCTTAAAGTTTTTGGTGGAGTCCTTAGGATTTTCTATACATATAATATATTGTCTTCAAATAATGATAGTTTTACTATCTTAGAGGAAAAGCTTTTAATTTTACACTGAGTATGATGTCAGTTGTGGTCTTGTCATATATGGCCTTTATTTTGTTGAGGTATGTTCCCTCTGTACTTACTTTGTTAAGAGTTTTTATCCTGAATGGATGTTGAATCCTGTCAAATGCTTTTCTGCTTCTATTGAGATCATCATATGATTTTTATCTTTTGTTAATATGCTGTATCACGTTGATTCTTATTTCTTAATGAAGGTGTTTATCGCTTAGAATATCCTTCTTCGAACTGCTTTTGCTGCATCCCACAAATTTTGGTATGTTGTATTCGCATTTTCATTTGTCTCAAAAGTATTTTCTGATTTCTCCTTTGACCCACTGGTTGTTTAAGAACATGTTCTTAAATCTCTTATATTATGAATGTTCCAGTTTACTTGTAATTGATTTTAGTTTTATACCATTGTGGTTGAAACATCAAGCATTTTTTTTCAATCTCTTTAAATTCATTATGACTTGTTTTGTGGTCTAATATATGACTTAACCTAGAGAATGTTACATGTGTGCTTGAAAAGAATGTTTATTCTGTTGCTTTTCGATGGCATTTTTTTTTTTTTTAATATATCTATCTGGTCTAATGTGTCACTTAAGATCAATGTTTTCTTATTGCTTTTTGTTTGGATCTATTCATTGATAAAACAGGGGTATAGAAGACCCCTACTATTATTGTAATGCTGTCTATTTCTCCATTTAGGTCTGTCAACATTAGCTTTATATATTTAGCTATGTTGGGTGCATACATATTTATACATGTTATATCCTCTTGTTGGATTGGCCCCTTTATCATTACATGATGACCTTTTTGTCTCTTATAGGCTTTGTTTTAAATTTCATTTTGTCTGATATAAGTGCGGCTGCCCGAGCTTTTTTTTGGTTTCCATTTGCATGAATAACTTTTTCTATCCTTTCACTTTCAGTCTGTTGTATTCTTAAAGCTAAAGTCAATCTCTTGTAGGCAACATATAGTTGGTTCTTGTTTTTTAATCCACTCAGCTACTCTGTCTTTTGATTGGATAATTTAGTCTATTCGCACTTAAAGTAATTATTGATAGGCATGGACTTATTACCATTTCGTTAATTGTTTTTTGGCTGTTTTGTAATTTCTTCCTTCTCTTGCTCTCTTCCTTTGTGATTTAATGATTTTCTGTAGTGGTATGTTTAGATTCTTTTATCTTTTGTGTATTTACTGTAGGTTTTTGCTTTGTGCATGATAAGCACAAAGCAAAAACCTACAGTAAATACACAAAAGTAAAATATAAGTTATTTTTAAATTGATAGCAAGTTAAGTTTGGATGCATTTTAAAGCTCTATATTTTTACTCTCCCACCGATGTTTTGTTTTTGAAGTCATACAACTTTTATCTTGCATATCCCTTAAATTATTATAGTTACAGCTATTTAGGCGACTTACGTCTTTTAAATTTTATACCAGGTTTATAAGTGTTTAACCCACCACAATTACAATATTAGATTATTCCAAATTTAACTATACCCTTACCTTTACAGGTGAGATTTCGACTTTCATATGTTTTTCTGTTACTAATTAGCACCTGTTCATTTTTGCTTAAAGAAATCCCTTTAACTTTTCTTATATGGCAGTGTAATGATGATGAAATCTTTCAGTTTTTGTTCTTCTGGAAAACTTTGAACTCTCCTTTGATTCTGAAGGACAACTTTGGTAGGTATAGTATTTGCTAGGTATAGTTTTATTTTTCTTTCAGCACTTTGAATGTATTGTGCAGCTTCCCTTCTGACCTGCAAAGTTTCTGCTGAAAGATATGCTAATAGTCTTATGAGAGTTCTATTATACATACCAAGTTGTTTTTAATATTTTGTCCTTGTCTTTAACTTTCGACAATTATAACATGTCTTGGCGTGGGTATCCTTGAGTCCATCTTGTTTGGAACTTTTGTAACTCCCTAGGTTTACTAGATATAGATGTCTGTTTACTTCCCCAGGTTAAGGAAGTTTTTAGCTATTATTTCTTCAAAAAAAGCTTTCTGCCTCTTTCTCTTCTTTTTCTGGGATCTCTATAATGCAAATATTACTCCACTTGATGTTGTCTTATAAGTCCCTTAAACTCTCCTCACTCTTTTTAATTCTTTTTCTTTCCATTCCACTGATTGGATGAATTACATTGCCATGTCTTAGAGTTCATTGATCCTTTATCCCCTTTGTGTAGTGTTGTTGAACCCCTTTATTGAAGAATAACTGAAGTTATTCTTCAGTTCTATGATTTTTCTTTGGTACTTTCTATATTTTCTCTTTTTAACATTCTTACTTTGTTCATGTATTGTTCTGACCTTGATGAGCAACTTTATGATCATTATTTTGAACTCTTTATCGGTTTTTTAAAGGTCTTTTTTGGGGAAAGGGGCGGTTAGCTTGTTCTTTCATTTGAAACATATTCCTTTTTCTTCATTTTCTTTGACGCTCTGGCAGTTTTTATGCATTAGATGAAATAGCCACCTCTCCAAGTCTTGAAGGAGTAACCCCATATAGAAGATAAATCTTATTATTCAATCTTGCCCTAGCTCTTGGTTGTCTCTCAAACCTTTGTTATTGTCCCAGCAGCTAAATGTGCACATTGTACTTCCCTGTAGTTGAAGAAGGTGTGCTAAGACTCGTCAGCCTCCCAAAGGGGAGGACCTGAGTCAACACTGAGATATAGGCTGATTGAAAGCTGGACCCTCAGGTAGGGCTTTTAAAATATTCCAGTATAACTCTTTAAGGGAAAGATTGGAAGATGGGCATTTCTGTCTGCTCCCTCTATGCTCAGCCCTGGGAGAATAGCCAGTTAACGGTTTGTTTGCTACCATCTTGCTGAACTAGTGAACACAAGCTCCACTGGCCACCAGACTCTCAGGGATGTGTCCTCTTGGTGGCAGCCACAAAAGCCAGGGCACCAGAAGTTTATACAAGCTCCTTTCTCTGGCAACCTGGGATGGGGCAGAGGGTGAACACAAAAATGGTACCAGCTGGCCTACCCAGTCCCTGGAAGGGATTATAGTCAGACCCTAAATATATGTTAAATTAGAATCCAGCCCCTAAATATGTTAAATTAGAAGGCAGCTTTTAAGATCTGCAAGTAGGCCTTTTTCATAGAAAGACTGGACATTTCGGTTTGCCGCCTCTGTGCTGTGCTTTGGGGGATAGTCAGTTAAGAACTGTTTCTCTGTTTTACATTCTTATATGACCTATGAATGTAAGCCGTGCTGGCCACCAGGGCCAGAAGATTGGGGCGGTGGGGGCCGGGGGGTGCCCCTGGGCAGCAACGACAAAAGCCAGGGTGCCAGCCATGTGAACAAACTCCTTTCCAGGAGATACCAGCGATCTAGGGCAAGGCAGAGGGAAAACGCAAGATGGTACCCACCAGCCTTTGTGGTCTCTGGGGATGATTGCAGTCGGTTCCTAGATATGTGTTAAATTAGAAGCCTGCTTCTCAGGCCATAGCTTTTAAAATCCGCAGATAGCCTTCTTTCATGAAAAGACTAGGCATTTATTTCTGCTGCCTTTGCTCTGGGCCCTGGGGTAAGAGGGTAGGGGTAGCCACAGTGAGTTCACAGGAGCCTATTAAGAACGATTTCTTAGTTTTCAATAGCATTTTGAGTCTTGTGGACACGGGCCCCATTGGCTTTCAGAGTTAGATGTTTTGAGAGTCTGTCTCTCTGGTGGAAGTCTTAAAAGTTGGGGCACCAAACATGGGATCCAAACCCTTAGCTCCACAGGGAGAAGCTCAGAGTTGTGTGTTCCTTCCAGGCTCTGTATCCCTGGGTGAGGGGCGGAGTTCATGACAAGATGTATCTCAGCCTCTGCTGTGGGAATTCAATGTGGGCTGTTTCTTGCTTGTCTAATGCGTCACTCAGCTAGTTTCTGGATTTCTTCCAGAGGAAATAGTTCCATACGTAGATGTAGGTTCGGTGTGTCCATAGGCAGATGTAGGTTTGGTGTGTCCACTGTCTTGAGCTGGAACTACAAAAGCTTTCTTACACAATCCCTGCCACTCCTTATTTTTTCAAATCTTAATCCAAGACTTCATTTCTGTCTTCAAACTGTTGCATGTCTCATCTCTAAGAACAACCATTTCTTAATACATCTGTTTTTCCCCACTGAGCTCTTTGCCCCAAGGAGATCCAGTAGCTGGGATGGAGAATGGGGCCAACACTGCTCGTTGCCTGATGAACAGCCATCCTTCCTCTTCTGTTCCCTCCTAAACTCCTAGAACTCAGATTTCGTTCTTCATTCTTGTCCCTCAATGGAGAAGGAGTCCCTCCTTAACCCCCCGGGGCTAAGTCATATATCTAAGATTTACACTCTAAGCTACTGATTCTATATTCTAACTGCACATTGAAACCATGTCCCACGCCACCTGAGACTTCAGGGCACCCTCAGGAACTGTAGCTTGGCTTTCTTCTTCCTTGTCAAGTGATTGGTTTTAGGTATGTTCATGTTATGCTGAACTGGCCAATAGGGTATGAGGATATGAGGCTGGGAAGCTTCTAGGAAGGTTTTCAACATTAAAAAAAAGTCATGATTCAAGGATGTTCTTCTGTCTCTGGAGGCTGTTATCTGCATGTGACTCAGGTAAAGGAATTGTGTTTAGTAATTGATCTATGAATATAATCATTTAATCCTCATACTAACCTCTGAAGTAGTAAATAGTTTTTCTTTCTCCTTTTTTTTTTTAAAAATAGTTTGATTTTCATTACCCTCACTTCCCAGACAAGGAAACTAAAGTTCACAGAGATTTCAATACTTTCTCCCCAATGACAATAGCTAGTAGGAGCAGAGCCAGGGTGAACCCAGTTCAACTTGGCTCCGAAGACTATGATTTTCTCACTATTCCCAGCAGGGTACTAATAAGCTGTCCAAAAATAAAACTAAAGAAAAACAAAAGCCTGATTTGTAGCATTTGCCAGTTTTCATGGTGTAAATATTCTTACCACCGCCAATTTTAAGCTATCACCATGAGCTCGCTGAGTACCAGCTTGGGAAGAGATGTGCACAATTGGTTTTTCTGAGCCGGTGTGAGCCAGCTCCAGTAAACCACTAGAACATGGGTCAAGGGGTCAAACCTAGCCATTGACCAAGAACCATGTTTCTCCCCAAACTCCCAAACAGAGCTTTTTCTCATCACATCTCCCCAGAGCAGATCTTTACACTGGAGTTCTGCCCTGTTGGAGAGGACGCTTAGCTCTTGTTCCTAGAAGGCAGATAAGCATGATGAGGGACAAACCAATAAGGGTGTACTTCAGAGGCTTCTTAATGTCTCTGGGATGCTAATGATGCAGACAGGAGTCCCAGAGGACTATTTATTATTCTGCATGATGATGGGCCAAGAGTGCCTTTACCACTTGCTTTATCTCTTTGCCATCTGAGCTGCTGCACTTTGTGTACACTTGCTGAGCCCCCTGGCAATGCTGGGCACAGATTCATGACTATGTGGTACAGAGACAGCAGCAGGGGCCTGGGCATGTGGCCAATGGAAACCCTATGGTGAGCCAACTCCAGGCCTTCCCCAGTGGGCCAGGGGAAACAGCACAATTATAGTGTGCTTGCTAAGCCCATTTCAGACTGTGGCATGATAGTCTATCAGGGTTGGAAGGGACTGCTCTGATTATCCAGTCTGACTTCTGTCTGTCACCCCACCAGGGGTAATAGACTATTTGAAAATGTCTAGTGACGGTGAACTCCTTCCCTCCCAAGGAAGTCAATTCCATATTACCTTTGTGAAAAAAACTTCATTTTTATGCTAAAACAAGTTCTATAACCCTGTCACAGCCCAAGATCATCTTAGTTCTAACCCTGGGAGCAGTAAATATCCAGACTAGTCCCTCTCCATATGGCAGGCTTTATCAGCCAGGATTGTCAAGGTTATGCTGCAGTGATGAACAACTGCTACAATTTCAGCAGTATTAAACAACAGTGATAAAAATAATAGTAATTATCTCTTGGTCATGCGAAGTGTCCATCAAGGATTGGCTGAGGGCTTGGCTCAAGTTAATAACTCAGAGACCCAGGTTGTCAGAACCCAGTTGTCATTTCTCAACATAGCCATTCACTGGAAGAAAAGTCTGGTCTGCTGAAATGTTCTAGCTAACAGGTATTGTACATATAACTGTTAGAACTATTCAAGGGACCTCACCTGCATTTACCAGGACTACAAAAGGGCTCTTACTACATGTCCAAGAGTAAGATAGCTGCAATATTTGGAGCACAGCCTTAATGACCACCACTAAACATTGGAAGGTGGTTAGGATGTCATCCTGCTTTTTATCTCAGGCTCTCAGTTTACCATCTCACTTGCCATGTTGCATGCTTTTTGCTCCTTTTGTCACTCAGTTCATTCTCTTCTGACCATGATTGAGCTTTGTATCTCTCTGTGGTGTCTACAGCTGAGTCCAGTTTTCCAGGCACAGTCTAATTTTGGCTCATTGGGGCTCATTCCCCTCATCTGAGGCACCATGGTTTGAATTCTAGAGTCTAAGATTGCAATTTTATTTATATTTTTGACAACCGCAGCACCCTGCTGGTATATATTCACTGGACTATAAGCTCCAGGATGGTGGGGACTACAACTGTCTTGCTTATTGTAGTGTCCCTGTCATTTGGAGAAAGGTCTGACAAATCCTAATATTTGTTGGATGAATATATATATTGAATTTATTCTTTGCCTCTGACTAAGTTTTTACTCATGCTGTCGAGTCTTGTTGCTTCCATCTTGTCCTGATATAATTAGCTTTTTCGGATCTAAGTACAGGTTATATTTATTTCTTAAATTTGTTCCAGCATAGAGCTGTGAAAAAATATTATTTTTGGAGTCAAAAATTGTGTATTTGACACGCAGCTCTGATTATATCACTCAACAGCACATATTTCTTAAGCACCTACAATGTGCCAGGTGCCATGAATACAAGTATGAGGAAGAAAAGGCCACAAGGCCATCTTACCCTTGAGTGGGTTAATTTTAGCAACAAAAATATAACATCTCTAGATTAGAATGTACATTCATGACTGCAGTAATCACTGAGTTTTTTTTTTTTTAATTCTAGTTTTTCCAGCATGTCTGGCATATAGTCAGTGCTCAATAAATATTAGTTTAATGAGTAAAGGAACTCTAAGCTGTAGTTTGCTCTTTTTTATCAGAATCTCCTGGGAGGGCATATATAGTTTGGAAACATAGTAACCCTTTGTACCATTGTCTAATTTTTGTGTTTAGTCATGATGTTGATTGTTTGAAATCTAAAATAAAAGGAAGACATGAAATTTGTTATTCTCAAGAGATCAGGGCTTACCCAAGGTTGCAGAACACTATTTCAGATTGATGATAGTCTATTAATCACTATACTCTGGGTACCATTGTTCATTTAATCTAGCTTAGACACAAGGAAGTGAGACTTTGTCATGTATGTTGCTTGAAGCTCAGCTATACTAAACCTATCACATCTTCCTGATCAACCAGTCTAGTAACCATCCAAGAAAAAAATGCAATTAGACTTTCCAGACTTGTTTTTATGAACTCTTCAACAGTCCTAATGTTAAATGCCCCTTCTGGTGCTCAGAAATCACTGCTTAACTAATTCTGTTCTGCAGTTTTGCCCATACTTACCTGAATGCTTTATCTAGATAATCTCTTTATCTATGTTGGGCTATACAACTTACTGTAACCTTTCCCTCTTGAAAATAGCTTTGAGGGAAAAAGCAGAGCACAGTTGAGGAATACTGCTTTCTCTTTCATTCACAAGTACTCATCAGTTGCTGGAAGAGGGCTTATCTTTCTCATGATCTTGTGCTGATCTTAACTTTAGAAAGCACTTTTCCTTTCCATGGATGAACAAACATGAGAAATATGAAAGACAACTGGGTATGAGATGTATGCGATTTTAGGGATTTGGGATTGAGAGAGCATGCAGAGAGCATGATGGGTGTGCTAATGTGCGAAGGTCGCATAGAGATGGACAGGGAGGCAATCCGAGTGATGGAGGGTTTTGTGTGTGGTGAGAGTAGTGCGGGGTTGGTGTCTGCTGGTGGAGGCTGATCAGCCGTATCCCTCTGCTCACCCTTAGTCGTGAGACCACACGGCTGGAAGAACTTGAGGGTCATCCAGGTTATTTCTGACACTTTCGGATCAAATGACTGCTAGACTATCCCCGGTTTCTAACATTTTGAAATGTCTCCAAAGAAAATTCCTGTGTCATCCTCTGCAACCCACCTGAACATTTGACTACACAATTTTTCACTTTGTCTAGCTTAAAATCTTCTAGCTATGGTTCAAGCCCTTAGAAGAATGAAATCTCTGTGAGGTGAGAACTGCCTTGGTGGCTTGAGAAAGGCAGCTGTGGGTGGTCTGGAAGGGTTATTGCATG
This sequence comes from Pteropus medius, assembly GCF_902729225.1. Lineage (NCBI taxonomy): Eukaryota > Metazoa > Chordata > Mammalia > Chiroptera > Pteropodidae > Pteropus > Pteropus medius. The sequence continues at coordinate 2,452,877 of NW_024340695.1, read as the reverse complement.
AAGACAGGGATGCTGTGGCTGTTTTTAGTAGGAATACACAGGACTACAGGCTCTCCCATTTTATTAGAAACTTTCTTCATAGATATCTTCATCTAGAAAGAAAAGGCCCTTGGTTCTATTATTGACTTTAAACCCTTAGGTATGCCAGGACTTGTGACCTTGAGCACATGTCCTCTTTCTCAACAGGTCCATAGTCATGTTGAGTATCTAGAGGGTGTCCAGCAGGTACAGGTGCTGGCATGAGGTCTCTTTGTTATTTGGTCAGAAGTGAGTTAAATATACCTTCAAGTTAAATTTAGCAGAACAAAAGAATTCCTGAAAGGCTTGAGAGAAGATCTATTTTAGAGAAAACTAAATATTTCTTGGCCTCTCATTTTTAGGGTAATCAGCACAGTTTCAAGCTTAATACTGATCCTGCATGTCAATCAGGGTAGGATGGGCTCAAAACTCCTGAGGAAAAGTTTCTAAAAGAGTCTCCCGAGCAATTCCTGCCACCAACTAATTAGAAAAGTAAAATTCCTCCAACTCGAAGCTGGCACAGCATCCCCATCAAGAGATGGGCTGCGTGAAGAGTGTAGTACTGTCCATTTTTTTCTGGACATCACATGCAACTTTCCTGTGGTTCTCTGGAATAGCTGACAATAATAACTGCTAACACCGATTGATTTTCTATGATTGATTTTCATGGGGTAGATGTTTGACATAGGATATCACAGCTGATGCCTGCTGTAATAACATGAGGTAGGCAGGTACTATTCTCAATCCCATTTCACAAATGAGAACACTGAGATCTAGGGGAAAGACTCCCCAAGAACACACAGTAAATGGGAGATTCAGTACATAGGTCTGCATTCTACTTAAGTCGGCAGTGCTCTTAACCCCCGTGATGTCTTGCTTCCCAGAACCATGGTGGGCAGTGTAGGCAGCATTGCTCTTATAGGCAGTCAATGCCAGGGGAAGAGCTGACACAGGATGATGCTGAAGGTGCAGAAATACATGGGAGAAATATAATAGACTCTAAAAGAGCTTATAAATAAATACAAAAACTGGGACTTATGTCATCTAGGTGTTTGGAAAACTAGCTAATGTGACAGGTTGCACTCTGAAAATCAAATGTTGGAGGAAGAGAGAGTATAGAACTGACTTGTTCTGGGAAATAGAGTGAGGATGAGGGGAAGAGAACAACTGACAAGGGAGTGGAGGTGATTGTGCGGGGCACAGCTGGGACAGGATGACGCTGAGGGTAGCACTCTTAGCTTTGGTTCTAATTCAACACAGGAAGGAAGGAAGACTACAAAGCCCCATTTATAGCTGCACTCCGGCTGACTCTGTCCAACCCACAAGTCAGTTCAGAGGAACTTATGACCACAGGGCTCAGTTCCCCTGCAGATGTCTCAGGCTGTATCTGAGTCTTATCCTCAGACGAGGTAAAATGATAAGTGATAGGACCCAGTGTGACTCTGAGCCAGGGGCAATCACAGTAGGCTGTCTAGTCCTTTTAAAGTCAACGCAATCAGGATGACCAAACTTGAAAATAAATAACATAAAGAAAATGATGTTGGCCGGTGATATGGTCAAGGCCAAATCTGTGGCTGGAATATTTTCAAGGCAACCTGCACCCAATTAAGATCAATAAATGATAAATGGGGTATTTTATTATTGTTCTTTTCTTTGCTACCAAGTTACATCAGCTCTGTAGTTGTAAACATGCAGCTGCCAGTTAGGCTCCAGGCTACATGTCTTCTTCTTGTGATGCCCCACGAGCCAGCAAAGTGGGTAGTAAGGAGTTATTGAAACATGAAAAGTCTTTTCTGGGAGGGGATAGGATAGGACTGGAAATCCCACCAAAGTTCAGAGGTTACCCCAGGGATTCAGATGGGGTTTACAGGATTCAGGGTGACCCAGACTGTTTCCTCTTCCTTGAGGAGGCTTGAGTCCCAGTTGCATCACTCTGGCCTGCCCCAGTTCCTTTAAGGAGGGGTTACCAGCTCCAGGCCCTTGACATGCAAATCCTACAATCTCACTGCTGATAAATGGTTCTGCAGACAGGATGACTAATACCATCCCGCCCGGCTGGCAGTTTACCAAGTTTTCCCTGCTAATCCTGATTTTATACCCTTTTTATTGTTCTTAAAACCCCACAAACATGGGAAAAAATAGAATCGGCCTTAATAGAAGAACCTCACCAAATTGGGTTATAAAAGTAGAAACTCTGGAGTTAAACTGCGTGGTCTGAATCTTGACCCTACTGGTTTGTGTGACTTCGGATAAGTTGCTTAATCTTGCTATACCTCAGTTTTCCTATTTGTACCATGAAGATGAGAGTACCCACCTCCTAGGGTACTGAATGAGTAAATACATTTAAATGTTTGGAACAGATAATAAACATGCACTAAATGTTAGTCATTATTAAGGGAAAACATCTGCAGTCAAAAGCTGATGAACATCTCAAAACAAATGCTTTGTAGTTATTCTTTCAAATACTTAAGGCTGATGTCTAGTTCGTCCCTGTAGGGACGAATAGGTTTGGGAATAAGGACTAGCTGGGGAGGACTGCAGGGTGATAAGGCCTGAGGATCTCTAAATATTCCTTATCTAAGAGGCAAGGTGGTCCTGAGGAAGGGGGTTGGGGAGTCAGTGTGACCTCACTTTGACCTCACTACCAGCAGTCCCAGCAGCAGACTCAGCACTTGCTGATAGAATGGCTTGTGGCCAGTCTGCCCCAGGAAGTGTAGGCAGGAGGCCAGCCTTGTGATCCTCAGAAGGGATGCAAGGTTTAGGAGAACTGATGAAAGATGTGAAGCCACGCTCTAACCCTGGAGTTGGAGATTCTTTGAGTTTTTGGTAAATATCCTATATCTCCCCCTCTCCCTCATATGTAAAAGAAGAACAAGAAAGAAGCACTGGAAATTCTATCATAGCAAAATCATTGGCTGTGATAATCTGGCAAGTCTGGAATTACCTTAAAAGAATGAACTTATCCCAAACTGGGGTACCCGGGTAGCAGGCTTGAGAATAGATTGTGATGAGGAAAGCTGCTGGGTGATTACAGACTCATCAGAGAGGAGTGTGGGTCCTTTGCAGGGCTGTGATAATGGATTTTGTGAACGAACACAGAAGGAATGCTTTATTCATGGTTCTTTACCACTGTGGGATAAACCATACCAAGTAGCTAACTGCCCCACAGAGCAGAAGACCCTGAGCTACAAAATAGCAATGAAGCCCCCAAAATCCCAAGATGAGAATGATTCCTTCCTTTCTTGAAGTCTGTTGGATTAGAAGTTCAAAGATTTGATCTGTCATAGACTGGATTCACTCCTTACCAAGTCTGAAAGCTTTTGGCAACCAATAACTCAACTTCTCTGAGCCTCTCTACTCATTTGTGAAATGTGCCATGGTATTCACATTAGAGATAGTGGTAAAATTACCAGCTTCACTTCCCAAGAGTATTGTAAAGATCTCGTGAAATGATGTAGGCGAGAGTGCCTATGAAAGGCTAAATGCTAAACAAACATAAAAGGGGGGCTCCTAACTACTCCAGTCGTTCAAAAGTCATTTTTCACCTTGAAATGCAAGAAAGAACTCCCAGCAGAAACTGTCACTACTAGCCAGACACCCCTTGTTGCTCTGTAATGCCCCATCCCTTTTGTAGTTAGAGGGAGGCCATGTTCTCGTCAATCAAATGTGAGCGAGGTGATGTGTCTCCCTCAGAGGCAGGCAGCGAGCACCTCCCCCATCTCTCCTTTGCTCTGACAACCATGGAAGCTGCATTTCCCAGATGGCATCATTACAAGATGGAAGAGGGCTGTGGAACTTGCATTATATGTGAATGAGAAATAAACATTCTGCCTAGTCACCGAGAGTTCAAGGGTTAGTCTGTTGCAGCGGTCCTTACCCCGATTCAGCACAAAGTTTTGGTCAGTCAGTAAGAGACAGACCATGTTTATTTAAGGCATACACAGAAAGTTATTCCAACCTTTCCTCTCCGGAATTTGCTTTAAAAGTTCTATCCATTCTGCTCAAAGCTATTAATTGGATATGTGGTCTCCTAGAGGGGATGGGACAAATCCTTCTAGACAAAAAAAAATTTCCTTTTGCTACAAAATGCATTTATTTCCAGCCAGATAAAATTCTCCAACTGCATATATGGTTACATAGTATAAGGTCCTTCTTTGATAAATGTGCTGTTTACAAGAGCCATTTCTAATTATTAAAATGCATACCAAACAAACATCTTCGCCTCTTAAAATATAATTTAAATAAACTGCTAACGTAAAAGCCATAAGTCGTCATAGACGTGAGTGGCGTGCGATTCTTCACTGAGGAGTCCAGGGCAATATGGACACGTTGCCTCACGATGAGATTCCACGAGTCAGCAGGCAGGCAAGCAAGCACCTCTAGCTTACCTGCTGATTGTGTGGATAGTTGCTGTTGCGGCAGTGAGCCTTCTGTGAAAAAAGAGTTATGTGCAGACAAAGTATGACATATGCAACGTAGAGAGGCATTTCACAGAATGCAAACACCAGGTAAATTAATGGACTGTAGAATGAAAGCTTGGTGAGCGCAGATCTGTTTACCCTACTGGGTACTGTGGCACCATCTTGATGGGCACTCAAATAAATATCTATAAAGGTAAGGATAAGAGAATAAGCTGGAACGTTGTCTTGGTGTCCAACATCTGTTTTCAAGATTGGGCTTTAAGTTATGATTTTTTTGCATACCAGTTTTTGTTTCTTCAGAGTAAATCATTTTATTTGGAAAGCCATCCATTTCCTTACCTTTAGATTCTTCATTAGCCTTTAGCGACTTCTTGCGGACTTCCAGTATTAGGGGCTCACTGGCTTAAAGAGAGGTCCATACAAAGTCTTGATTTGTCTCTTGAAATAAAAAGCCTGTTTGGCTCAGAATTTCTAAGATCTAGTTTATTCTTCACACTTCTCTCATTTTGGTTCCTGTTAATATCCCAAGCTCGAACTAGCCACCAGACTCATAGGTTGAACAGTATATTTCTTCATGAAATATAATTTCAGCATCAACTATTTCCAGTGCCACGGCTCACTCGGGACTTGAAACAGTTGATGTCTTGAACTTCCGTCCTTCAGAGTTCTCCACTTGCTCCCTGACAGTAATGTTGTTCTAAGGCTGATGCTGTGGGGTTCTCTGCAGAGGAAATTCCTGGAAAATCTGTGTCCTCTTGTGATTCTCATATCATCTCTCTCATTCCCCATAAAGCTAAGGTTGCAATTCTGGAGACACGAAGGAAAAGTTTCTAAACTCATCCTGGTTAATCATAGGAAGATGTCCCTCATCAATTGGAGTTAAAACTGGCTCTTCTTTTATGAAGTCAGGGTCGAAATTACTGACATCTTCTCGAGATTTCTGTCAAAAAGAAAACAAGGGTCAAATTTATGCACTTGAAACTTACTCATCTTCCATGGGACTTGGCCCATTCCAATGAGTTCAGAGAACTCTGCTACTCAGTAGCATTATTTACAGTTATAACAATTATGATTAAACAGCATTTTATAGTAATTCTGCATTGTGTATTATTATGGCATTTGGTAACCACCAATTCACTAAGCTCATGAAAATCTTGCTGAGCAAGGCCAGCCTTAGGCTGGGAGGCTAAGAAATTAATTTGGTCACCTGAACCAGCTGGCTCACTCACCCTTTGCTCTCCATTTCACCAGGGCGCCACTTCTCTACTGGCCTTAATGAGATGTACACAAGCTCATATTTGTCAACAGAGGTTGAGTAAGTTCACGCTTGCCCCGCCTATTGTTTTGTGCACAGGTCTATGTTACTGAAGAGATTTTTCTCTCGAAAGATTTCTTGGAAATGCTGAGCTTAGGGAACAACTACCTCTCATTTTATTCACCAATCAGATTTAATATGGCCAGCTGGCAAAGCTTTTGCTCATTCCAGAGGAGCCGGCAGGGGGATGCCCATTAAAGGCGGTGGCTTTGCCTCTGGGTGCTTGGTGTCCAACCAGCAGGCTATTCCAGATTAAGCTTGTGTGTTTGGAAATGTTGGTATTTTACATTTTCATAAACTAGTGCTGGAAAGATCATTTCTACTACTGTTAGACCTCTCATTTCTCTTACCTGAGTCAATGATACTTCTCTCTCCACCTTTGGAGCACTCCTCATCCCCCCAACTCTTGATCTACTGCTAGCTCAGCATCTCTGCCTTCCTGTTGTGGATCTCCTGACCCACCTCTTAGTCTGAGGGGTAAGAAGGAGCTTACCCCTCAGACTAAGAGGTGGGCCACCCTCAGGAAGGCTACCCCACTCAGCTGCTTAGCTTGGGGAGACACCCTTTGTGCTCCTAGTATTTCTCCAGTCAAAAGGGACCTGGCCTGAGCTCTGCACTGCAGTCGCTGTTACAGACCCAGGCTCTCCAAGCCGAGGAGCCAGGCTTACTGAAGTGAGTAGCATTCTCCATTGTCTGTACTTCCTTAGGTGCTTGGGAAAGGTGCCCTCACTGAGGAGCATAAGGACACTGGCTTAGGAAGGGTGAATTTCTCAATCAGCCAAACTGTTTTAGAGAACCTGGAAAGTTTCAGGCTTTTTAGGCACCAGGAAATTTTATCTTAAGTTAAGGGACAATGAGGCTAGGGCAAGCAAGAAGTGAAAACTTTGTGAGAAGTAACCGGGGCACACAGAGAAGTAATCTGGGTCTCAGGCAAGAAGTCTGGCCTCCTCCAGGTAAAGGTCCCCTGCCAAGTGTTAGGTTGACCTTCTGGTTATTCCATAGGGAACCATCCAGCCATTCAATAGACTTTGGAACACTATAACATTTTAAGAAAGTCTAGTACGATGGTCTCAGACACTTACGATTCTGGGTCTGAATGGTGGTTCTAGCTGGCGGTGGTTCAGCTGGGCCCAGTCTATTTCCTTAAAGAAGGGATGTCTCAAGATGGCATGCTCACCGCCCTGAGTCAGGCTACCCAAGCGCATGGTGGGGTTCTTGGTCATGAACTGAGAGATGGAGGGAGAAAGAGTCAATCATTCAATCACATACAACAAGTATGTCACAAGATGGTAGGCATCAGTTCTGGAAGAGGAGTTTGTGTGAGGCTTTCTGGCTGATCTTGCCTAACTAGCTGAATTTTCCATCAAGGGCAGCCAATGTGAATCATCCCTTAAAGTTGCAACTGCTTGTGTGTATTTATGGCCTTCCCCACTTCCATTTCAGACGTGGCCACTAAAAAAAGCTGAAGGGTCCAGTTTTCTGTAAATATCATGTATTTTTCTTTCCTCTTTGAAGAAAAGGAACTCTTTATAAAATAGTGTGCCTTTCTCCAACCCTGCAGTTGTAGAGAGCCCACATCTTATGAATGGGGCTACTTTTAGGAACAGCTGTGCCATTTTTCTGAGAGACCTGACTAGCTGGCCAGGATTCCCACTCTCTGACAAGACCACAGAGAGAAGAGTGGGAGTCATTATTTTGAAGATCTGTGCGAAGAAGCCGCAAGGATGAAAAACAAAGTTCTGTGTTCTGGCTCTAGGATAAACAAAGTTGGCCACTTGTCTTTATGCAACAAAGAAATCATAGTTTTAGTGAAAAGATTTTTTTCTTCAAGATGTTCCCTTCTCCCCTGCCCTTCCATTTTTGAAATGTTTAATGACTGAGAATCTTGCTGCATAGGCTAAAAACCAAAACGAGCACTGCCACACATTCAAGCAATGTGTGTATATAAATCTCCCATATTTCTATCAATCGGGAAACTTCCTTGGGTCTGAGCTCTTATCAAGATGTTTCGGACTAAATCTACTTTCACAAAATGGCCACTAAATATGTTCTGATCACGTTCTGACCAAAGACTAGTACAGGATAATTCACTTTCCATGGCCAGAATGTGATTTTCGATTTCAAAGACACTTAAAACTAATTTAATTTCCCATTTTAAAAAGAAAATTGCCTTGGATAATAAGTTTTGTTTTCGTTTTTAAATTTAAATTGAATTACCTTTAAACACATTTACGACAACTTATGACAGTCTCCGAGTACCCCTTTCCAAGTTTGATTTATGACCACAGGACAAAAGTAATGCTGTGTTCAGAGAAATTTCTTTAGAGTAGAATTTCCAGAGTAAACCTTGTAGAAGGTGCAGACGTGAAAAGGTAGTGTTAGAGGTGGCCGTCCCTGCCATGCCAGGTGTCCAAAGCTGCAAAGCCTCCAGTGTTGCTTCACACGAAAATGATCATGTGGAAAGAGGAGACCTCAAAAGTGCCTAAGCACATCTGACAGGATGGACCACATAAAATGCTAAAAAATCTTCAAAAGGGAGCCAATAAAATATGAAGACACCGATGGGGTTTAATAGCTTTTCCTCTCTCCTAGTGACAAGGAATGCAAGGCCACAGGTGGTGCTGGCCTGGGAGTGGGACCTGAAAGTAAAAGGACCTTTCAGAGCTCCACAGCTCCATCCAGAGCAGTTAGCACTCCAGGCTTGTCCAGTGGTCAATGTGGATTTAGGAAATACATATCTCAAATAACTCAGTTCTGTAAGAACTAGGAGGTCATTCTATTTGGACTCTACCTGGATAAGGCTGTGCAACTTAGAAAAGAAGAGGAAATACATTCACAAAAGAAATGAGTAGATTCTTTCAGGAAAGTTGGTGAAATGTAATCTCTGGTGGAATAACAGCATCTATTCCAAGAGCTAATTAACAAAAAACAATGCTGCAAAAAACCTCAGGATACAAGGATGGCAGAACAGACCTAGAAGGCTCGTGTGAAATTCTCAGGCCTGCCAATGATACTAGCAGAGGATAGCTTGTGAATGTGTGGGTACAACTTGTTCTTCTGGGCAAGAGGAATAATGCACTGCTCTCGATGCCAGAGTGGCAGAAGTGCTGGTGTCCGAGAGACTTTGCCCATTCCTCCCTACCCTGGCACTGAAGCTAAGCTTCCAAGGAGCACTATGGAACGGCATTGCCTGAGAAAAAGTAGACCAAATCACGGCTGTCCCTCCTCTAAAAACTGTATCCCTGAGCATGGAGAGAGGCAGAATAACTCTTTTACTAGCTTGATACTTTTGAATAACAAAGCACTTTTGTTTTGACCCTTAATATCTTTTCTTGAGCCCATCTTCCATTTAAAGTTTAATGCAATTTAATTTACAAAGGTTTACATGTGTCTACTGTATGCACAGAAGTGTACTAGGCCTCGTGTAGATACACAGATGACAAGGACAGTGTCTCCCCATTAAGTTGATCAAGAGAATGGGGAAGAGGCAAGCAGACTTAATCTGTAATACACAGCTGGATGAAATGATGAGACATAGCACAGTACTGTAGGAACTTTGAAGAGGGGCTGGGAAAATAGCATTGGGAGCTGGTGGTAATGGCCTCATGGAAGAGGTGGCATCGGATGAGAGATGAGGCAGATGAATACAATGCATACAGGCACGAATGAGGAAGACAGCTGTGCCTAATCCAGCCAACACAAATGCACGAATGCATGTAAGCACCTAGTATGTTGGTGGAGGAGCAGGTAACATGGCGTGGCTGGCACTTGGGGGTGGTTGAGGAACTGGGGGACAGCCAGTAGGACCCATGAAAAGTGTACGAAGAGGTGAGTGACAAGAGCTGCCCTGTGATGACTCTTGCGCAGTGTGATGAATAAATCTCAAATGGAGAGGTCAGAGATTGGTGGTAGGTGGACAATTAGGAGGCTGAGACAAAAGCTGAGAAGACATGCCAAGTTCAGAAATCGGGAGAGTTCCTGGTTAGTGAGAAGGAAAAGTTAAAAGCAAGTCCTTCAAGGTTTAGGGAAGAACCAACAAAATCCACCCTGCTGGGAGCTGGGTGAAAGGGTAAGGAGGGAATGCAAGGTCACAGGGGACACTGGCTGACAGAGCGGTGGTGTTGAATAGCAAACAGGTAACAAAAGAGGAGCAACAGATTACTGTGGGTAGTAGTACTATTAGCATTAATAAAAGTAGTTGCACTAGTAATAGTATTTTTGTCAGGGGAATGAAACAAAAACATCTAGCATTTCTCGAGACCTGTGCAGATCTGGGAAGTTGATGAGCTCAGCTCTGCATGAGGTACGCAGACATCCACATGGATGTCTGGGGTGCAGGCCAGAGTTAGAGATCTAACTCTGAGACGTCGACATTTGTTGAGGGAGCAAGAGTTAAACCAGGGAGGGTGTGCAAGATTGTGGAGAAGGAGAGAGAGTATAAAACTGAGTCCAGCCCCAGGCCTCAGACATTTTACTTGACCCATATAGTGTGTTTTAAAATCATTTTAATTATTTGCCAAACATTGAAAAACCAGGAAACATAAAAATCGAGTTCTCAAATTTCTCTTGGAAAATGGAGTATTCTGGAACACTAGACCTGAATTTCTTCTTCATAAAAATGGCCTGGAGTTGAGCAGTGGCTGCCTCTTTAGATGGGGCCCACGAGCCCTGGTCAGCCACATGCCCCACCACTCTCTATTGCCTCATAGCTGGCTGGCTTCACTCACTGACTTTGCGTGGCTCCTGAGCCCTGACACAGGGTGAGAAGAAAGCCACGTGGCAGCAAGAGGGGCTCGTGAAGAAGACAGAGGAGAATGAATACCATGAAACAGAAACCAGAATGGACCATTCTGAGAAGGGGTAGCCCTGTCATGACTACCTCCCTGCAAAGATGCAGAGATGAGAAATTCAGGGACAATTTAACATTAGTCCCAGACCTGAACTCTTTCACAGTACACAGGAGGGGCTTGCCACCCTAGGCCAGGCACAGGACTCTTCCTAAACACAGCGTTCTTGCTGCTGTGAGGGGTAATGGCAGCATCCTTTTGCGGAAAACTTCTCTATTTGATTATGTCCCTAATGGGACCCAAATGCCAAACGAGTTAACAACAATGCTGTTTGAGCGATCATTTGTCCATGTTTAAGGTCATACTTCAAATGTGCCTCACCTCAACTGACCTTCTTCCTGACTGTGATCCAAACAAGAAAGTCAGCCAAGGAAGAAAATAAAGTGACTTCATGAAAAATTCTGGACACATTTGCCAAAGGAGGCAGAATGTTTTCTAGGGTTAATAAAAGCACTTTATAGGCTGCAAAGAGTGAGGAGGCCAGGGTGGAAAGTCTGATTCTCTCCCAAATTTAAGTCTCAACCTGACTGGAGAACATGGGAAGGAGGGGGATCAAGAATGCATGGACTCATTTCTCATTCCCCTTCCTTCTGTGGCCCTCACTAAAGCGGAATTTAGAGGACACTGGAGGAATCAGAGGCACACCAGCCCTGAGAATAAGGAACTTAGCAATTCTTTTAAGGCTGCAGAGAAGGTAACTGCAGGAAAGTAGCCACATGTCCTCCTGAAGGAAGTTCTATGGTGAAATGTAAAGAGATTTAGGCCACGTTTATACAAGAATGTCCTAGGAAGCCTCCAGTTCCGCTATCTGTGTGTGTATACCAGTTCTGCTGCTGATGAGCTATGTGTCCTTGGGCAAATTCCTTAACTACTCTGGGACTCGAGTCTGAATAGGACTCCTAGTGCCGCCTCCATCTAAGCCCAAATCTCTCTTCATCAAGTCGCTATGACAAGTAAATGAGATACTCAATGTAAAATGCCTGTCACAAAAGAAGCCCTCGAGAAATGTTCATATCAGTAAGCATCTTGTTAAGCCACTTATAGGTTCTAACTTAAAGGTAGGAGTATAGACTGAAAGCCTCTGAGAGACTAAAATCTGAGGTCGCCTTGGCCTAAGGCTCATCTTACTCTCCCTGCTCCTTCACTTTGCAGCCAGGAAGAGAATAAGTCCTGTTTTTGCTTCCACAGTCCCAGGCTCCACCAGTGGGGTGGTAGTGATGGTCTCTGGAAAATAATTTTTTTTGAGAGCAAGTATTTCTAAAGCCAAGTTTGAAATAAGAATATAAATAATACTCAGGTTTTAATGTACAGTTATATCTGCTTTAATGACAGAAGGGACATACTGAATGCAGGATGAAGGTTGCAATGGAGTAATTTCTTTGTAAACTGGTGGGTGTCAAGGTACAGCAGTCTCATGTCTTGTGGGCTCTGCTACACATGGGCAGGCTTTGGTTTTGAGTTGTTGGATGTTCCACAGGACAGTCAACTCTGTAATAATGTATCCTGAGATAACAGGATCCAAATGTACTTTGAAACTCATTAAAATGTAGGCAATGGCTGAAGTGTTTTTTCCTCTTTCAAAATCTGTCTGATTTCAGAGGAAGAGGACTAGCTATGTAAATAGAGCAATTAGTCTAATAAGATTTTCTTCCAAGAGGGAGAACACACTGTATTTTCTACCTAATAGCTGGATTTGGCTGTTGGGCAAACAAAATGACCTTCTCCTTTCATTCAATTTCAGATAAAAGAGCAGAGAGTTAGCAGTTAATGCTGGCAAGCCAGAAGGGAAGGAAACTGTGCCACAGGACATTCCCATCAATATTCCTGGGAGACGCTCTGAAACGAGAACAAGACATTGTATGGCTCTACAAGGAAAAAGAACAGAAAAAGCACAGGGCGCAGAATAGAGTATGGTTCCTGGCTGTGATAGCCAACCTCGGCATAGGCGTACAATATGGGGCTGACAACATGCAAGCTTGTGTGTGCAGGTTGCAGCCACATGTCTGTCTTTTGCCATTGTCACAGATAGTCTGACCTAGTTATGAAGACTAGTCACCAACTTTCTCATTTCACACCCCCTCATGCCAGGGGTGGTGGTGAGTCACAGATTCAGGAATGACCTGTGCTAGCAGCACTATCCAGTCTAGAGCAGTCATGAGAGGGACAAGGGTGGGCAGGTAAGTTAGCTGATGGGATAGCACGGGACATGCTGTGAGACCAGGGTTCTGAGTTGGCGTTGATAAGTTACTTTGCCATAGGAGAACGCAGAGACAGATATTTAAATCTAAGAAGAGGCTGATGACAACCAGCTAGGGGTAGGACTGAGCCTGGTGGAGAGGGGAGGGGAAAGGATACATAATGGATCTTTTTAATAGCTTTGAGAAAACAAACTGTAATCTTCCCAAGTACAGGTTATTATACAGAATGGTGTTGCTATGGAATACTGGAGGAGGCAAGAGAAGGAGAATTGCTCTAGCTTGTTCGGAGTGGGTCTGAGAGGAATGCACTGGGCAAGGTTGACACAGGTAATCTGCATGCCTATGGCAACAGATCATCCTGCCATTCTCACTGCACACAGGTATCCAGATCCAGACTGGTCTGGGCAGGGGGCAGCGGTAGGAGCGGAAAAAAGAATGGCGCAGTTTTTATTAGTTTTTCAATTATAGTTGCCATACAACAGTTTCAGATATACCCATCTGACAACATACATAGTTATTACAATATTATTGACTATATTCCTTATGCTGTACTTTACATCCCCGTGACTGTTTTTTATAACTAGCAATTTGTACATCTTAATCCCTTCACTCCTTGCACTCATGCCCCCAACTAACCTCCCATCTGGCAACCATCAATTCGTTCTCTGTAACTATGAGTTCTTGTTTTGTTTGTTTTTTACATTTCGCATATAAGTTATCATATAGTATTTGTCTGACTTATTTCACTCAGCATAATACCCTTTAGGTCCATCCATCTTGTCACAAAAGGCAAGATTTCATTTATTTTTATGGCTAAGTAATATTCCATTGTATATATGTATCACAATTTCTTTACCTATTTGTCTATCAATAGACACATGAGTTGCTTCCATATCTTGGCTATTGTAAATAATGCTGCGATGAACATAGGGGTGCATATGTCTTTTCAAATTGGTATTTTGGGTTTCTTCCGATAAAGACCCAGAAATGGAACTGCTGGGTTACCTAGTAGGTCTATTTTTAAGTTTTTGAGGAACCTTCATACTGTTTTCCATAGTGACTGCACCAATTTGCAATCCCACCGACAAAGCACAAGTGTTCCCTTTTCTCTACATCCTTGCCAACACTTGTTTGTTGATTTATTGATGACAGCTATTTTGACAGGTGTGAGGTGATATCTTGTGGTTTTATTTTGCATTTCCCTGATGATTAGTGATGTTAAGCATCTTTTCATATAATTATTGGCCATTTGTATGTCCTTTGGGGAGAAATGTCTATTCAGGGCCTCTACCCATTTCTTCTTCTTTTTTTTTTTTTTTTGTGTTAAGTTTGTATGAGTTCTTTATATATTTTAGATATTATTCCCTTATTGGAAATATCATTGGCAAATATCTTCTCCCACATAGTAATTGTCTTTTCATTTTGTGGACGGTTTCTTTCGCTGTGCAAAAACTTTTTACTTGATGTAGTCCCATTTGTTTTTCTTTTGTTTCCCTTGCCTGAGAAGACATATCAAACAAAAATATTGCCAAGAGTGATATCTAAGAGTTTACTGCCTATGTTTTTGTCTAGGAGTTTCACAGTTTCAACTGTTACATTCAATTCTTTAATACATTTCGAGTTCATTCTTGTATATGGTGTAAGAAAGTGTTCTATTTTTTTTTTTTTTACATGCATGGGTCCAGTTTTCCATTTATTGAACAGACTGTTTTTACCCCATTGTAGAGTCTTGCCTCCTTTTTCATAGATGAATTGACCATATAGGTGTGGATTTACTTTTGGGTTCTCTGTTCTGTTCCATTAATCTATGTGTCTGTTTTTATTCAAGCACCATGCTATTTTCATTACTATAGCCTTGTAGTATAGTTTTATATCAGGTAGTGTAATAACTCCATGTTTGCTCTTCTTTCTCAAGATTGCTTTATCTGGAGTCTTTTGTGGATCCATGTAAATTTTATTCTAGTTCTGTAAACACATGCCATTGGTATTTCGACTGATAGGGATTGCACTGAATCTGTAGATCGCTTTGGGTAGTATGGACATTTTAACAATGTTAATTCTTAACTTTGAGCACGGTATATGCTTCCATTTATTTGTATCTTCTTCAATTTCTTTCTTCAATGTCTTAGTTTTCTTAGTACAGGTCTTTTACCTTCTTGGTTAAATTTATTCCTAGATATTTTATTCTTTTTGATACAATTGTAAATGGGACGGTTTTTAAAAATTTTCTCTTTCTGTTATTGGTGTATAAAAATGCATCCAATTTCTGATTATTATTAATTTTGTATTTTGTTTACTAAATTCATTTATTCTAATAGCTTTTTTTGTGGAATCTTTAGGGTTCTCTCTACATATAGTATCAAGTCATCTGCAAATAATAAGTTTTACTTCTTCCTGATTGTTGTGGCTAGGACTTCCAATACTATGTTGAATAAAAGTGGTCAAAGGAGACATCCTTGTCTTGTTCTTGATTTTAAAGAAAAAGCTTTCAACTTTTTATTATTGAGTATGATGTTAGCTGTGGGTCTGCTGTATATGGTTTTTATTGTGTTGAGGTATGTTCCCTCTATTTCCACTTTATTATAAGTGGATTTGAATTTTCTCAAATGCTTTTTCTTCATATATTAAAATGATCACATGATTTCCATTCTTAATTTTCTTTGTGGTATATCACGTT
The DNA here is from genome assembly GCF_902729225.1 of Pteropus medius. Lineage (NCBI taxonomy): Eukaryota > Metazoa > Chordata > Mammalia > Chiroptera > Pteropodidae > Pteropus > Pteropus medius. The sequence goes on along the minus strand of NW_024340695.1, from coordinate 2,437,401 downwards.
AATTGATTTGTGCATATTGAACCAAGCTTGCATCCTAGGAATACATCCCATTTGATCATGGTGTATCATCTTTTTAATGTATTGCTGAATTTGGTTTGCTAATATTTTGTTGAGGATTTTTGCATCTATGTTAATCAGGGATATTGGCCAATAATTATCTTTTTGTAGTGTCTTTGGTTTTCGTACTAGAGTAATGCTGGCCTTGTAAAATGAGGTTGGGAACTTTCCTTCTTCTTTAATTTTTGCAGATAGTTTGAGAAAGATAGGTATAATTCTTCTTTGAATGTTTTGTAAAATCCACCTGTGAAACCATCTAGTCCAGGACTTTTAAGAGAGTTTTTGATTACTGATGCAATTTCATTAGTAGCTATTAGTCTGTTCAGATTTTCTATTTCTTCCTGATATAGTTTTGGAAGATTCCATGTTTCTACGAATTTATCCATTTCTTCCAGGTTGTTCAATTTGTTGGCATATAATTGTTTGTAGTATTTACTTCTTCCCTTTCATTTCCAATTTTATTTGGGCCCTTTTTTCTCTATGAGCCTGACTAAAGGTTTATTAATTTTTTCTCTTCAAAGAAATAGCTCTTGGTTTCATTGTTCTTTTCTATTGATTTTTTAGACTCTTATTTCCACTCTGATCTTTAATATTTCCTTCTACTTACTTTGGGCTTATTTTTTTCTTTTTCTAGTACCAAAGGTGCTAGGGTTAGACTGCAAATTTTCATGAGGTAGGCCTGTATTGCTATAGATTTCTTGGGGTTGTTTTCATTTGTCTCGTGGTATCTTTTGATTTCTTTCTTGATGTCACTGTTAACCCATTCATTGTTTAGTAGCATGTTATTTAGCCTTCACATGTTTGTATTTTTGTTTTCTAAGTATCAATTGAATCCATCTGGTCTACTGCATCATTTAAGGCCACTGTTTCCTTGTTGATTTTGTTTGGATGATCTAGCTAGCCATTGATGTCAATGGGGTGTTAAAGTACCCTACTATTACTGTTTTATCGAGTTCTCCCTTTATGGTCAATATTTGCTTTACATATTTAGATGCTCCTATATTATGTGCATAGATGTTTATGAGAGGTATATCCTCTTGTTGGATTGATCTATTTATCATTACTAAATGCCCTTGTCTCTTTTTACAGCCCTTGTTTCAAAGTCTATTTGTCTGATATAAGTATTGCTACCCTAACTTTTCATTTGTTACCATTTGCATGAAATATCTTTTTTCATCCCTTTCAATCTGTATATGCCTTTCGATCTGAAGTAGGTCTCTTAATTTTCTTTGTGGTATATCACATTAATTGATTTGTGCATATTGAACCAAGTTTGCATCCTAGGAATACATCCCATTTGATCATGGTGTATCATCTTTTTAATGTATTGCTGAATTTGGTTTGCTAATATTTTGTTGAGGATTTTTGCATCTATGTTAATCAGGGATATTGGCCAATAATTATCTTTTTGTAGTGTCTTTGGCTTTCGTACTAGAGTAATGCTGGCCCTTGCTCTCTTGCTCTCTTCTCCTTCTGGTAACCCTATGATGCAAATCTTGGTGCACTTGATGTTGTCTCAGAGGTCCCTTAAATTACACTCATTTATCAAGTCTTTTCCTTCTTGCAGTTCCAATTCAGTGTTTTCAGCTACCTTGTCTTCCAGATCACTGAATTGATCCTTTGTTGCATTTTATCAGCCGTTGATTCCTTCTAATGTATTCTTCATTTCTGAATGGTTCTTTTTTATGGTTTCTCTTTATTGCGGTTCATACTAAGTTCATGCCCTCTTCCCCTGAGTTCACCGAGTGTCCTTATAACCAGTGTTTTGAACACTGTCTAGTAGATTGCTTGTCTCCATTTCATTTTGTTCTTTTCTGAAGTTTTTTTTATAGTGTTCTTTCATTTGGGACATGTTTCTTTGTCTCATCTTGGTAGGGTGGCCTTATGTAGGTGTCCTATGAGGCCATGGGCACAGTTTTCCTTTTCACCTGAGTTGGGTACTCCAGGGGTGTTCCTTGCATGGGCCCTCCTGCTGTAGTTGAGCCTCGATTGTTGTTGGCATGTTAATGGTGAGATTGACCCTCAGACTGGGTGGCTGTGAGGGCTGGTCATGACTACAGTGGATAAGCTGTTGTGTGGAGGCTGACCCAATGGACTGGGAGTCTCCTTAGTGGGGCTCTGGTGCCAGCCAAGGTGTGCTGTTGTGGAGATGGTTGGGTGGTGCTCTGGTGTGGTCTGAAGCTGGTTACCAGGTGTGTTGGTTCTGGAGCCTCTTAGGAGGAACTCCAGTGCGGGCCAAGGTCAACAACTATTTGTGCCTGGCTCAGGACAGCTACAAAGTGAACTGAAGTTGGCTCCTACTTGTGCTGGCCTTGGAGGTGCTTAGGAGAAGCTACGCTGCAAACCAAGGCCGGCTGCCACTAGGGCTGGGCTTAGGACCCTTTAGTGGGCACCATGATGTGAGCTAAGGCCAACCACCACTTGTACTGGGCTTGTGGCCACTTAGTTGAAGCTACATTCCAAGCCAACACTGGCTACAACTTATGCCAGGTTTGAGGCTACCTGATAGGAGTTATACTGCAAGTTGATACTGGTTTCCACTTGTGCCAGGCTTGGGGCTGCTAAGAAAGAAGTACAGGGCCTGTTGAGGCTTGTTTGAAGTTTGTGGACCTTTGGGAGATTTAGGAAAGTCCGAGGCAGGTTGCTTGGCATGGGAGCTGAGTGGAGTCTCAGGGAAGCAGCGGGGTGAATGATATTCACCATTCGGGAGCAAAGGCACTTGCCAGTGCTTTTATCCCTAGAGAGAGCTGCCTTGAAGCTAGTTAATTCAGTTCCTCCCCATATATCCCTGGACTTTTTGATTCGCTGCCCCAGTGCTGGAGCTCAGAGTGAGAAAATTCATGAGAGTCCTTGTGCAGGCTCCTCGGGAGGAATGCCTGGGACTTTGGCAGCCCTCTGTCTCACTCGGACACAATCCCCACTAGTTTTCCCAGCCAGATATTATGGGGACTCCTCTTCCCAGCTCTGGTGCCCTGGGATAGGGAATCTGGTCTGGGGCTGGCTCCCCTTGCTCCTCAGTGGGGACCTCTGCTGCCAACATATCCTTCCCAATCCTTAATTGCCACACTGTGGGTGTGGGACCTGTCTGTTCCGCGTCTCCACCTCTTTTACCAGTCTCGTCGTGGCTTCTTTATATCTTTAGTTATAGGAATTCTGTTCAGTTAGTCTTCAGGTCATTCTCAGTGATGGTTGTTGTATAATTTAGTTGTAATTTTGATGTGGTTGTGGGAGGAGGTGAGTACAGCATTTGCCTACTCCACCATCTTGACCAGAAGTCTGGTACCAAACCATCCCTCTTGTTAAAGGATTTTATAGGAACTTTCTTTTGAGTTCTCTTCATGTCAATGTTTGAAAAATCAGCTCTAATGATCCAGAGTTGCATCCACTGCATTACTCTACTCCCAGCTTTTCCTCCGCTTCTTCGGCCTCCTCCTGGCCTACCACCTTGGCTGGTCCCTTGAGCATTCCAACCTCTACCAACAAAGGAGAAGGAGATAGGACCAAACTCCATACTGCCCTGATCACCTGTCTGGTTACAGATGTGGGACATATGGCTAAAAGAAGATCCTGGAATTGTTCCCTCATTGTGCCCAGAGGTAAACAGGACTCCTGCAGACATTGCACAGATGATGAAATCTAGTAGGTGTGATGACAGAAAAACCCACATGCGCACACACACTTTAATTTCTATAAACTTAGGAACAAAACTATAATCTCCTTCTGATGCTAAGTTTATGTGCCTCCCGAACTGACAAAGGTGACTCAGGAAAATGCACCAAACTCCTTTCACCACTTATTTAACCTGGCCACCTGTGTGAGCTCAAAGGAAAGGGCGTTGATTTCATCTGAGTTACTACTGAGCCTCGTGATCTCCACAGGAGATGATTTAGCACAAAGAAACACTCACCTCAGAGGCCATCACCTTCCAAACCTCTGTGGACTTGTGAGGACCTCAAGTCTTTCTAGGGCTAGATGTGTGTAAAACTCAGTGCAATCACAGAAGCTCTCAGTAAACTATTTTCTTCTGTCATGATTATTTGTACTTTGGAATGATTTAGTGCCAGTTTAGGAAACTCAGTAGCCAATAGAAAACATGTATTCTAAAATCAAATTTAAAAAAACATGATTTTTTTAAGGTCAGCAATTTGGAAAGCCTACATTTGTTCTTTGCATAAGTGTGTGTATCTTCATATATCCTTTCTGTGTTAATTTCTGTGAATGTTGTAAGCTTTTATAATCTATTCTAAGAGAGGGTGGGACTATTTTAGAGCATGCACATGTAACACATACATTTAAATGGAAGATGAGAGACAAAAGGGCAAGCAAGAAAAAGTCTTCTCATTACACTTTTTTGAGTACATACTATGGTTAATTTTAGTTATAAGGATGACTGGTTAATAATTTGGGAATTCAAGTAGAAATCCTGGGCTGAAACTTGTTTGTGCTCCAACTCCTCCTCTCACAGACTGTGTTCCATGAGGAGTGTTCTCACAAGCAAGTATCTGCCCTGCATCCATGTCTGTGTGTATGAATGTCCAAATATTTCATAAAGAACTCAAAAGTCTACGATCTTGGAGGTGTTGGTAAAGATGATGATAAAGGCCAGAGTAGGAAAGTAACATTTGGTTAGGAGTCACGTTGGGTAAGATGTTGGTGCCCATCCTATTCAATCACTCACTTTCTGTGAAATGCTGGTCAAGAATTTAGGGGACTCGTTGACACTGTTACACTATACAAAGCCCTGAGGCATTTAACATCTATAACTCTAGTATGTTACTATAAATGGGTATCTAAATAGTTCCTACGAATATGGAATAATAATACTTTCTATTTAAAAAGGTAAAAAGGAATTCAGAAAGCATTTCCTTTTGAAGGAACAAAAAGGACACTAATTCCAAGAATAGCCGTGACATTATGTTCGTAAGAAAAGATCGTCAGGAAGTAGGGATAACCCGCCGCGCTGTGGTGGTGCTGAGAGCAGATATGAAGGGGTGGCTTGGCGATCTTGGCCCTTCCTGCTTCTATGCTGGGAAAAACAGGCCCAGCAGAGAAAAATTATGCAGAGTAGCAGCTTGGGACAGAATACATCAGTGAGGGCTCTCTCTTTCTGTCCCTTCATTTAAAATCCTCCTTTGAGGTACACTTAGGTACTCAACTTGGGGGCCAATGAACACTTCTTGAAAATGGAGACTGTTCATGGATGCTAAAGAATGAACAGGCTGAAACCATTGATTAATTTTGTCTGTAATATTAAAGTGACCAAGACGATATAGACTCTCAGTCTAGGACCTTGAGATGCTAATGGGGAATCAAAAGATGTAGCGAGATCCTGGCTCACATCATTTTCTGCTCTTTGTATATTTGTATTAAATCATCTCTTCATTTTTTTCTACACAATTTAGAACATGTGTATGTATACATATATACACACACTTTGAACTTATATATTCATGTTTTTAAATTACGATTAGAGAAATTTTTTTAAATGTAAGTATGTACCCATCACCCAGCCTTGAAAGTTACAGACACATGCCTAGTCTTGGAAAAAATCCCAGATATTTCATCTGCAAATATTTCAGTCTGTTTGATCCACAATATCTCTATATGATATCCAGAATGATATCTTTTAAATATGAAAAAATGATTTGTTATTGATGCTTACTTGAAATCCTTCAATGACTTGTCTTGGCACTTCAGATAAAGGTAAACGCCTTTACGCGGCCTCATCTCCTATTACCCCACACTACCACAGTTACTCAAATGGACTTCTTTCTCAAGATCTTTGCATACTTGTAAGTCTAACTTCTCTGCAGCCTTTGAGATCAGCTTAAATGCCATCAAGGGAGGATGGCCTAGATTAGTCTGTTACATATTCTCAAAGCACCTTAGATTTTTTTCTTATACAAATAAACTACATATATACTTACAAATTGATAACTTCTTTAACATTTATCTCCCCACCCCAACTGTAAATTCCAAGAGGGCATAGATGTCTGTCCTTGCTCATCTCTGCACCCCCAGCCCCTTGCGTAGCACCTGAACATTGCAGACCTGTGGCTGCTATGCAATAAGTCTGTTAAATAGAAAGATCAATATCTATTTGGCTATTTATATTCCACATAAGTCTTTGGCTTAGAGAGCTCTGGAAAAAAACAAATATAATTCTCTACAGAATAACATAGCATCGTGGACGATTAAGCACTTAATAATCTTGATGATATTGGTGAATTAATTGTTCAAGGAGAGGATGAAGATCATGACACCTCTCAGTGTTTTGTGAAATTACTACTCATAACTTAATACTAGTACCATATTCCTGTATAGTGCAGGCCACTTTGAAAATGCTTTCATGTGCACTACCTTACTTGAAGTGGGTATTGCAGGTGTTATCACTGCCTTACAAAGATAAAGACTAAAAAAGTCATGGCATAAGCAGAACGAGAACTCTCAACTCAAACTAATGTGTGCTCTTTCCATTCCACCATGTGAAGCCAGTTCACCTTTCTGGGCCTCAGCTTCATCAACCAGGGATATGTTTTAAGGATCTGTCATCTCTGCAAATCTTTGTGTTTCTAATAGCCATCAAGCTCTATTAAATTAAGGGTAAAGATAAGTGATTACAACCCAAATCTTAGCAAGCTGACCTCCTGATAGTATTTCAGACTCTACAAGGCACCACCCAATGGGGTCAGCATTAGAAACTCTTGAAGTCACCAAGCTCCCAGAATCATAGGTGGTCACAGAACCCTGGGGGAAAAAAAGCCTGAAGTCTATATTTTTAAAGAAAAGCTATCTCCTTTACCTTGATTTGGAATTGTACAACAAAACGAATGCTTGTTCAGAATCCTTAAGAATATCTCAACTTACCTAACCCCCAGCACACATACATTCTGCAAGCCCTCAGTTATCTGGCCTAGGACCATTTGTTCTCACCTAGCTAGCACTACTTAAAAGTTACCGCATGTGTCAGTTTCTGGGTAAATCACGTTGTAAAACCACTGGCTTATTTCACCACGAGTAAAACTAGGAGATACACAGCACATTTAGATGTTTACACAACCTGAAGTCATTCCTTCCTAACCTTTTCATGGCATCCTCTGCCATTACCACCCCTTCAACACTGGTGTGCCCCAGGTCCCATCCTCTGTCCTCCTCTTCACCCTCTCCCCTAGTCAATATCTGCTCCGATGTTCTCACTACCATGCCATAGTGATCATCTCCAACCTCTCTCCTGAGTTCCAGATCCACGTGATCAACTGCAGGGTATATACCACTGTCTTCCACACCCCTCAAAGTTCACATGGTCCTAAACTCATCTTTTATTGCCTCCATATAACACTCCAACAGCACAGAACTAGTAACTGCAGTTCTTTGAACATGTACACTACTTCCTGCCTCTGAGGCTGTGTACAAGTTATTTCCTCTGCCTAGAATACTCTTTGCCTCCCTGTCAACCCTATTGAATCCTTATTTGTTCAATATCCAGCTTAAATGCCACTTTCTCTGTCTCGTCCTTATGTCGTCTTCCCTGTCCTTGCCTCCAGAGAGAGTTCTGATCACTTCTCCTTGGCAGCAAGCTAAGTATTTGTGTACATGCTCTCATTCCTACTAGACTGAGCTGCTTAAGAAGCCAAGTCTTTTCATCTTTGCATTCTCAGCACAAGCCAAGCAAAAGGAAGTCACCTGACAAGTAGTTGCCAAATTGAATTGAATTCTAATTTACTAATACATTAGTTTCTTTTTCCAGGGTCATAGACTCAGGTCAATAGAATAATTATTTCTGGAATTAGGGCATTATTCAAGTATACAGTCTTTAACACTATAACAGTATCATAAACATTATTAAAAGTTCAATAGGTGACAGATTCATGCTATGAAGTTAAGATCTCAGCATCCTAGTAGCTTCCTCCAGTGGCTACTGTGTCTGGTACAATAGGAAATAATCACATCAGGGAGTAATCTGGGTGCTACAAATATGGGGCTCTAAGGTTAAAAGACACTTATTAATGGGAAGTAGAAGAAAAATGGGGGATGGCTAGATGTGGTCTAGCTCAGAACCCTGAACTGGGAGGCAGGAAAGTCTGGATTCTGATCCCAGGTTTTTGTTTTGTTTTGTTTTTAGTTGCTAAAGGACAAATGTATGATTCCACTTATATGAGGTACCTAGAGTAGCCAAATTCATAGAGACAAAAAGCAAAATGGTGATTGCTGGGGATGGGGGAGTTTATCGGGTATGGGGTTTCAGTTCTGAAAGATGAAAAAAGTCCTGGAACTAGATGGTGGTGGTGGTACAATCATGTGAATGTACTTAATGTACATTTAAAAACCATTAAGATGGTAAATTTTATGCCAGGCCTGGAGTTCCCGTATGAGGAAATGCAGCTGCTCCACAGCCCTCTTACGAAACTCCCAGTACCATTAACACCTTTCAGAAATGAACCACCTCTCTGAAGAACTGACTTTGTATTCCTCTTTACTCCCCCATGCATGTAATAGATGAGAATATGTGATATTCAAACTCAGCTAATGTGGTTACAGAACTGACCCAAATTACATGTGCTTTCTTATTTTCAACATAAAGCCCTCAAATTCATGTTGCTTCCTCACATCAAAATAAAGTTTCCAGCACAGTGCCATAAATGCATGCAAAAAACAAAACAAAAAATCTTTCTCAACTTATGTTACCTCACTGCACCTGAAACTTGGGCTCAGCACCTGGCTGGCATAAGGGCGACATGGAAGCAAAAGAGATCTGCAGAGGTTTGGAAACTCTTCTTTCTCATCTCCCCACATGAGGGATAGGCCCTTCGTCCTGCTCCCTGGACATTGCCGACAGAAACAATAGCGCAACACACTGGAGTGGCATCCATGTGACCCAACGCCCTGGAGTGCCCTGACAGTGGAACATCACTTCACTATACTAAAGCCACAAGTGCTAGAAATACTTGATAGTTGGCAAGCAACACTATCAACTACTATCACAGCTGGCTGGAAAATAAACAGCCTGAGAGAACTTTGGTTCTTTGATTCTACAGATTAAAACACATCTTTCAGTTAAAGCTGGTAGCTTACTGGTGGGAGATATTAAAAAAAACAAAAAAAACAAAAAACACATGAGAGGCACCTACAGCAAGCTGGTCTGCAGTAGGTTGAAAGCTGGCCAGGGAAGCCAAACTTACAGATTTCAGGATCCCTGTGGCATCTTCATGGAGCCATGTAGGGTAGACGACTTCATCGTTCAATATGGCCTCAAAGAGGTCATCTTCGTTCTCTGCCTCGAAGGGCGCGTGACCACAGAGCATCTCATAGAGCAACACGCCCATTGCCCACCAATCTACTGCAGGTCCATAGAGCATTTCCTGGAGGATCTGTGCAAAGAGGGATAGGTGAGAAGCGCTTCGTGTATCTGATTAACAAATGAGTCCTTAATGATTAGGGAAAATGATGGATTAAGACTATCAAAGTAAAAAAGTTTCCAGTGCTGGCATGCGTGTTTCATTCTATCTCTAGAGAATGGCCTCTTTTCCCTGTGGTCAACTCAGAGGCCTTCTCATCCAGGGGATCAAACATTTATGGCCTGCTTACGCCATGGTATATGGCATGTGTAGATCAAAACAGAAAGGGTTTTGAAACTACATCTATGTAAAAGAAGAGGAGATTGGGCTCACTCACATGTATGGGAAAGATTCAAGAGCTTTTCTTTACTTCTGCTAAATGGGGCTGGGATCAAAGCACTGAGTAGAGACAAGGAAGAAAATAAACAGCTGTGAGTGGAGCACATTTTGTCCTCATTCAAATTTGAAGCCTAAAGCAACTGCAAAGTTTACAAAAAAATTTTTTTGACTTTTAGAAAAACTGAGGACATTTTCGGCCATCATTCAGCCAATGAGCCATAAAGGAGTCTGGAGGTGTCAGCTTTCAACGCCGCCGCCCACAAAGCCACAGCACACAAAGGCAGCCTGTGGCATTTCTGATCCGGGTTACTTCAGAGCACAGATTTCCAGAGGAGCTCGAGCAGCTGCACTCACCTCTGGAGCAATATAGTCCGGTGTGCCACAGAAAGTCGCCGTGGTGACTCCATTACAGATCCCCTCTTTGCACATTCCGAAGTCTGCCAGTTTACAGTGACCCTCGTGGTCCAACAGTACATTGTCCAGTTTCAGGTCTCTGAAAGAAACAAGTTGTAGCATGTGGTAGGGAAGCCAGGCCCCAAAGCATCCACCTGAACCAGCTGGCTCATGAGATGGGTGATCGGACCACAGAGTGTTCATGCACACACACTTCAAAAAGAACAAACTTCTTTGAATTTTCTAGATAAAAAATTTAGATCAAATCTCAAAATTTGCCTCATGGTTCCTAGATGCTGGCTCCTTATGAATGGGCTAACCACATATAAAAGTAGGCTGTCTTTTAGAAACTGAGGGCAGAATGTGACTTTTCCAGGCTTCCCACTTACCTTGTACCCATAAGATATCCACCATCCTCCACTCTGGTATTTATCTCTGCCCACTAGAGTTCACTTAGTGACCATTCATGGAGCAAGTGACCATGGGACTGTGATAAGCATCAGGAGTACAGATCTTTATCCCTAAGAATCCACGGCATAATGAGGAGTTCAATATTTGCTAAACTATATGCCCATAAAGGAGGGATCAGGTTGATCTGGTTTACTACCGTACCTAGCATAACGCACTCAATAAGTACTTGTTCAACATACATATAGATGTATGCATGTGTGTGTATATACGTGAGAGTGCGGGAGAAGGAGAGGAAGAGAGACTGAGAGAACCAACTGTTATACAACACAAGTGGTATGATGGAAGCATGAACCAAGTACTGCAGGTAAAACACACGAGGGAACAATTAATTCCTTCCAGTGAGAGAGAGTGTGACAGCTCCAAATTAGCAGTAGAAATTGGGCTGGGTCTTAAAGCATGAGTCAGAGTCTACCAGACAGACAGGGAAGGAGTGTAAGAAAGTCAGCATGGGCAGATGGATGGGGCTGGGGCAGGGAGGCGAGCACTGAGTTGTGATGTGCCAGTGGGCTCAGGAGCCCCATGTGATGTAGTGAGGCTGGAGAGATAGCAAGGGAATGCTGGAGCCATCAAATGTCAGGAAAGTTAGGTCCAAATTATGAAGAGCCTTGAATGCCACGCTAAGGAATTTTGATATTTAAATATTAGGCCAAAGGGATCCACTGAAGCTCTCTGATTAAGTAGTGGGTTCCCAGCTGAACAGAAAAGATCAATTCGAGGCAGCTGAAACAGTTCAGGGAAGAGATGTTAAGACCTGAACCAGGACAGTGACAAAGGAAATGGAAAGTGAGGGGTCAGTCGACAGTGCTTTAGTGAAAACAATTAGTGACAGGGTTTGACGAACACTTGGAGGTAGATGGGGAGAGGAAGCGGAAATGATGACTCCTGTGTTTCTATCTTAGATTCAGCAGGTTAGTGGGGACATTAATAACCAAGAAAAGGAAAAACAGGAGTAAGAACAGGGTTTGCTGTGCCCCAGATACACAGGAGCCTCAGGAGGCCTTAGTGCATTTGGTGAGCTCAGGACAAAGGCACTTTCTACCTTTTCTCCAACATGCAGAAGAATACACTTAGAGAAATGAATTTCCAGCAGCAGAACTGTTTGGTAAAGGCCCTCAATGCAGACAGGAACACGGTTGGGTACTGATAAAACTGCAAATAAAAGGCAGCATTGTCCTAAAATACTTCCTCCCAACATGGCTTCTAGCTCCATGCACATCCAGGCACCATTACCGAGGGAGGCCCATCACCATGGCAGGCTGGAAAAGAGTCCTACACACTGACACAATTACCAGCCTCCAGGCTCAGCCTGGAGAGTATGAGAGAAGCAGTCTGGCCTACTGGTGACACTTTTATACTTTGCTTTTCTAAGGAACAATGTGCTCAGAGGCAAGCTATATGGGCTTATCAATGAGGAGGTGGCTGCAGAGCCAACAGGGGATGCTAAGTGACTTTCCTGATCTGGAGATTTGTAGTCAACTGCCAGCAGCTGAGGCTGCCATGGCCTCTTGGGGACATGCTGCTGGAAATGAAGATGTCTCTTCACTGTGGCACCTACACAGTGGGCACTCATGGTTCTGTTCTCCTGTCCCTGCTCTGTTGGTCTGCTTGGCCCATGGGAAAAGGCTGGTCCCTATCCAGCCTAGGATCACATTTCAGCGGGGAGGAGATAGGTGATGACAGAACTTGTGTGACTGCTTTCTACACTGTGCCCTGTGAGGTAGATACTGCCTGACCATGCAAGTCTCACAGAGCAAGGTCACTGTAAGACACTCGGGAATGAAAACAAAGTCCTATTTTCCAGGAACCCCTGATAAGCGAGGTTAAAGCAGCAGAGTTTTCTTGGCGTGGATCAACAGGAACACAGACCAGAACCCTCTCTCTCCTCTGCTCCTGGCACCAGTCTCCCTGGGTGTGCGGGATGTCAGGCAAAGGGGTGCCAGGCACCTGTGTGCCCGGCCTTCTCTGCCTCTAAACCAAGCCTGGTCTCAGCCCCCCGGATCAGCCTCCTGCATCCTTCTCCACGTGAATCCTGCTTGCCACACAAGTGCTTTTAGGGGGCTATGATCCGTGGAGACTCTCTCTTTCCCCTGTCACACAAAACAAGCAAGACTCGTTTAACCCACATGAAGGTAGAATCACAAGAGCACAGGGGGGCCAGGGAAAGGGGAACATGTACATGTGCGGGAGGCCACTGCCAGTTCTTCCAGAAGCGCTTTCAGACTCAAGGCTCTATTAGCGCCTGCATGTCTGGCTCCTCTGGGACTGAGGGCACACATTAGAGGTTGATGGCCAATGTTAGAGATTATAGTCTGTGGCCCCAGGAGAGAACAGGGCTGTGTGGGGGCGGGGGGGTCTGAGCCTGGGCTAGCTTTTTCAGCACCACATTCTAGACCAGCAGTCCTGCACACAGAGCACTCTCGCACTGCCAAACAAGGTTACTGAGTTTCTGAATTTTCCTGAAGCCGTTATGCCTGCTAAGCGCTTGCAAAGGATATTCTTGGGTAACAGAAACAAGTGCTAACAGAAACCCACAATGGTCTAAAGAGTTGACCTGTGATTGCTCAAGAGAGCTTATGACTAACATCCCAGGTAAGACGTTTGATCGCTTATTACTCAGCTGCTGTCATGGGTAGCAGGAATTGTTCAGGGAGAGAAAAGTGCTTTGCAATCGGTTTTATCAGTCGCCCATTACAATTCCCCCTGCACTGAGAAGTCTGCACAGCCTCACTGCTCAGGAGACAGAACTGAGCAGCACAAGGGATGCAACTCATCCTGGGCATAGAATGCTCGAGGGCACAGAGGCAGGTTATACACCTCAATCCTGACTTTTCAGTCTTATTTTAGGTGTTCTCAGAACTGTGTGAGCCCCAAGAGAAATGTTGCTGCTAGTGTCATACCAGGAACGATCTAATAGGACAAAACCCTCAAATTGGGATCCCAAAGGGGTTCGATGAAGAACATAATACAATCCCTGGCTATCAGTTCTATCCTCAGCCCAAATATCTTATACCTCTACCGTGAGGCCTGTCCTGATGTCCCCAAATAGTCAACTAGACCTAGAGTGCCCAGTTCATATCTCTACAACAGCACTGTATTCCAGAAGGCTCTTGTCTGTGCACCTGTCTCTCCACTCAGCTGGGGCTAAGCCTTATTTCTCCCTAGCTCCAGCTTGGTCTTGGCAGAAGATGTGACCAAAGAAAGAAACAAGCATTTCACCGAGCTGCCCTGGCCAACTCAGAGGCTGTCTTATATTTAGGAGAAGGAAGGAAGTTCCATAAACCTCACTAGGACCCTTGTTCCAAATTAAACTTATAAAAAGCCATGTGCTTTGCCCCTGAGAGATGGATTCCAGAAGGAAAAGAAGAATCCTGAAATAGAAGTTCAAATTCTTTGCTTTAGTGAAGCTGGAGAGGGAAATTGCTTTAGAAGAGGCAATTGGAAAGCAGAGAGGACTCAAGCATTCTTTTGCAACCAGATAGAAAAGAAGAACATTGAGAGGATTACAGACCCATTTATAGCCATGGTCAGCTTCCATTCTAAGGATAAAGCATTATTTTCATTAAAAAAAAAAAAAAAAAAGCTAAAGCAAGAAAAATCACCCTATGACTCTTGAATTTGAAATATTCAGAGGTCAGTTTTTGGCTTTGGGGGTTCTCAGCCTCCTGTGCTGACATATAAGTCAGAAGCCAAACTTAACAAGGCTACACAATGAGGTTTACAAGTTCATACAGGGTAGAGGCTCAGATTCTAAAATGCCAAATACACAATTATAGGCTCATTATTCATTAGCTCATTGAGCACCAGTATTTAATAGCTACGCCTCTTGTCATGCAAGCATAGAAAGGTTGAAAGAGTTATTTTATCCTCCCTGGTTGCCTGAAAGGTTCATTGTTGTTGCTGGGTAATCAGCGTTACTTAAAATGCCCACAGTGGTTTCAGAGAGGATTCCCAAGTGGTGGAAGACAAAGGAAATCTAGAAATTGTATTTATTTTGTTTCCACCTTGAGCTATTCCAAGTCGTAAAACAAAATGACATGAGTCTTACTGCTCAGATCACTGGACTCAGCGACTCTTCCAAAAGAAATAAAGGAAACAAGTTGAGAGCTGGCTCCTTGAACAAGAATAAATCTAAGAAGCTATTCAGTAACTATTTTTAATGTATTTCATAAACTTTTTATCGTGGAAAATTTCAAACATATACAAAAGTATAGAGAATAAGAACTTCCATAGCGAGTCTTAGCAGCTGTCAATGCATGCCTAATCCTGCTTCATCTACCCATTTACTCCCTTCCTGGGCCATCTTTTTCAGATTTTGAAGCATATTTAAGATATAAAATCATTTCATCTGTAACTATTTCAATACCTGAATTTAAGACAGCAATTCTTTAATAAAGTACAACATTGATATTAGTTATCATAAAACATACAGTCAATATACTATTGTAAAAGTATACTGTTCGCTCATTTGCGTGTGTGTGTGTGCCCAGAGAACCTGAAAAAAACTTCTGCAGATAATAAGAATAGTGTCATTAGTAACTAACAGTCAATGATTGTTCACCAAATGCTAATAAGTGCTTTATACTTATCTATGCCAAAACCATTTAATTAGTCAAGGGTAAATCTAGGATTCGAACTCAGTTTTGCTCACCTCTCTCCAAGGTCTGGGCTTAGAACCCACTATAGTAGGTACACTCTCTTCTATGTAATGGTGTCGTGCTGCTTGCTAATCCTCTTAATAGACTGTTTCTTGAAAGGGCTTCACCAATTAAAACAAGAACCATCAATAAATATCCCAAGATTGAACTATGACAAAGGGACATTTTTGTGCACATTACTATGAAATGCATAATCAAAATTCTGCAAAAAAAATTTTTTTTTTTGCTTTGGTTATCTTGTGCACAAAGAAGTTAAATAGATTTTATGTAATCCTTGAAGGTACAGGAATAGGGGAGTGCTCAGTAAATCTCTCTCAGTAGTCAAATATTCAGAAGATAATTCTCTGCCCTATTCTAAGGAGGAAAGGCTGACATGTGAGCAAGTGTTAAGAGGTGGCCTTTCTAAAAGAGTGAATTTGAATCATAATTTTAATTTTAAAACAAAACCATTTAGGGCTGGCTTGTGTTTTGAACGTCCAGATTTATATAAACTTGAATTTTATCAAAGTGAAGACTGTATTAAATTGCTAAAAGAATTTTAAAAAGTCGTCGAAATAGCAAAAGCCTAAAATTTGGTTTTATCACAAGTTATAGAGTAGTATCATTTGTGTATTACCTAACACAAGATATTCACCCATTCACCCATTCTACAAATTTCTCAGTTTCGTCCATTGGCCAGGCAATATGCAAGGGGCTCAGAATACCGAAGGAGACAGGAGATAGCAGGAACCTATATGCAGGGGCAATGAGGATTTCAGTCTTCAGCCTGAGTAAAGATAAACCATTGAAACATCTTACACAGGAGAGGGATGGCATTAATTTGTGATATTACAACATGCCTCCAACTACAACTTGGATAACAGATCACAGGGGATGAGATAAGGCATGAAGAGACCAGTCGAGAAGCTACTGGAGTACCCAGACAAGAAATGATGGTGGCTCAGACTAGGGTGGGACAGTAAGGTAGAGAGAACTAGATGGATCAAGAACCATTATGGGACGAAAGTAACGGGATTTAGCAATGGAAGGAGATAGAGGGTAAAAGGAAGAAGGTATGATGAGCATGTTCTGGCTCACGGAATTTATTTTGGACATATTTTTTAGATGTCCAAGTAGAAATGTTTAAAAGGCAGCTGAATATATATGGTTAGAACTCAGAGGAAAGGCTAGGATGGAGATATAAATTTAAGAGTCATTAAGCTGGGTGTGGAAGAGTTCATCTGGGGACAGGGAATAGAAGAAGAAGGCGGCTTGGGACTGAGCATGGGAAGAGTATAATAAGGATAAGATCTCTAGTCTTTTTCATGCTGAGACCATGAACACTAGTGATAAACTGTACCCAGAGGGGAGAGCACAGCCTGGAGAAGCAGTGACCCAACTCTTTTGCCTCTATGTGGGCCATCTATGGTCATGTTAAGGCTTAACAGATTAGAAAGTGTTAATCTTTTATATTCAAAATCATCTAACGGATTCTTTCTAGGTTAAACTCTCAACCTCTGCTGCATAATATGATATTCTTGTGTCAACTTAAGTATTTTATTTTACAAAGATGTTTGTTGCTGAATCACACATAACAGCAAAATTTAGAAACAAAGTAAATTATTATTAGGGAAATGGCTAAATTATAGTATATTCATGATGGAATTTTATGAAAGCTGCTAAAATTTTATGGATAAAAGTATAGGAAAATGTTTATAATAGAATTTTTATCTTTTGAAAATTATTTTTCTGATTATGAAAGTTACATTTTCATTAAAGTTCAACCGCTCTTGAAAAAATGATGACAAGTTCATAGTCCTCCAATTTTTTTTTCTCAATACACGCTAATATGGTATTATGAAGTAACTTGTTTTTCTAACTTAAATATTTTGAATATATTTCTACATCCTATAGATCTGCCTCATTTTCTGTAATGGCTACCAAAAAGTTCTATTATAAAGAAGTACCGTAATTTAGGCTGTTTCTAAATTTTTTGCAGTTTCAAACAATAGAGCAATGAACACTATTTGTACACTTGTAAGAGTGTTTATTTTTAGGGTAAATTTTTAGAAGTGGAAATGTCAAAGGGTATAAATGTTTAAAGTTTAAATAGATGTTGAGCAAATGCACTCCAGAAAGGCTGCGCCAATGTACATTCCCACCAACACTGTACAAAAGCGTCTACTTTGCTTCCTTATTCAGGTTAGATGTAATCATTCTTATGTCCTTGCCAGTCTGCTAGGGGAAAATGATCTCATTGTTTTAACTTCACTTCTTGATTATTGAGATTAGGCTTTAACAGATATTTTTAATGGCCATTTGTATTTCTTCTGTCTGTTGCTTAGTCACATATTTTACTCATTTTAAAATCTGAGTTATCTTTTTGATCACTTTTAAGAAGCTCATTAAATGTTATGGACAGCAGTAACTTGTTATATTGGTTGAGAATATTATTGCTTCATTTGTTTTTAAGTTTTGTTTATGGTAAAACGTTTAGATTTTTATATAGTCAAATCAACCTTTATAGCTGCTGGATTTCATGACTTATTTACAGGCTGAAGCTATTCTAAGTAAAATAAACAGGATATAAAATTGTTTTCAATATTCTCACTTGTGTTATAATTGGGAACAGAAGGGGTAGAAGGAAAGAACAAAGACAGGAGGGAAAAAGGAGAGGAGGGAAAAGATAAAAGAGAAATGTTAAAAGTCTCTTTCTAGGTGATATGTTTATGACTTTTCCTGTTTTTGTATTTTGTAAAATTTTTATAAGAATTATATATTGCTTTGATGACCAAGAAAAAAATCATTAAAATATATATTTACATATTTTGGCTTTAATTCTTTTCTTTGGGTTCCATATCATTTAAAGCCATAATTCTCAAAGGAGGTGTTTAGGCAAACGATCCACTGGTAGAAATGAAAAGGATTTGTTTTGGAACCCAGTCTGCAAGTGCATGTTAATAAAAATTACCTTACTTGCTTAGGAAACCTAAACATTTCTGGACTCAGAATTGTGAACCTATTATCCCAAGTTCATTTTTTACCGCTAAAATTACCTAAAGTGTCTACCATATACATAATTGTTGTGGATGGCATTGACCTTTTCAATAACCCCAGGACATGTCCCTGTAGTCTTAATCAACTCAAGTATGAAAGTGAAGCCCCTGCTAAAAAGATTACTAATTATTCAATGAGGTCCCCATGCCATTTCTCTTCACAAAGTGACATTTTATCTGATGTTTGCAAGGCTGATCTATTAAAACATCTGCTTAAGAACAAATATATGAAACACAATAGTTAATCATTATGAGGTTGAATGCAAAATAACTTATTTTCTAATGAATGAAGAAATTCGATAAAACAATTTCCAACCCAGAAAGTGTTACCAAGTCTCCTCTGAGGCTCTTTTCTCTCTCCCCTTTCATATTTCCCAACAGCTACTGAGATGGGAAATGATCATAAAAATGACTCTGTATAAGTCTGGCTCTTACACCCCCTTTAAAACAGGGCCAGGACTTACAAACTAATCCCCACAGGTCAGGTGTTGGTCTCCATCCAGTTCTGGTGTTTGAGGCACTTGATATGCAGGCAGCATGTTTCTACCTTCATCACTGTGTACACACAGGACCAACTTAACTTGAGCAAAGGGAATGAGAAATTTCCCCTCACCTTGTCTTATGGCAGGAAAAAATATCCAGAAAAAAACATCTATTGATTCCCTAGACAAATACAAGAGGCAACGAGTATGATTAATGTCCACAGTGTGTATTTCATACATCTCCTTAGGACCATCAAATGAATGAGCCATCAAGCCAACACTTGAGCCTTCTATATATATTTTCTCATTCCACGCCCTGTTACTCCCACAGGAGGGTTGAAATTCCCTAGCTGAAGCGGCATAACTTTATGTGGCAGATCCTTACAGTAGTTTTATTTTATGGTTGCCAAGAAAACCTCACTCACTGACTCTCCTTGCCAAAATGCTTCCTACGTGATACCTGGCAGGGTTCGGTGTGCAGATGCACTCAGTGAGAGAAAGCAGGAGGCAGGATGGAAGGCTTCAGGCAAAGACACCAAGGAGATGACAGACTCTTGGCAGATGGGGGCCTCTGGACTCATGGGCCCAGCTCCAATGGCATAGAAAGAACTTGATAGTCTGGAGGAATAAAGTGGTCAACCAGCTGAATGCCACTTAACTCCTAAGCCTCCACCAGTGCAGAGAGCCAAGTGCAGCTGACCCACAGAAAACCACCTGCTGAGCCAGCTTTGCTTCCTGGCCACAGAAATCCAACAAGGAAATGGAAGTTCTCATATGGCAAGACCACAAATAGGATCAGAGAGCCATGGGAATTCTGAGAGCTGGCAAGCTAGGGACATGATAGGTATGGAGGAAGTCCTTAGTGTCTGGTGCTTGTAGGGCATTTGTATGAAGATGAAAGAAGGAAAGATTTCAGATGAAGAAGATTCAGAACATGGTTCCCTCTTAAGCAGTAAGACCTGAATGACAACTGGGGTGACTGTGGAGTGGAGATGGGCAGAAACAGATGGATCTTACACTAGGTTTATGTTGGACATACTACACTAACAAATAGGTTCATAGGGTGAAACTGTTAAATGTTAGAGGGTACACAGCTCTCTAATGCTAGCCATTGTTGTCGCATGTTATTGTTGCTGGTCAGTGGATAAACGATGGCTCTTGTGCTCAGAAAGATAAGCCAGACAATTGAGCTATATAGACCAACAAGTGAAGGGACAATGAGACATTATACCCTATCTAGCTATGGCCGATTTCCTTGAAAGAAACCCAGGGTCCTATTGACAAGGGGTACTAGACCCCGTCAACACTCAGTGTGGTTCCCTGAAGACATTCCATTGAAAGGAAATAGTAGTGTTCTTGTTGCCAGGCTCAGAACTTCTCTTCGACTGAGGAAAACAAGCAACAAAAGTTGTTGCAGCTATTAGCTGTCCAAGCATGCAGCCTTGTTTAAGTGGGTACTGATGAGAGGGGTGGTGGAGAATGCTTTATGACAAGAAGGAGTAGTTTATGGCATCATCTTCAGGAAGGGATATGCAGGCTGCTTTTGGCAAATGGCTAAACAAAAACACTGCCAGCATTAATAATGCCTTACGCAACATCAGAGGGGAGGGGACAAGCAGGAGGAGAGGGAGCCTTCTGATTTGAACCAGAACTTTTGGCCACATCAGCAGGTCTCATATGGTTATCTGCTATCCCCATCAGAGATTAAACTGGAACCATCTAAACGGAAGTCTGAAAAACCCAAGAGGACACCTGTAGTTCAGACCCTTGGAAATACACGCTTCACATTTTAGTTCTAGATTATAGTTGGTATTGCTTTGTTCTCTCTGTTTTGCACAAAAAGCTTTGCTTTCCCCAATCAGACTTTAAGTCCCAAAGGTAGGCTTGGCATATTTCGCAAGTCATTTTCAGGGTGCCGATCACAGGCTGGACACAAGACAGCAACAAACATCTGAGTCTCTTTCCAAGGAACTTAACTGATTTCCTCTTACTGCTGGGCATATCATAGCAAAATGTGCAAATGACATCGAATTTTCTCTAAGAAATTTCCTTTGAAAGAACTCACTGCTACTTCCTGAGCCCCCACTCACTCTGTTCCCAGCACTTGGTTTTGCAACCAAAGAACTCAGGTTTCTCGACATCCATTTAGTTGTTCATTTTTAAAATATTCAATACTTATATTTGGGGACATTGTCTAAAGACTTTCTAATTTTATGTAGTACTGTTCTTAATAAAGGCAATCTATTAAATGCATAAGTAAGAGTCTTCATAACTTCCTAAGACCTTTAAAAGTGAACAGAATTCACAAATCAAAGAGGAAATGATTTTTTAGCCTGTGTCTTATTTTTTAGTTTAGAAAGTATTGCCAAACTTATAAGCAAAAGTAGATGAACACACCTTTTTGAGAGGAAACTAACATTATTCTTGCCTAAGTGCAAGACTAATCTTGATCCAATAAATAATGGCTATTTCAGTTTGGTTAATTTTCCCAGCACCTCAGTTTTTCTGTAAAAACATTAAGGTCACAAGGTGATAGGCTTTAATCTAAATAGACGCTAACTCTGAATTTCACTCCATAAGTAACCTGTGCCACAACACTGTATGTTCATATGTACCTTACAGTGGCAATTAAAGATCTTTTACGAATATAAGGTTTCATACAGCAATAACAGTGGGGCATATTTTACATTTCCTAGGGAACCAGGGTTCACGCTGATGATCTTATCTGGTAACAAATCCATACTGACCAATTCAGGAGACAGAGCAAATCTGGACTTGTGGCCAAGAACAGAGTCCTCACACACAGATAGAAGCCAAGGGCAAATTCTCAACTATCCTCTTACAGGGCAATATAGCTCCCACTGCCTCCCTCAGTCTGCTTCCTTCTCCCATCCCCATGGGACCTTGGGGAGGTCACTGAACCAACTTGTTTCCAAGAGGTAGTGTAGTGTGAGGTTAAGTGCACAGACTCTACAACCAGGCTGCTTAGGTTTGAATCTTGGCCCTGTTGTTTATCCTGGATAAGTTTGATCCTGGATAAGTTTCTTGCCCGCCCTGTGTTTATTTCCTCATCATGAAATCCAGATAACAACAGTTCTTGCTTCATGGGAAGTATGAGTTATTTAATATGAACTGCTTAAAACGCTGCCTAGAATGCACTAAATGCTATAGAAACCTTAGCTATTATTCGCTCATCAACAAAAAACAGATAACACCCGTATAGCCAATTGCTTAAGATTTTTATACAAATCAAAACCAATAGAGTATACCTGAACTTTATAAATTCTGAATAACTATTGTAAGCTTTTCAGTTTGGGGTAGGTAGGTCTATTAGCTTATAAACTGCTCTGAAATAGAGCAAGGAGCTCTATTTCAAAATTTGGTTGGTCATACAGTGCCACAACCTGGTGCCAGCACTGAGCAAAATGTCTCTAGAACTGATTAAGTGCCATCAGCCACAATATCTTTGTCTCCTTCACTTATTTTTGCTAAAACCAAATTCTGAAGCATTAAGATATAGGAATTGAAATCTCTATCAACAGCCCTGCTCAGTACAGTGAGAAAAAGTTGGCTTAAGTTGAGGTTCATCCAGTTCCATCCGGGTCTGTCAAATGCCAGGCAGTACACTGCTGGTGACCCATTCTGTTAAGCAGCATAAGACGAAAGAGGATGAGAGAAGTCACTAAATCTTGTTGCTTTTTAACACACCATTCTAGTTGGAGAAATTTATGTCCTTTCTAGAGAACTGAAAATTCTCCGGAAATAAAACAGAGAATTCTCAAGAAGTGACATGGTATCTGTACCTCACAATGCACTCAAATAAAATTCAACTGGGACACCCAGTCCTTGTTTTCTACTCCCACCCTGCCTAATTATTTAGGACATCAGCCCAGTAGTGGATATCTCATACATGCAGCGATATGATAAAATCCAGATCCTGCGAGGCCCCTTTTGGGAGACCTTGCTCTCAATTTCTCAGTTATAAAACAATACCGGGATAAATGAAGGTATCTTTTTGACATGTCCGAACCTATTAATATTTTTTGTCATGTGTTTTCACAAATGAGCAGTCAACTCCAGGTCCATTTTTATCCATGCCACTGCACCGGTGTTCACCCTCCTTTATCACAGGAAGCCAACAAAGGTCATGGGTGCTCAAAGGAAGAAGCAGGCAAAGAGCATGATTTCCAAAATCCTGGCTGCTGTTACTTTATGATTCTTATTTTCCCAACTAAAATGTAACCTCCATGAGGAGAGGTGCTTCACTGTTTTCATTTTTATTTCCTTGTATTTTTGAGTTGAGTTCCCTTTGTGCCTGACACAGTGCTTCACACGCAGTAGGCCCCTAATAAATGGCTGTTAAGCCAAATAGCAGGCCCCCTCTTTGTCATCTGGCTTTGGTTTGGTTCTGAGACCCCAGTGAGGCAAGATGAGGGAGGATGTGGGGGACTCTCAGGAAGCTTGGGGGACCCTGGCACCCATCTGTGACCTCTGAAGCCAAAGATAAAATGTATATTATTTTGGTTCAGTTTTATTAAAAAATATGCTTAAATTCTTAGTTCTTTTAAATAATGCAGATGTTGCAATAACTGTGGCTTTTACAATAATGTTACTCTATAAATGGGAAAATAAATTCTTTAAAATTGAAAAAAAAAGCTGTTGTTGGCTGCTGGGGTCCCATCCTGGGGATGACCTAGCACCAGACAGCACCCCAGGAAACTGGCTGTGAACACACTCTCAAGTTCACCCTACTGCAAACACGAGTCATTCAAGATTAGTCAAGAACAAAACCAATTTCAAGAGATACCAGAAAGGAAAATTTGCTCTGCTCGATGACTGCCTGTTTACGTTTGGCTTAGAGGTGAGAGCCACCTTTGTTCCTGTAAAAGAAGAATATTAAAAATTTCATCAACTGCCTAAACAGGATTTACATGAATTTAACTAGCTATTACAAGACACAGTGAACCTTGGAGTGGCTTCTGTCATTAAGACAGTGACCTTGAGCAGAAAGCACAGGGAGGTCAGGCAGTCTGGCTGAGTGCAGCTGGGCAGTGGGGATGGAGGGGTGTTGGAGTGTCAATGTGCAAGCTGGAATCTCAGTGCACCTGGAACCTTCTGATGGACATGCTTACTTCCCTCTCTCCAGAGGCAGCACAGGAAGTCGGGTGGACAAGATGGAATATTTATTTTATCTTGTGCATTGTCTAGTCAGTTAGTCAAGGGACAAGAGTACTTATCCCAAACCAGAAAGCGGCTTCTAGCCTCAGCTCTGTCACCTTGCTAGGCCTCACTTTCCTCATCTGTAAAATGGTGAGGATGGTATCCCCTCCCTACTTCTCACATCCAGCCAATCCCTAAGACCTGACAATTGCTCCTGATTACATTTAGAATTAGACACCTTCTCTCTACCACACTGCTACATACAGCCTCTGGTAAGCTCCATCAGGTCCTACTTCGATATTCGCATTTCCTAAGTCATCTCTCCAACTTTTCCTCATCCATTCTCCATGGTGGACCAGTTGTTTTTCTCAAATTCAATTCTTGAACGTGTGAACCTTTCAGAGCTCTCACTTGGCTTTGGCACCGATAACACTCCACTATGGAGTCTCTGCCTGCCCCCCCACCAAGCCTATTTCCTGCCCCCTTACTCTCCGCCTGCTTCAGATCCCCAGATGAGCACCATGCTCTCTCGTGGACTTATGTTCTCCTGTGCCCAGAGCAGTGCTATTCAGAGTGTGGCCCTTGGACTGGCACTCACCTGCAAACTGCTACTGCCCTGCAGTGAAGTAAGTAGAAATGAAGTAGAAAATGAATTAATGAATGAATGAAAATGAATGAATGAAATCAGTAGCAATGAAGTAAGTAGAAGAATCAAGAGTCAGCATTTGGAAACTTTTATAACTACTTGACAATAATTTTATGTCTGTTGCATCTAGTAATAAAAATTGGGGCTTTATTATATGTCTTTTTAAAATATCATTTTTCTAGTAACTTATTTGAGAGCTAGAGAAAGAACAGTGTGACTGTTGGTGACATAAAGAATTTACACCACCTTTATTACATCTTATAAAAATATTGGTCCTAAACGGACTGAAAAAGGAAAAACCTACTAGTTTACCAGCACAGATAGTTTGAGGAGCTCTGGCCAGCACCTTTTTGCCTTCCTCCCTCCTGGGCTGACAATTTCAGTCTCACCAAGGCTTCTCTGTCTCAGAGGCCTTTTATATCCCTTCCTAGGACAAGCGTAGTGTCTGTCCTCTGTGCTCTGATGGTACTTGGTACATACTTCTAAGCATAGCATCCACTGCACTGGCTGTGATTGTTGGTGTCCATGCAGGTCCTTCCCATGCGTATTTCAGCTCTCTAACCTCAGAAAAAGGTGCTGGCACAGGGCCGGGTGGGCAATTAAGTGTACACTGAACCGAACAAGCCTCCTCTCAGCTTCTTACCATAAACTCTGGTTGTGCTTCCCTTACCCATACACCCTGTGAGTGTAAAATCCTCTGGCCTGTGCATCCAATGCCCACCTGGTGTTCTGTACATCACGGGTGCTGAGGAAATGAGGAAGAAATGATAAGAACTGCTTTCTCCATCTGGTGTAAATTCTTTATGTCGCCAACAGTCACACTGTTCTTTCTCTAGCTCTCAATCTGCTCCTAGAGTTAATATATAAGAAACCTGGGCTTGTAGGTTCAACAATCAGTGACTAATGTATGTGCCTGGTGATTGTCTTTACAACAGTCTGGTATTATAACCAGACAAGACAAATCATCCCTGTACACCTTGCATAAAATTGAAAGGTCAGTCCAGGAAGCAAAGGAATAATGAGATTCCTGAAGTCCTCAATCAAGATGAAAAGCTCATTCGACTTTTTAAAAGAGACATCTCATGGAAAACTTCACAGCCAGAAGAGATGGAATATTACATAAGAAACGGCTTAAAAGCTCAGAAATTCTTTAAGTCCAACCTGAAGAACATGATTCCCATTATATGGAACAAATTTTTTTTTTGAAAGTTGATAAATCAAAATTTTCATTGGGAAATGGCCAGTTCCCTGTATTTACCAGAGAAGGCAGTTTAGAAACACATTTCTAAACCTCAGCCTCTTGGGTTCTACTCCTAAGTTTTCCCTCTGAAGCCATGGAAAAGTTCTCTTCCTCTCTGCTTCCCAGTCCTTTAAAAAAAAGGGTGATGTGATCACCTGCCCATTTACAGGACACATCCATGAAATCATCCCTTCTGATGCACAGAGCCAGGGAGCCTCAACTGACTTATGGTTAGGAAAAAAGCAAGCAAGACTCAGAGACAGGACAAGTAATCTCTTCCCCATTGGAAAAGGAACTCTATTCATCATGCAAATTAAGAAGCAGAGAATTGGCTGATGAAAAAGATTACCAAATTTTAAGATCTGAAAAAAAAGTGAATTATTTTGAAAACAGAACATTTTGACGGACTGATCTAGGCAAAGTACAAGCAATTATGTTTCATCCACTCAGAAAAACTCCACCTTCACTCTGAGTTTTATGGCTATTCCAAACAATGTTTCATCTGCCTATAGAGCATGAACTTGGAATTTTTGATCTGGGTTATGTGATACTTTCCTAGCCAGGAAGGTGACGTTCTCCTCCTGTAACTTTCCACTGATGCAAACGAGGTCACAAGTGCCAGGAGGCAGTAATGACAGGTCTGTGTGGGCAGAGAATCATGAGCCAAGGCAGGGCACATGCTTTCTCTTCTTCAAGAAACATTTATACCATTCTGTTGGCACACGTGGGAGAGGCTGTGAGCTTTGTAGTTTGTGCCACAAAGGAGCTGAGACAGCCTCCAAGCCATTGCTTTGGGGATGCCTTTTCTTTCTCGTGTAGCTCAGGAGGCAAGAAGCTTCCTCTCTCCTGGCAGGTGCTCAGAGGCCAGGACTTGGGCCAGTCCAAGAGGTTCTGCCTGTTCTGGGTTGGGAGTTGCCCCAGCAACTCCTGACTCCTGGCCAGAGCCAAATGTGACAGGGGTGAGTGGCTGAGGGAGTGCAGTTTCCTAAGGACAGTGAACATGGCCTGCCCTCCTAGAGGCCTACAACAGGTGCTGGAGTGGCCATTCCGGAGGAGGCAGCTCTCCGCCCTGGACGATGCTCACCTGACAGGCGCTGGCTCTCATGAACGGACCACAGGTTTGAAAATTCTATGTCCTGACCAAATGAAGACAGTTAACTATCTCATCTGCTGAGATCAAGAAAAACCCATGGGATATGTGAAAACAGAGAACTGATGATGAAGCAGTGGCTTTGAGTAATTCAACAATTCAAAGTTAAGATGAGTGTTCGTAAGTGGTGACTATGTTTTCAGGTAAATTCCAAGACAACTAAACTTAAGTCTCTAACCACTGCTACGTGTCTCCTTTGTGGGCTCCTCCTCCTCCCCCTCCCTCAAAGGGTAGGCGGCTCCCTAAGGTTCTGTTCTCGGCTCTTGCCCAGGTTTACTTCCAGCACTACTGCTAGACTATATGGCGCCTTTGTACAAATTAGAAAAAGGCGCCCCTTTCTCAAGACATGCTACCACCAACTCCTAGAAAATTCCTAGTCATTACACAAACCTGCAGCGACTACAGTGGAGTGAAACTCTCGAGAGATGTTCAGTGTACTACCAGCCCAGTTTGCAGTTGCTCTGCTTGGTTTTCTACATGTGCAGTTAAATCCTATGGATTCAAATATTACCCCAGACAGATGGCTCCCAAATCTCAATCTCTACCCTGACATCCCTCTCCAGAGATCCAGACCTGCATGAGAACTTAGAAATTAATTGCTTTGGGGGCATAGCCATGAGGGACATTTTAACCCTTTAAACACAAAAGGATGAAAACAACTTTACTCAACTGCTGCCTTCCCTCAGTTAAAAGCTTCAGCATTCTCTACTGGAAATTTGGAACAGTCTTTGATGCCTACTTCTTGGTGCCCATATCCAATTCATCAGAGTCCTCTCCACTGCATCCCTCCCATTCCTCTTCTCCTTTCTCTTCCCACTGTCTCTGGCTTGCTTCGAGCCAAGACTTTCTTGCCTGGTTTATTCTACAGCCTCCTACCTGACCTCTAGACATCCTGGCTTGCTGCTCTGCACTCCACTTAATGTTCTACATTTACTTCCTGTTAGTCTCTTTCTCAAAATCCTCTAATGGCTTCTATTGACAGGCAAATAAAACTGAACTTCCCAGCCAGGCATTCAAAACCTTCCGTGTTGCCACCTTCGACCTACCTTAAATGCCACCTACTCCTGCTTTGGTCCTCCAGTCACACTGAGTCCTCACGATTCCTCAGCATGGAACATTTTCCTGCCTCCATGCTTCTGTCCCTATTGTTCCATCTACTTGGCATGTATTTCCCTATTTCGTTGTTAAATGAAAACCTACGGCTCAAATGCCATCTTTTCTCTAAAGCCTCCTCTGATCCTCTCCATCAGAAGAGGTCCCTTTCCTGTTTTACTTTGACTATGTCTTAAACTGTCAATTTATTTACATGATTGGAGTCCCCAACAGACTAAATCCTTGAGGGCAAGGATCCTGTTTTACCGTTTGGTCTTCCAAACCCAGTACAAAGCAGGTACCCGGAACATGTTGAACGAGTACTGAATGGCAGTGAAGTCCCCTTCACAGTCGGAGAAAGGCCATGGGTGACTTAACAATGGTCTACTCTGAGCCCGCATGTTCCACAGCACCGGCCACACAAGGGCAAATGAGTGCACTGCAGTATGTGAGGCAGGGGGTAGGGCACTTTCCAAACCAAAAAGTCCATTTAAAACAAACACACATTTATGCCATAACTCACAACCGCATCAAATGCAATTCCTAGAAACCGCAAGCTCTGGCAGGGTGGCTGAGGCTCTGCTTTTTGAAGGAGAGTTGGCAGGATTTGAGGCCTCTTTCTGGAGTCCCCTTCTGCCTCTGCCCAGCACTCCAGACCCTAGACTAGCACAGCCCCACCATCCATGCTAATAACGCATTTCAGGAATCTGAACACTACTCAGAATAATGCTCACCTTGGGAAGGCAAGGACCTAGGTGGGAATGAAGTGATGACAAATGAGATGCTTACGAATCTAGTTAGTAGCACTGTCTTGAGAAAATAACAAAGAACCTGACTGTGAGTTCTGATTAACTGGGACAGTGTCCTCAGCCTCAGTCTTCAAGATACATTTACAGACATGAGAAATCTAGCAAAAAAAGACCATTTACAATACGGGGTCTCATCTGCAAGATAAACTCAACCACCTGACCTGCATTTTTCATCTTTATCCCCATGTAATACTGGGATATCCAAACCCACACTTATCTGAGACCGGATTCCTCAGTTCCTGGGAAAGAAGTGACCGGAAGCACAAAGCCTCCAAGATGGAAACAGGGAGGATTAGACTGACTTTGTTTTTCTGACACACATTTTTCTGAAAAATGTGATGTCTGCATATACCGCTGCTTTTTATACATCCTCCCCCTGTAGAAGCCAGAGTAGCACATGAAAAAGGGAAGAGCTCTCAAATCCAGCGGATCCTACATTTTCCCTACTAGCTAGCCTTCCATTTCCCTTTCATTGTTGCTGGATGGCCTTAATAACAGCATAAACCCAGCAACCTTTTGTCACTGAGCCTTCAATATTGCTACTTATCGCTGTACTGCCTCAATCCTCAGATCTATGCCTGCTCCCTCCTTCTAAAGCTTCCGAAAACAGGCAAGTTCCTTAAAGCTAATGACCAAAAAACACTTGTCGGTTGCCAGTACTCTCATTTATATCAAATCAGATCTCATTAACATTTTAAGATATGTGGTTTCTTTGGATCAAAGAAATAACGGTAGTTATCAGTACTCATCCTCTTTGTCAATTGCTGTGTTGTAGGCTGGCGACTAACGGGAACAGGAAAATTTAGAGTTTATGCATATAGATTTACCTTCAAAGAAAACAGAGTCTAGGTATTTCCATCTGAAGACACTGATGCCCAGGTGCTGTTTTGTGGAAGGCCATTGCCTGCAGGAACTCTGTTCTACTAGGACGAAACTATTTCATTAAGTGTCTATTCAGGAAAAGTCACTGTGTGGCCAAAAGATAGGAGAGGCAGTCAGGTTCACCATTTTAGGGTTTGTTTTTTTTTTCCCCCTTTCTTTCTCAGTCTGAGACCAAGGAGCTACAGGACAGGTGACTGATAGCCTTTCCCATCCTTCGTGGAAGTCTCTAGTAAGGATAATGTCTGATTTTCTAGGAGACTAACTCTCAGCACTGAAGAAAAACTTTCAGGGAGAGTGGCAGTGAGTAGGCCTTGGACAGAGAACTAAGGAAGGTGAACTTTCCAGAGACAGCCCACCTAAAAACCCAGGGACTTTGAACTTGCCTGGAGAGGATCAGCGTTGCGTGCTCAAAAGAGCCTGCACCCCTGGGCTGGCATGGATGGTGACACCACTTACCAGTCCCCCCACCCCCAGCTGGGACACTGCCACAGGCCTGCTGATTTGAGGCCTGAGGCCGCAATGTGGTGAGATTCCTCCTGCTGACTCACAGGAGTGCCACAGCAGTGCGCAGAAATTCCATGATGAAGGATGATGTTCCTGACATTTCTCCTAGCCCTCAGATTTTCCAGCAAGTTTCCTTGAGCAGTCTTCCTGTCATCCCAACTGCAGAGGGATAGCTCAATATTTCCATAGTGAGGTGGAAAAGCTCATTGTGGTTATAAAATTCTAACATTATCCTCACTTTCTCTGAGACCTACCAGAGGACCTACTGAAATGGAAGACTCGACCAGACCTGCTGGGCATTAATTTGGAGCTAAAGGACACCGGGAGGCCTTGGAGAAAGAGAATTACTGACCAGGGACAAATGGAGCATGGACACTTCCTGCTGGTCTGGCTTTCAGTGCCTGTCTTTTGTTTTTAAATTGAACTTCATGTGTAGAGACATATGAGTTCTATTTGATTAGAACTGTGTAATTGGAGTGTCCCCACTGGTCCCCATTCTGAAGGTATTTAAGTTTGAGATCCCAGGTAAAATACTTTAGACATTCAATAATGAAAAGAGAAAACGTCTGTCTGTCTCTATCTCTGTCTCTCTCTCAACTCCTTTTTAGCTTTATAAAAGAAAACTAAAAACTTCACTTATTTCCTCCCACGTAATTTTCATAACTTTTACTTATTTTTACTTTTTTACATGTTTATACTAGAATACATGCTTCCTACAGAGTTCTGGCCTATTTTGGTCACTATGATATCCTAAGGCACAAAGTAGGTCTTAGCGAATACTTATTGCAGGAATAAATGAATGACTAAACGGACGCATGGTTAAAAAGATGAATGTGGACCCATAAAGTTATGAATACAAATTTATATCTCATGTAAATCTATTAAAGTATCATGGAGAGAAAAAAAAAAAACATGGGACTCATGGGAAATTTTCCCTAATGTGTCTTTGAAACTAAGATAGTGACTAATGCTGAAGAAAAATGTTTTAAAAATAGCCAGTAACTCAATTTCAAATTCATGGACTAGGGGAGAATAGTCCATAAAAGGAGAATGCTGGGAGAATTCTCCTCCTACAGGAAGGGACCCCTCTCAATTTGTAAATATATTCTTTTTCCTTTGGTTCCGCCATCTTGCAGAAAAAAAGTTATAGAATGCACATACCTTTTTGTAGGGTGACTGTGCAATGTACTGACCAAAATGGGACTCTGTAAGCAAGAGGGGACACTAATAAGGGGAATCACAGGAGCAAACTGGGACTTCTCTGAGAACATGAAGACCCGAGGGCTGACCTACCTTTCACCGCAGAAGTTAATCTAAGCCTACTCAAAGTTAAAGCAATTTCTTGAACTTCTTCTTTTGCTGAAAGTGCTTGTTCTTTATTGAATCTTTCTCATCTTGAACTCTTTGATAGTTTTCATCTTGAGAATGGATTCTTAGAAAGTACAGTACCTTGAGCTTCCCTGGTAAGCTGTCAGTTCTAGAGTTAACTCTTTAAACACAAAGTGTGACACAGGCCACACTTCCTGGATTACACATCAAGTGAGATATTGTGAAAATGTTCTGCAAGGTAAGCCCTCGACTCTCTTTCTTTTGATGAAAACAGAATATAAGAACATACAGTAGATGCAGCAAATTGAATAAAGCACTGCAGCCCCCTCAGACGGACTTGGAGGGAAAGTGTTTTTTAACATACTTGCTTCCTTTGGTGGTGCCACAGCACAAAGATTAAACTCAGTCTGCCTGGCCATAAAAGCTTCAGTTTTTCCTATTCTTGCAGCCAAAGCTGAAATGCCAAGAAATGCTGGGAACTGTGATTACACACACTTCATATTTTACATTCTGAAACCCCAAGGAATAAGCTCCAGAGAACAGAGCCCTATTTCTTAAATGGCAGCTGAACAGATACCGCACTCAAGCTCTGCTGAGCATGGCTGAGTATTTGCATGGTGAGAAACAAACAAAGACTTCACAGATTCTTCCAGTCTGTGTGTACCTTCCTGGCATCTGTGGCAGACCTTAGTTAACTTTACTCATTCATTTCTTTTTTATTTTTTAACTTTCTGAGTTACTCAACCGGATTCTTACGGGAAAAAAAAAAAAAATCACCACCACACATATAAGTCAGTCATAAGGAAACTCAGTTACCGCCTCTGACAGGTTTGAACCTGTCTGTTCTCAGACGAGAAAACAAAACTTCAGTTTTCTTTAGGCCAAAACTGTACCCCCATCCTTAGTCTGCCAGGAAAGTGTCCAGCCAGACAGCACTCGTATTATAGGTTTGCTTTGTTAAAAATTTCCTCCTCAGCTCTAAATTAAATTGTAAATGAATTTCGCTGCTACAGTATATTTTTCTCAATTCCATCCTCTAGTGTAGGTGTTAAAACGAACAAACAAAAACAAAAAGCTGGTCTTCCTTCCTCCTTCCCTTCCTTCAAGAATTAACACTAGAGCCACAAGTACCTCAGGAAGGGCTCATGATGACAAGATCTATTCTTCTAAAGGGTGAATTTTGTGACTCACTGTCACCTGCCTTTCCTATTGCTCATAATTCCATTTCTTTGTCAAAGGAGTGTTAAAATCCTCACTAGACAACTTGGGAGGGGCAAGTGTCTCATTACTTGGATTAAACTAAGCTTTAATACTCCCTCTTCCATAATTTGCAAGATTTGGACACTTGTACATTCCTCGTGTTCTCATAAGACAGGAGCTCACCTCTGATCTGCCCCCTTGACAGGGTTTGCTCCAGGGTCTTGCAGAGAAAGGAGTTTGAGATGCTCCTGGGAATGAGCAAGGGACTTCTGTACCAAAGGAGGCCCCATGCAACCAGGGTGGATGTATGTGCTGCTGCTCCTTAAACCAGTTATAAATAAGACTGATGCAACTGCTCTATGTGTAAGGGTGGAAATAAATTTCTCTTTGTAGCTATGTAACTGCAACAAACTTTTATAAGGCTATTTCATGATCTGAACAAACCTGCACAGTTTCTCCAACAAGGGCCGAATTCTTTGCAGGTTTGAATCCTCATCTACAGACCCTTCTCAGAAAAGATGGCTCAACTGTTACCTTTTTATAGGAGTTTAGAACTGATCTTTCTAAAGGCTTAGGAAAGACCTCTGTTCTTCAAGAGTATCCGATAGCATCATTTGTTTTTCAGTAGGAAACGCATTCAGACACAGAGTCTGTGCATGCATAAACCATTTCTGGAAGGACATACAAGAAATGGGTAACTGGTTGCCTTGAGAAAGAGGATCTGAGAGGTTAGATTTAGTTTTCACTGTAATCTTCTTAGAATAGCTAAACATTTTTCTATTTATCATATGTATGTGCGAATTCACTAAATTACATTGACATTGCTCTTTAGTCAATAAACAATACCGTGTGTACACCCATCTTTGTAACTATTATCTCTCCCAATGCATTCCCCAAGGTAAGCATTGGCTCGGTTGCTAGAAATAAAACAGAAGTGAAGAAATAAGAAATATTGCTATGCCTTGTGCCAGAAATGGAAGAATATCAAGTGAAAAGAGTAAGCAAAGCAGAGCTCAGGATGCCATGCCCTAGTATCATCATGACAAATTAGAAAGTGTGAGTCCTCTGGCTTTTCATGCTACACCCCTCTGAATAACATCTCTTCCCTGTCTCAGAATCCCCTCTCACATCTCACTGATTTCTCCTCTTCCTCTATCCAACCTCCACTCCTTTTCCTTATTTCTTTTTAAAATTTGTTCTCAAAAATCACAAAAGTAACACATTCTTACCATAATCAGTGTTATGATAAAGACACATAATGAAAAATTAATAACTGTTCACCCCATCCTAAACTATTTTGTTTCTGCTCTCCCACAACTTTCTCCTTTCACATATCTATGTATAGATGGCTTTTGCTACTTTTTATTGTTTTGTTTTGTTTTAAAAAAGAGAGAGAGAGAGACTAAAATGAGCATACATACCACTCTTTAACAAGGATGTTACTGAGAATTTTATTTTCAGGATCCTAATGTGGATATTCACATCCTATAATATCCACGCAGAATCAGCACTGGTTGCCTATAGGGGAGGGGTGATTAAGGAGTACTAGGAAACTGTGGGATGATGGAAATGTTCCATATATCATTTGAAGTATTGACTACATAGTTGTCTATACTTGTTAAAATGCATCATATTGTGCACTTAAGATCTATGGAAGAAAGTGATCTAGAAAGATAACACCAATACTCATCATTAGAACATGTGCTCTGATGCATTTTCCCAAAGAATGTTCAAAAAGTAAACATTACTGAGCATGTACTACACAGCAGGCCTTGGGTGAAAGGCTTCACGTGCACCCCTATTTAATTCTAATAACTACCCTCGGGTATGCATTTCTAGGACCTCCATTTTATCAGTGAAGAAACGGAGGCTTAGAGGGATTAAGTAACTGGCTCAAAATTCCACAGCTGAGAAATAGCAAGCCAAGACTGAAATCCAAGTCCCTACGACCCTGGGGAAAAAAAGTTGTAACACATGTGTGCCTTTTGACTCAGCAGCATTACCCCCAGAAATCTGTTCCAGGAAAAGAATCAGAAACTGATCCAAATGGCTATGTACAAGGATATAAACACATCATTATTAATAGTAAATTCACTTAAATGTACTATAAATTAAGTAGGTCTACATTATAGACCACTCTGTATCAATTAATATTAGGTTGAAAAGAGAATGTAAACGACTTTCATAGTACGAGAAAATGGTCATGACATATTAAGTCAAAAGAAAATCAGGTTAAAAAAATATATAGTATAACCTCAATTTGCTTCTTTAAAAAAATACATTAAAAACTCTAAGGAAATATATCTGAAGAAAAATTATCTTTCAGTGGCAGGATTATAGGTTATTTCATTTTTGCTTTTTATATTTTAAATTATAACACTTACTGCAGTGTTACTTTTATAATTACAGAAGACTATTTAATCCTAAAAATAAATAGGGAGAACCATTGCTCTCACTAATGAACACATACCAAATGAAGACTATATATACACATTTTTATCATATGTATATGATAAAAGAATATTTTTGTACAGCCTAGTTTGAAGATAGTCTCTTAATAATTTAGTGTGTTAATATTATTTGACAACCTACATATAACTGTAGAAGTGAAATCACCAGGCTTTCTACCATAGTCAAATGTGCAAAGCATATATGGTAGGTTTAAGGAACTTACAAATCAATATCCAGTTTATAAAATCATCTTGAAGAAGTTATTGCCTTTGCTTTTAGCAGAAAAGCATAAAAACTGGAATAGATGACTGTTGAAGTTCTGTGAATATAGCAGACAGTTCTAATGTAACTCTGAGAGGAATTAGCATCGCCTAAAGCAAAAAAGTACACAAGTTTGCCACAAATGTTATGGACTTAAGTCATCAAGTGTAGCAACGTGGCAGAAGAATCATGGCAGAGACCGCCACTGTTTCTCAAACCTAAGAACTGTATGGCTCCTTTTAAAAGAACATTTGAAGAAACATTCACAATGAGTCATTTCCTATGAAGTACTTCTCATTTGAGAATTACAACCTCAAGAAATTGTGTCTTTATAGTTGATAAGAGAATGATTAATATCATCAAAATAAAAATCCAAAATTTAAAAATTCTTGAAGAATTAGAACTATCATTTGAAAAATACCATTATGAACATTCGAACACTTTTTTCAGTGAAAATCAGAGAAAATTCTCAAAAGACTTTCATTTGCATGGTCCCTGCCCTCATGAGACAGCCCAGATGCAGAAAGTGCTAAGGGAAGGGTATGACAGGATACCGTGGCAGCAGAGAGGTTGGGCACCTAACCTAGATCAAGGTTGAGGTGCTGTGTAATCTAGGAAAAGTTTCCCAGGGGAGGTGACAACTAAGCTGACACAGTACCGATTAACAAGAGTTAGCTTGGCGAAGAGGAAGAAAAGGTTCCAGGCAAAGGGAAATGCACATGCAAAGGCACGTAGATTGAGGGAACTTGGTAACCTTCATGGGTTCAAAACTTGAGGTGGGATTGTAGAGTTCCACCACATACTGTGTGACCTTGAACATGTCATTTTACTTCCCAGAGCCTTGAGCTTTCTTATTTGTAAAATAAGGGCAACGCCACTTACCTTGGAGAGATGTCACAGGAAGTTAAAATAGATTAAGAACTCCTTACAGAGGTGATCATCCTCATGCTCCATACATGTGGTTATTATTCCATTTCGCAGAATCAAGGCATCATCTCCCTCTCCTCTGCCTCAGTGCGCCCTGCTCCAGCCCACTGTTCTCTTAGCCATTCCCTGACCTTACACAGCACACCCCCCTCCCTTGCCATGGTTTCTTGCCCAGAATTCTCTTCCCCCAGATAGTCAATATAGAGCCTGTTCCTCACAACCCTTACCAGAGAAGCCTTTCTTAATCCTGTGTAAAATATTAAAATCATTCTCCCTGAACTTTACCTTCCCCTTACACAGAGTTTTCTCCATAGAATTTATCACCTCAACATTCCCTATATTTACTTTGTTTGTCTAACTACCTGCACTAGAATTTAAGCTCCCTGAGGGTGGGGGTTTTGTCTGCTTTATTTCCTGTGTACTCCCAGAGCTGAGAATAGAGCCTGGCACACAATAGGTGCTCAATACATATCTGTTAAAAGAATGAACAAATACCCCAAGTTTGAGGACAAGGCCTTTCTTTATTCTTTTACTCTCTGACAGCCTGACGTAAAACTTTGTTTTGCCTTGGGTCACATTTCACAAGCATTTGTTCAACTGTACAGTTGAATCATTTGTAGAAGTAGCAGTGATCATCTGGGACCTAAAGATCAACTGACTTTTTATTGCTTAGCAAATAAATCCAATATTGTGTTTAATTATAACAAAGTAATACATTGCTTGGTCAATTTGATGGGCAGAAGAGCAAAACTGGTGGTTTAATTTCATTAGCCAGTGAAATCTATTACCACATTTATCAATTAGTTCCAAATAACCACAGCCTTTGTTGATGTAAAAGGTCAAATCCTGAT
The DNA here is from genome assembly GCF_902729225.1 of Pteropus medius. Lineage (NCBI taxonomy): Eukaryota > Metazoa > Chordata > Mammalia > Chiroptera > Pteropodidae > Pteropus > Pteropus medius. The sequence continues at coordinate 2,400,132 of NW_024340695.1, read as the reverse complement.
GAGGTATGCCAGGATCAGTATTCTGATTTAACAAATGAAGTACAGAAAAATAATCAAAGTGTTCTAGGGCTGAAATTTCTGTCATTAATCTGAGTCCTTAAGAAACCTCATTATTGGGACACCAGGATATTCACCCTTCTCATGGTCTGAAAAGGTTCTGAAATTTCCCTTTAAATGAAAAACCAAAAATTTGCTTTAATACTGGAAAGGGTGAACTCATTTTGAGTTCAACTATTTCCCCTAAACATTAAGACGTAGTTGAAATTTAAACACAATGCAAGAGTATCGTCTTCAAGTCTTGCAATGTCTCATATGCTCCAAGGCTTCCTTAGAAAACTATCTTAAGAATTTATGATAAGTACATAGTAAGTATATTAATTACACACAATTTTTAGATATTGTTAAAATGCCAAGAAAATGATTTGATTTGAAAGAAAACCACAATTAGATTTAATTTACTATTAACAGATTGGTCTTCAGAGCGTTGGTTTTATATGGTAGAACTCCAATTTCTGTGAAAATTCCCTATTCCCAAGGAAGCGTCTTGAGGATAATTTCGGCTCAAGCCAATGTTTATAGAGAAAGCATAAATCAGCTTATAGCATGTACGCAAAGAATAATCTCTTATATTGACATGGCATGTTTCAAAGGGCTTTTGCATTTTTCACTTCCATTTGATTTGAGTTTCACCAACACCCTATAGGGGAGCCGTCAATGATGCCCCTATTGTACAGATGGGCAAATGGGCTCAAAATATTCGGCAACCTGGACCAGCATGAAGCAGAGCTGGGTCTAGCACCCAGGTCTTCTGAAAACCATGCCTAGCATTCTTTCTTCTTGAAAGAATATATGCTGCCTCTCAAACTTTCTTTAAAATGAGTGATCTTTTTCTATTCTTTTATAGCATTACATTTTAAATGGAATTGCACTTTGGAGACACTTAATTCTAAATGATGCAGTATATCAAGTTCTTTTTTTAAACCCTGGAACCCAATTTAAGCAGATTCCTAATGGGACTTGGTTTTCTAGGATTCTGTCCTTGGCTCACTGCTCCATTTAATACATGCTTGCTGGGTAATCTCACCCAGTCTCATGATCTGAAGTAACAGCTATGTTCTGATGGCTTCCAAAGTTTTAGTCCCAGCCCATCCTTTTCACTGGGCTTCAGACTCATATCTGCCTTCCCATTGAGCATCTCTACTGGAATGTGTCTCAGGTACCCAACATATTTTTTCTCTAAATCTCATCATCTTCCTTTTCTGCCTAGATCTCCTGGGCTCATAATCTCTCTTAGCTAATGGTACCATCATCCACTAAACCTTCTAAACACCTGGGAACGATCCCAGGTTTCTTCTTCACTCCCTGGATCTATCCAGTCACTAAGTACTATTCTACTTAGTGTCTGTTCTACTTGATAGTATTCATCTTAGGCTAAGTGGTCATCCTCTGTGCTCCTATAATATCCTGGGCAAACTCCAATTTAGAACCCATCTGCCATTACTTATCTATGAGCCATCTCTCCTACCCCACAGAAAGAACCTTAAAGGGAAGACACCACATCTACTCCTTTTGTATACCTCTTAAGATAAGTGGGAGTTCAGAAGATACATTCTGACCTCAACTGCATTTCCTCATTGAAATGGAGTGAACAGTATTAAATGCCTCCAGACGTCTTGATTAGCTCTTCATGTCAGCAGTAAGTTGAAAACTGAAAAATTTTCTAATGGTGATTTTTTTTTTTTCTGGAGATGGAAAACAAATTGCAAGCGAGCCATCCTAAGAAAGCATCCATTCTGAGAAGCAATTTACTGTCTGAATGTTTCTGACCTGAATTACCTCATCTGTAAAGGAGAACTTGGCACTAGTTACCTCTTGGAAGTCTCATCTGGCTCTAATATTTTATAATTCCATTGTTGAAGATAAATACATAGAATCGGACACAAGGAACTCACTGTGAATGAATGGCTCCCCAGGGATTAGCAACATGACAAGCTGTACCTAACTTTTAAATAAATTATTTACAAGGAGTACCTAATAAAATCTTGAAGCCAACAGATGACAGTCAACACTCTAGGATAATGAAATGCCAATTGCGGGAAGATATGCTTCCTAGTCTGCAAATATGCTAGCCTTCTTTAAAAGCCCTTGAACTTGCCATGCTTCCTCCTGACACTGGGCACCTGCAGTTGCTATTCCTTATCGTGAATGTTCTTTCCTTCTCTTCACTGGTTACCTCAGCTTAATAATCATGATAAAACTGAATCACTATTAGAAGTTTTCATTCACTGCAATACATTCCTCTTCTTTGTAGCACTGGTCACAGTTCGAAGTTTCTATTGGTATGATTATTGAATTGATGTCTTTCTCTCTCACTAGACCATACTCCCCACAAGGGAGCATTTCTGTTTTTCCTCATTATCGCATCCATATCCTTGGCAGAGTTGATGCTAAATAAACTTTTGTAAAATATCTCCAAAGGTTGCGTGAGGGAAGAGAAAAGTAGCCAATGAATTTCACTTGGGGGGAAATATCGAGCTATTCTAATAAGTGTCTGAGATGTCCATCACACCCTTGAAAAAGGATCTTAGGAGTCAAGGTGACAGTGGCAAAATAGGCACCGAATGAGGCTACCATCTGACAGATCAAGCATGACACGCTAAGTTGGGAGACAGGAATATGACTAAAAAGTTCCCAGTTCCAGTAACAATCTTGGGTAAGGGCTCACAGTCAGCATCTCATGGGAAAGTGACTAACGTACTGAGATCCCCATGGTTAGCATTTCCTGAGGAAACAAGGACTATGTGAAAATAACAAATGACAATCTGTATCTGTCCTTGCAGCCAGCCAATCAAGAAAGAGCAGGCCCTCTTCTCGGAGGAGGAGGAATGACCTTCTCAGGTGGCAAAAGGAAAACCGAGCTCCTAAATTTGACTTTCATCTTTATCTAAAAAGAAGACTTTTCCTACTGGAATGAGCAGAATAGATAGAACTGAATTCCAATACAGGTGAAGTAACAGTAAGAGTTCAATATTCCAGGCTCAAAAGAAATGCATTCAAGGACTCTGAAAGTCTGCTGAGAAGAAACAGTAATAAGAAAGGTCCCAGGAGATGGGAATCAGACAGATGTCGCCACAGTTTTCGAGAAGGGGAGAGGAAGATATCAGAGAGCAATGATGCAAGCATGTGATATTTATCACTGATCCAACACACAAACTGATTTGGAAACAGACGACTTGTCAATTTAGACATGAAAGCGATGCTCAAAGAGGCGGCGGCCTCACTGGGGCCTCTCCGAGCAAAGCTATGCTCAGCTCACTTCAAATCATACAGGTATGGAGTCAGCAAGACACCTGATAGTTTCTTATGATATCCGTGAGAAACAAGAGTCAGATGACATTAGAAATTGGTATATTCATGCAGATCCACCTAACTTAATAGATCTTATCTGAGAAAGATATTGCTAATCTTTCCAAATTCTGAATTAGAAAAAAGGTGAAATTAGGTGGAGTTGTCTTCTCTATTTGAGGAAAAATCAAAGGTGATTTTCTTTAAAAGTTACTGTGCTCATAAGTATATGAGTACAACATGTCAGGTCTGAGAGTCTGCCTCTGTGGGCCAGTTCCACATCTGGAAAATGGGACAGAAAATTACCACTGTAAGTACTTGGAGCTTTAGGACTAAATATTGATTATCATGCGTCCAAGAACCCAGCATGCCAAGAACTGTGTACAGCACCAAATGGTCAGACTCATGAGTTGGAAATTACGTGTTGAAGTGTGCTGTGTGTTCAAGTGTAACATGGTAAGGAAGAATCAAAATTTAAACTGTTTGCCTGTAAATTCTTCCTCACTCAACATATTTTAGATACATTCCACATTTTGTCAAAAACAGCAAATCCAGCGTTTGCTTGCTGGCTTCAGGAGTTTGGGGCAGAATTCCCCTTGAATATAGCTTACGAAACATAATAGGAATGGCACCTGTCATTCTACAGAGCAGGTAAAATGGGATGCATGCTCCTTTGTTTCCCTAATTTTTCTGTAGGGTCTGACTTTAGAAAAAGTCAATGTCCATGTAAATTATTCATGAGCCCTATCTGGGCTCTCAATCAGCCAACAAGCCCAGGACAAAGGAATGAATAGTCTTTTTTTCCTTCAGCAAAGTGGCTCATTGACTGCTTACTTCACAGCCTTCTTATTCTGGTCTCTGGCCCTTGGCAGGCTCCAGACCTTCCAACCAAAGGCAATGGGGAGACCCTTCTCTTGCTGTATCTCCCAGAAACTGGGCTTCTGTTTTGCCATGAAATGCAAATGAACACACTGAGAATCAGGGTCAGAATACAACCAGAAGAGCAGAGAAATGTAACTGGTCTTTCTCTTCTCTTACAAGGCACAGTCTGGCTCAGAGAGAGAAGTCATGTCAGAGGTAGCCTAAGGTACTACCTTCTAAAGTCCTATTGGACAATGACTTGCAGGTGGTATCATCTTTATAATCTGCTAGAAAATAAACACCTTTCCTTAAAAAAATTTCCCAAAGAAACAAACAACAACAACACTATTTGGATAGGTCAGAGACATCGTCTAGAAAGATCACTTAAGCTCTGATAAAGGCCATCCTGGGACATGTATAATGAATGAGGCTGTCAGATGCTCCCAAGTTTCTCACTGTGCACTTTAGATCAAATTCACACCCTCTGTGACCCAAATGTGCCCTTTACTGTGTGCGAATTCCAAGGACCTGGCTTTCAAAGGCTTATCCTTAAGACTCTGCTCTTAGGCCAGTACCCTGAATGAAATTAAATTATCCTGTGAAATAAATCCACAGGCTAAAAATAGCATTTGAATCTATCTTAACTAAATGTATTCCCTTCAAAGTCAGCCATAGCAGTTAGAGCTTGCACATGGGATTCAGGTCTAAGAATAAATTAAAAAAATTTCTCAGAACTGAACTACAGATACCAAGAATTGAAATCAAACTTATCAAGATGTGGACTGGATGCTGCTGCACCAGAAACTACACTGGGTTAAGGTCCATCCTTCGTATTTCAAGACAAATGAAACATGCAGATTGAGGCAGCTGTGTCCTGCAGAAGAAAGCAAGCTCGCTGGCATAAAGCAATGTTACGTGGTGCTCAAGTAAAATCTCTGAGATTCAAGAAAACAAGTTTAGACCTTACTGCTTTTTCCCTACTACTGTGGTCTGAATGTTGTGTCCCCTTAAAATTCACATGTTGAAATTTAACCCCCAAAGATGATGGCATTAGGAAGTGAGCCTTTGAGAGGTGCTTAGATCATGAGGGTAGAGCCCTCATGAATAGAATGAGTGCCTTTATAAAAGATGCTCCAGAAAGATCCCTAGCTCCTTCTGCCATATAAGGACACAGGAAAAAGATGGCCGTCACCAGATACCTAATTAAGGCTAATATGTTAATCTTGGGCTTCCAGCCCCTAGAACCATGAGAAGTAAATTTCTGTTGTTTATAAGCCACCCAGTCTGTGGTACTTTGTTATATAGCACTCTGAATGGGCTAAGACACCACTCTGTCTCATTTTCATGCCCTGTCACCAGAAGGGATATATGAAGCCCATGCTTTAGTGGTACCCTACATCTCTCCTGAGGAGACTGTGTAGCCCAGTGGTTAAAAACATAGCTTGAACTCTAGCTTCACTACCAGTGAGTATGTTGGTTATTAAGGCATTCTAAGACACAGTTATTCATCTAAATAACACAAATAATATTATTGGTACCTAAGCATCAGAGACTGTATCAGCAACCACCACCAACTATGCACTCACTGGGCAGAATGCTGAGTCAGGGACAATTACATTGTAGAGCCTCCAGGAGAACATCACAGCCGAGTTAAGAAAGCTCGCAGGACAGGCTGTCTAAAGCAACCTGGGCCAGCTCTATGACTTAATAACGAGTTTCGATTCCTGATTCCCTTCAAGAGGGTGACTCCCGCTGCTGGCCACCCAGCCTGGCTCCCAGCTCTGCACTTCTTCTCTACCTCACGCCTGGGGCCATGACAAAAGGGCTACATCTAGGTGATGTTTCAGGGCTCTGCAGTGAGAATCAACTGGAAGACATTTTTGTAGAGTGCCCGTTTTCCTCCTTTACTTTCCCACTTTCTCACGTCAGCCAGTCCTGCCACAATCTTTACTAGTCTCACCCTCTCTTCTTGTTTTGACTTCTGGGGTATTTAGGAATTGCTGTTTTTAAAGCTCTCTTACACTTTAATAATGATGTCAATTCTGTCAGGAGCTCACAAAAGGAAAAGCATTTAGCAAGGCTAATAAACAGCAAATTTGAATCAGGAAATTCTTTATGTCAACATTCACGCTCCACTATAAAAGAATTCTTCTCAAAGGACAGCAAGAATTGCATCTCAAGAGGAAATAAAGAGTATATGTGGCAACTAAGTTACAATGATTTGAAGAGAACACATAACAGGGAAAATAGGAAAATTTAAGAGTAACAATCGTCTAATACTCTATTATGCTTCCCATCCTACCTAACCTTCTGTCTGACTAAAGTTTCATCTGACAGCTCTTGAGCTCTGAGGCCAACAATAACAATCAGATTTCAAGCCCTCTCAGCATATGGTATATTGTACTCTAAAGATTGTGTGTCATTAAATGGAATCATATACTACTTGGGAGGGGGCTACTACTGAGAAATACCGTCAAGTGGGACACTGCTCATTGACAGCTCATCCCTTAGATCCTCGGCTGGTGAGCCCCGGCCCCATCCGACTGTGATTCTTGCTACAACTTAGAGCAACAGTCATCCACACCCTTCAGTTTAGGTATGGATTCTCGAAGTGGAACGATCACTTCCAACATTAAAACAGAAAAAAAGAGAGAGCAACAGTCATCCACACCCTTCAGTTTAGGTATGGATTCTCGAAGTGGAATGATCACTTCCAACATTAAAACAGAAAAAAAGAGAAACAACATGTTCAGCACCTTGCAGGGTTTGGCTATAACAGGCTCTCAAGCAAACCCCAGCTGAGCGGATCCACGAATAGTCTCTTCCCAGCCCGTCAACACCACATGGGGCAAGTTTTAGTTTGCAGGCAATGTTGATCACTATGTTATTCATTTATTCTAATGGACACTCAAATCTTTGTGAATTTAATTCCCAAAAGATTTCCATTTACTATCATGAGAAACGGGAGGCTGGATGAAGCCAGGAGAGCGAACAGGGGCTGAATTATGAGAGGGGCTACAAGCAACACTCACCGGTAGATGATGCCTTTCTCGTGTAGGAACATGAGTGCTGAAATGATTTCTGCAGCATAGAAACGAGCTCGTGCTTCATCAAAACGGCGAGACTTCTGAATGTGAAACATCAAGTCACCCCCATTCACAAATTCCATCACGAAAAACAGACGATCCTGGATACAAACATAAGAGAGGATCCAACGTGGTATAGCAATCAGCCTAGAGTCCAACCAGCACCGCATTACCGTGGGTGGTGGCATGGGGAGCAGAAGGTGTCAAATGGAGGAACTCAGCGAGACATCCTGATGAGGGGCTGAGCAAAGCAAGATGAGTTGGTGGAATCAGACCCCTGGGAAGAGCAGGGGAATAATACCCAGATCGCCTTTAGTCCCACATAGCCTTGAATTTCTACATTAAATAAAAAGTGGAGGAGGTGTCAGAAGCCTTTGGTTCTAGTTCTAGCTCTGCACCTTAAATGCCACGTGACCTTGCGTTTACTTCTTCTAGACATTCACCATTAGTAAAGTGAGGATGCTGATGCTATCCCTACCCACATTAGAGGTTTTTATAAAGTGGAAGAGAGCAACATAAATCGAAAGGTACATGCCTTTCACCTGGAACATGCAGGGTTAATCACAGAAAGGGATCACACCTGGGCAGAGAACAGTCACAGAAAAAGGAGAACGCTTTGGACAAATCGGCCAAAGGCAGTCTAATGACAGCCTCGGAAATCCCATTCAGCCCATCAGAAGATTTCTGGGTCAGGAGTGGAAACATAAAGACAAGGAGATGCCATCTCCGCCAGAGGAACTCTCAACCCAGCAGGTGAAACAGGCTCTTAAAAAAATCGCCGACGCAGCGTATTAACTACTGTGCAAGCGGTGTGGAAAAGCACAGTGAAATTGAGACTGCTTAGTGACAAATGTTTAGGTCTCAATTAAAAAGTGACATCGCCAAGATTGACAGTGTAAAACACTTTGTTTCAGGAACCTCTAAGACAACGGATTTTCTCACTCCTTCCCACTGACATGTATGAGGCCCAGGTTAGCCAGGTGTTAAATCAGATGCTGGGAACCCAACAGAGAGTAGACAGGCATAAGACAGACACAGCCTCTACCCACAGAGTCTGGTGTGGGAGACACACATTACTTAAGAAAGAAAGAAAAAAAAAACAAAGGTCATGTAAATAAGCACATTTACAAATTCTGGTGAATCCTGTGAAGAAAAAGTGGAGGAAGCAATGGGATCTGGCCATCGGCCTGGGGGTCAGGGGAGGTGTCTGAGTGAGTGACATGTAAACTAAGGCCCGTAGGATGAGTGCAACCAGGGCTAATGATCAGCCTTTTCTGAGGAAGGAGGGAGGGTGGGATGTCATTTTGTAAGGAAATTGGTATTTTACCAATTCACGGAGGAGGTTTATACAAAGAACCCATCTTTATTTGCGGTTATAAGTGCCAACAGCTTTGCTCTGAGTGTCATCACGCAGTCACAGCTGAGCGATAAACAAAGATCGTGTGTGCTCTTGCTCACCTCTCTCTTCACCACCAGTTTAATCGGGCCCATCCCGATCAGAAGGCACTACAACTTGGCACCTCCTGTTCCTGATTTTAAGACCTTAATTGGAAGGGGGAAAAAAAAAATCCCCTGTATCTATAAAACATCTCTCTCTGACAAGCAGCGGCAAGAATTTCAGAGTGAAGAAGGAGTAGCAAAATTTACACACACAAAAACAAAAACCAAACAGCAACACAACAACTCTTCAGGTTAGACAACGTAAGATAACAGCAAACAAAGTACGACAAGCTGTCTAAGCTAATGGCCTTCCTTTGAGGGTGACTGACACGTGGAGGGGCAGAGTTGGGTGAAACAAGCTTGGATTAGCAATGGTGCTCTGCATTTTCTACACAGAAAGGACTCCGGTGGAATGAGAGGGTTAGCGGTGGGTTGGGGTTGAGGGTAAACATGCAGGAGAGACACATCTAAGAGCTGCGTCCACACAGGAAGTTGTATGCCAATGCTGTGTTCATTTGGAGGTGTGGCCAAGGGGTCCCAAAGAAGACTCAGGTGATAAAGCCACCTCGAACCACTCCATGGCAAGTAGGTCGGTCTTAGACATTTTTGTTAACCAGCCTGTTCACCTTCTTCATGGCTGTGACTGACGGTCACATGAATTCCAGTAGCTTGAAATACCTAATTACAGGAACTGGGTCAGTAGGTAAGAGGCTGTTCTTTAGGCTGTTGGAATTCGGTGTACTTGGCAAGAGTTGCTATGGCAGTAGGAATTAAAAAGATGAAGGCATTCCAAGGGAAACTTTGTCCACTTCTAGTGTCCTACCTCAAGTCTGAAAAGCCAGACCCTGGGCTAAACTCCAGTTCTGGGGGCAGAAACACTGCCTTCTAATCCTGCTCAAGCCCCTCTTTCTCAGCCCCACCCCCAACTCTGGAGGCAGATTCTCAGATAATGAAGGATGAGGAGCTGGGAGGCACGTGCATCTGTGATGCACAGCAAGGAGGTCATAAGCTTTAGAACTGTGAAAATATGAGTTTCTTTTCATTCGGTCTCATTTCTAACCTGTCTGGCACCACCTAGAACACTGGGGAAACTCCCATCTCTTGGGGTACATAGAACTCTTGAAGCAAGCAGGAAGGGAAAACCAGCCAGCAGAGAGACACAATACTTAACGAAAAGTAATGGCCCATCCTATCAAAGACCTAAAATAATGTCACAAGGTAGAAAAATAAAAACCTGTTTATCAACTATCAGAATACTTTTGCTGTGAGGAGACCCTCTGCTCAAACTTACTTCTCTTCACCTTATTTAAAATGTCTGCAGAGGCAGTTAAAATTCGGCAGCAATTTCTCTAAGATTTCTTTTGCGGAGGAAGAGATAAATGACAAAGTCTTTAGCATTGAGCAAAGAAGATCCATCATCATTAGGTGGTGGTGGTAGGGACAAGGGAGGTGAGGGAAGTGAGGAAGGGGTCGTCATTAGCAATAGTATTTCATTAAGCACGTCCTCAGGTGAGGAGTCTAGAAAGGATGCAGTAAACAGCAGTGGCTGCTGCTGCTGGTGGCCATGATGGTGAATGTTTTCAGTTAAGAAACAAGATCATAAATGTGAATCATTTCAGTTCTAGCCAAAGACGCAAATATGCACAGAAAGGACAAAAAATACCTATGTAGTATCAGAAGTCAGCTTTCAGTTGTGAGATCTAGGATGACATTTACTCTTTACTCTTTTCAGTATCTCTGAGGATTTCCAGAAGTGTGAATTACATGTATAGTTACGATGTAGGGAAGAGGCATGAGAACTAAATGTTAAATGGAGCTGTATTCAGAGCCTGCTAAGTGCTTGCCAGAAACCTACAGAACAAAGGAAGATTCCTGCTGGGATTACTAACAAACTATTTACTCATACTCCAAAGGGAAAATAGAGTCTTTAAGTCATAAACTACACAAAATAAACCCAACCATTCACTCCCTGCGGCTAGACCAGAGCACCAATAAAACAAAGGTAGGGATTGCTACCATGCCTTTAACACTGCATACCCACACCATCCAAGGAAAACAGGTAAACAAAGTCTTTAAACCGTAATTCATAGAAACCAAGAATGATATATAAACCGAATGAATTCCCAGACAACTCAGGGTCCCTCTCAGTGTCTCTTGTCGGTCTGTCCATCTGTCTCCCACTCTCATTCTCTGTCTCTGAGAGGAGACTGCGCTCTGTCTGTGGTGTGTTATTCCTTCTCTAATAGACTTTTGTTTCTAACTCTGGTCGTGCACTTGAATTCTTTCCTGTGCACAGTCAAGCCCCCTCACCCTTTCTCTCTCAGTGCAAGACTTGAGTCCTCTCACGGGGTTTGCTCCATCTTGCATCAGTTAGAAACAAAGCAAAGTCACATGGGCTTCCTCCATATTTTTCTAATTTTCATCTGGAAGATGAGAGATGGGACATTGAAAAGGTACAGTCTGAGCCTGTCTTAGACAGCAGCCATTAGGCAGGGGGAGGAGGAAAGCAGCTGTGGAGAGAGGGGCCTTCGCACCCCTCACTGCCCACTAAAGGCCACTACTAACTACCTTCTCCCTTTATGGCCTTTCTAACCCCTAAAATAACCAGGCCATCAGGCTTGTTGGAACAACATCCAAAATGAGACCCACCTGGCTCTGGTTTGGGGTCCCAGGGTTCCACTGGGAATACAGGGTCTGAATTCTGGAATGGAGGCTTTCAGAGACCTTTACACTTCCTTGAAGGTTAAGAAGGAATGTTTTCTGAGCACATGCCATGCCAGGCCCTGGGTGGGGACCAAGTATTGTAAATTGAATGGGACCCCACGCCTGCTCTCAGGAAGCTCACAGACATGTAGAGAGAGCACATCACCTCAGTGTGCTAAGTGCAGTGAAGGGGCACAGAGGGTGTCATGCGGACACAGAGCAGGGGCATCTGAGCAGCCTGGAGTAGGATTTGAGGAAGGCTTCTAAGAGGAGCCAACTCCCGAGCTTGAAGGATGAGGAAGCATGAGTCAGTCAAGAGTAGGTATGGAGAGGGGAGGGATCAAGGAGAATGAACAGCTGAGGTGTCCCGTGTGAGGCAGGAGGTAGTGACTGCAAAGGGAGACATTCCCAAGTGCTGAGGCTGCTGAGTGTGGGGCATCACTGTAACACATGCTGCTACTTTCATAGCAAGTATTAGTAGGAAAAGCAAAAGGCTAGTTAGGGTGCTTCCTTTCACCCCATTCCTTGGTCACCCACAGCTGAGAAATGCAGGTCTCGGTCCTACTCATATACAGGACCTATATATATATATATACAGGATCCTATTAGTCTCAACCACAAGCAGAGGCCCAGCGTCTCAGCTAAATCAGATGGCGGCTATGGGGCTTGGCTTGAAAACGACACCTGTAAGTGTTGGAACCTTCCTGTCACACACAGTAAAACAACATCAGCTACAAAAACTGCAAATAAGTGCCACTCTGATGACACGAATTCCCTCAACCTGAAGGAAACCTTTCACACGCAGCAAACGCCCTTTACAAAGCAGAGACCTGAATTTGAAGTCCTGAGAGGAGGAGGAAGATAATCTCCACCTTCCCTTCTGCCCTCCATCTGTGCTATTTCAGAACTGGCCTCTCTGCTGACTTGGTGAATGCTAAGTCATACTTCACACACTGTGCTGTGAAGCGGCTAGAGGAAGCACGTCTGGGTTCCTGTGTTTAGGGGGGTGGGCAGCATGGATGGAGGTTGCCGTGAGTCACTTTGGGGGCAGGGGAGAGCTTCCAAATCCCACCCCGGGCAGCATCGGCACAGACAGCTGCTTCTGTATGTAAGCCTGTGTAGACAGTCATTCCGGTTTTTCTAAAGTCCAGTTTCCTAGAGTCTGAGCCTGGACACCTGCCCAGCTTTCCCAGAGGCCCCTGGCTCCTCTAAGGTCAATTCTGTCCTAACCTTCCTGGTAGGAAACTAAGGTCCCAGAGACAGGTTTAACCACAGTTCTAAAGCCAAGTGGCCCAGCCCTTGGTCTGCCCCTCCCTCCTCTTTTTTGTCCCTGATTCAACCAACCACAAATACAAGTCTTTAAGACAGGTGAAGAACACCTGGGGGAATAAAAGCAACTCCTTTGTCCCACGCCCTGCTGGTGAGTTACAAGAGACCAAGGAGCTGGTGCCTGGTTAATAATAGAATTCCTGTCATCACCTGCCTGGCTCCATTAACCCGCGACAACCTGGGCCAAGTCGGCCCTGGCTGTTACCAATTCGGGGCTGTTACTTCCCCAGGCCTGATAGTGGCTGTGAGTATAAGCTATATGTGTTCCCTAAAGCCTCTCAAAAGGGTTGTTGTTTAGGATGTAAAACTGATGGGTAATTGCATGAAGAAAAGTTCAAGGCAAAACAGCTGGGTTGATGAAAGTGCTATGCTAAGGTGGTGCCTGTGACAAGATGATATCACCTCAGGAGGGTGACTGTGGCGTGAGCATGAGCTAGGGTCAGTGTGGTAGACCTTTGGGGGTGTCTGTTCAGCTCACTGATCCCTTTCTCAGAGAACGGCCCTGGTATGGTATGGTCATGTGGGTAAATGCTGGACATCCTGCAAATGGCTGGCGGGATCAAGCTGGGCCTCCCACAGTCTCCCAGAAAATTGGAACTGAGATGGAGAGGTTTTACTCTAGGTTGTGCTGTGTGTGCAATATGAGGAAACAAGCATTAGGGAGCTGAGGCTGCCTTTGTGGTGTGAATATGTGAAATGTCTGGGTATATCAGAGTGGTAATAGCCCAGATGGATGGACAGATGGACAAGGGAGAAGAACAAAGGAAAACACAGAGTGAGGCAAAGACAAGAGGTCAGGGAGCACAGCGAGCCCAGAAGGAAAACCTGGGTTTCTCGTGTCTTTCAACTTCAGATCCCTGGAGAAGCCCGGCCGATTTCTGCCCTCGGGTTCCCTGATACACCTCCTTTATCTCTGAATCTTTATTTTTATTTCTCCCTTTTTTATAGGATCTTGGTTAAGCTGCTTTCTGTTACTTGCTACCAGGAGAATTTTAACTGAAACACACCAATATATAAGGGGTGGGAGGTTTCCTTATTTACAAATCTGGGGTAATAACGTTTATAACCACAGAGATCGTGTGAGGATTAAACCAGGAGCAAAGTGCCTCCCACAGCACCAGGCCCAGAAAAGAATCTCGACTAAGAGAAGCTATTGTATTACTATATCACACAGAGGGGCTAAGCTAACTTTAGGAGACCTTGACCCTAGCACCCAAGGGTGTTACCAAGGAGAAGCACAGGGCAGGGGTGAGGGCCGTGGGCTCTGCAGCTAGGATGCCTGAGAGGAAAAAACGGCTCATGCTGTGCTGTACTTATTTTCTCTCTCAAAATTCTCAGCTACCAAATGGGGATAATAAGATGGCTGAACTCACAGGTGTGTGAGGATAGAATGACTTAAGCTAAGAATTTCCGACAATGCCCATTCCAGATATTATTATTGAACTATTATTATTATCCTCATTATCATCCCACCTCTACTATCACTTCAGCAGCTGCTGTGGCCACCTGCTCCTAGAACTCTGGCCCCTTGCAGGGAGCTGCACCATACTCGGTCATGAGTTGCCCACTGTGGAGGGAGAGTTGGTGCCTCATTCGTGAAGTCTGCAGACTGGCAAGTAAACAGGAATGAAACAGCAGCCAAAACAGCAGCTGCAGCAGCTCCTTGACTCAGTGTGGGACTGGGACCTAGAGGGTTCGAGGATGCCTAGGCCGGCTGCTGAGGTTGGGGGGCATTTCCGGATGCCATGGTCATGACTTTGATCTGGTAAAGAGGACTTCTCTTTCTGAGAAGTTAAAATTAAGCAAAGGGTTACAAAACTAGATTTGGTAACCAAAACACGTTAATCAAAGTTTCAGTTCCAGTAGGTTTTCTAATTTTCTATTATCAGATGATAATTCATTCTCTACTTTGGGAGTTTACAAAGCAAATATGCTCTCCTATAGACTGCAAGCATATTACAGTGAGACTTTTTGTAGTAGCTATTCTCTTCTATAAAGTTGATTTCTTCTTCTCAACAAAATGAGAGAGATTTTCTGTTTAAAGCAAGAATCCGTAGTCTCTATGATCTACAGATATAAATTTTATTTGAAGATATACTACAATGAAGATGCAGATTACTTTTTGGAAACAAGGCAAAGACGAGAAACAACACCGAAAGTTAATGGCTAATTTACTTATTGCTTTAAAGCAATGTGGAGCTGGGAGCCACATCTAGACTTACTTGCCCAACTTCTAAAAATTGCTTTGGAATTATTTCTAAATGAACAGCACATTAACTCTGTATCAAAAGCTGCAGAGTGCTATTGACCGGCTGTGGACAAGTAAAAGGAAACCTCCAGAAACAGCACTGTGTTGCATTTCTCATAAGTGCCCCTCGCTTATAATTTTTCTCCGGCGAAGACATCTACGAGGGTGAACAGGAAGTTCAAATCAACAGGAAACAGTCACTGACGTCAAAGAAGTCACAGTGGAAAAGCATCCCCATGAGGAAATCTGATTGCACCATGCCTGAACTGCAAACAACTTGAATTTAACCACATTAAGAATGATTACAAAGTCTTTAAGGGAGAAACAAGGAGATAGAATCTAACGGCTTTTTCTCTTTATTTTTTTGACTAATCATTTTGCGTAGCCCAGAAGGTATCAGAAGTTAATTCAATCAGCCATCAACCCCTCTGTCAAGCCCATGGGCATGATACAGCCTGCCTGAGCTCAGACACTAGTCTTTGGGAAGGAGAACTATGTCTCCAGTATAATAATAAGCCTTAGGAACTTGCATTTCAACCCTGGAGGAACACACAGCTCTTTTCCAAGACCAATTGTTTTGCTGGTAAACTGGACACACTATGGCCATCTCTTGTAATGAAACTCGGCAAAGCTTACTGGCATATATACCAGACTAGGGAAAAATGAGGTAATCTAACTTGCAGTTCAACACATGATGAAGCATCTGGGCCAGGGTGTTCTTAAAGCATAAATGAGCAGAAAACATCTGATTGGGGATACAGCAAAGTCAGAGCACACATGATCCCTCCCTGGTGGAGCCCCTTTGGCATCCCTGGTCCACACACATCTTGCCCAGTATCGCTGTGCTGGGCTGCAATGGTTTGGTGCACTTGGTATCGTTTTCTATGGAGGACCTGAAACCTTTGAAGGCAGAGCCCAGATGTTAAATTACGTATCTCTAACACCACCGAGCATAGGACCTGGACCTCAGTGAGGGTTAATAAACCCTTCAGAAACTAATATGGCAGGAGGCCATTTTGGTTTCCTGATACAATTTAAACTAGAACATTAGAAAAGCTGGAACGAACTGCCAAGATTAGTTTTATCCATCTACTTTATGTAAGTAAAGTGCAAAAAAGTGAAGGTACCTTGTCTGTGGTTAAAACAGTTTGTGGAAAAATTCAGGAAGAGAAGTGGGTCAGCTTGATGCCATTTCACTTCCCTTTATTTATAAAGTTTTGTTTTTTCTCTGTTTATAAAAGTAATTATATGTTTGTAGTTCAAATGTAATTATATAGTGCATACATGAAAAATGAAGGAAAAATAAATGAAATCGCCTATTATCTTGACACCCAGAGACAGAAGTCCAAATGCAAGGGGAAACAAAACTATTTATGGCTTGTAGCATCCAAAGAACTGGAGATTTCAGGGCAAATAAATTTCCAAGGTGATTTTAACTAGAATTTATTTTCCCCTTGTGTCCTACTTAACATTCTATAGCATGTTTAAAGAAGGAAAAATGAAAAACATATCTTTCCTTTTTCACTTATATTACATAATAGTTCCCGATGTACTTAGCCATCAAAAGCATGATTTTTTAACAGTTGCATACTATTCCCAATGCCATTTCTATTAAGTCCTACAATTAGCTGGACTTCTAAATTAAGTTAATGGAAATAAGGAGATATGGTATTAATAGTCTAGTCCCTATATTATAATAAAGATCATTTTTATTAGCCTGGAAAAATAAGCATCTCAGAGCAGATTATTGCTAACTGAACATGGTGTTTTAATTCTGAATTACATTCACAAATCAAAATTCTGAATTTAGAGTCACAAAGAAGATATCATAGATGATTATTTTTTTAAAAAAGGTTTAGTCACTTACAAGTATGCACAATAGGATTCCTTTTAATCATTATTTTTCATTGAGCAATTCTCTTTATAAAGATTTTGGTTTAAGCACCAAATAGGAGAAGGTCTATTGAAGACATTTACAGATTTAGTTTGCATAGGGCTATAGATAAAGAGTAAAAATGCCATTTTAATTATTTAGATCAGGTTTTCATGACAGTGGTTCCTAAACTTTGCAACCTCTCGAAGAAGCCAAGATTTCATATCTCTCTCTGATCTGTGGATGAATTAGATAGACAGTTCTGCCTCATGGGAGGGGATTCTGGATTATAGTTATCTGATTAAAAAAACGTTTTGCCTAGTTAGAGTGAATCTGGCCAAGGGTATCCCACATCTGCCTTGAGATGGTGCCTCGAAACCCGCCAGCCAAGAGTCTGTCCCGTCTTCTGTTCTACAATGTGCAATGCCTGAAGTCTCCATTTGGAATGTGCATCCCACATGCAATTCTGAGTTTGGTTCTTCCAGTGCAGCCTCAGGTCCCCCTCAGGTCCTCTGGCTGGGGAACACGATGTGTTCAAGCAAATGATGCCCCTACAATCTCTTCCCAAACGCTTTTTGCAATATAGATGAGCTACTGATCCTCACTGCTCATTGAGGAAGAAAGATGCAGACCATACTGTAAAAGTAGAAAGACCAAAATAAAAGGGGCTAGACTAATAAGATGAGTGGCAAAGAAATCAGAAATAGATTAAAAGGTTTACCCAGAAGAGAGGACATTGTGTTAACTCTGTAGAAGTTTCAGCTGGTTAAATGGAATTCAGATGGTCTCTTTAAACCCTCAAGGATGACAGCGGAGCCTAAGATTGTACCACTGGATTTTATGCAAAGTGAATTCATCATATTCCATTCCCCCAGGCTCCCAACTGGCCAGAACTGACCTCTCCTCTCATTCTTACCCTACAAAGGCCTACCAGTTTCATCTCCTTCATGTCTCTTTGACTTCACTCCCATGACCACTGCCTTGGAGTAGGCAGGTCCAACAGACCACTGGTTCAAGGTCCTTACCAGGTCTGCTACCCCCAGTTTCCTCCTTCTGCAGACGGACACCAGAGAACACCTCCTCAAATGCAAATCTTATGTTGCTCCTTGATTTGCCAGATGGTTTCATCTCCACGATTGAGTGTAAGCTCCTTAACAGATAATGTCAGTTACGGCTTTGCTTCTTCATCACTATCCACATTTCCTCTCCTGCAATCCTGTCGCATCAAGTTATTTGGGTGTACCTAAGCCCATCATACATTTTAATTCTCTGTGCCTTTGCACTAACGTTACCTCTGTCTGGGAGGCCTGTCCCCTCCCACCCACCCTGTGACTGTAGGGCTCTTATTCATCCTCAAAACACAGTTCATACAGCCCCTCCCAAGGACCAGGTTATGACTTTCTTCTATCTCGCCGTGTTATAGGTACCTGTGTTTAGGATGATGCTGGGCTGAAAGTGACTAGGGGGCGGGTCCGCCTTTTGGTCTCCCCTGCGTCTTCAGTCCCTGGCACATAAGTTCTCAGTAAACATTTACCGAGTTGAATTAAAAATGCAAAATAGGTATAATATTACCATTCAATACAGAAACAGCCCATGTCTTTAGTGGGTAAGGTCCACTTTCACTATTTAGAGACCACTCAGGTTTGAAGACTGGCATCTAAGGTACTGTATCTTTAACTTGAAATGACAAAAGAAAGAAAACAGCCTTGTGCTTTCCCTGAAGCACACTTGTATCGCTACCAGCACATTTTTCTACATTGGTTGATAAATGTTTCTTAAAGCTTTGATTATCACAGATAGGCACCTCTGTAAGTTTAAGGTGGAGATGATTTTCATAAAATGCCACTGATTTAACACCTCAATGGTAAAGTGGAAGTATAATCATTAAACGCCAAAACAAGAGAAGCTACGCTATTTCAATTGCTTGTTTCAAACATAACCAATTTTAAATATATGCTCACTTTTGCTCCCTAAATGGCCCCCGACTCGGCTGCTAATTCTGCCTTATCATAGCAGGTTTCACTGTTCAGAACCGCTGGCAGCGTGCTAACCCTAGCTCACATTCCACTGACCCTGTACACGTCTACTGTCCCCTCCCAGCCCAAGGCCCCAGTCCCTGCAAGTGCCACAGTGCAGCCACTGATAGCTGTTAGGGGACCCAAAACAGGAACTTTGTTTGTGTACAAACTTGGGGGGAAAAAAAGATAACACTTATAATGCTTATATCTTGTAAGGAAGATCTGACACACTTTGCTTTGACATCTACAAAGTAAAGTGATCTTCTAGCCCACTTGACTTCTCATATCTAGGACAGACCACCTGACATTCATGTAAGGCAGTGGTCTTTAACTGGGGAGTCTTCCCCGCCGGGGACATTTGGCAATGTCTGGAGACATTTTTCGTTGTCACAAGGGAGGTGCTGCTGGCATATAGTGAGTAGAGGGTGCCGCTAATCCTACCATGTACAAGGCAGCCCCTCATAACAAAGGATTACCCCACCCCAAACATTAGTAGTGAGCAAATGACATCACACTACACAAATAAGGGACATTTTCTTTTTGCTGGGAAGGTTGAGAATTCACTAGCCATTTGATTATTAAAATTATTAGACCTGTTGGTGAGGGTCAAGGGGGTGGGGATAAGGTTCTGAGACAGGTGGGAGGAAATTTCCTGCTTCAGATCTGTCCTGAAGCCCAAGTATGGAGGGACAAACCGAGTCAACTGATCAGGCCTTCGATTCCAAAGGCTTTCGGAAGAGAAAGTTAACTAGTCTCTAGGTCAGCTCCACCATATCTGTTCCCCACTTTGTTGGTTGTGTCGAACTCATCTTGAACCACACCTTTCACCACTGGCTAGAAGGTCTGGGCTTGCTGTGGGCATGTGCTAGCTCCTACTTCACAAGGAGACCAGGGCTCAGTGCTCCCTCGGTGTGAGGAGGTGAGAGGGGAGGGAGACACGGTCTGCTGCACAGAAAGGGAAAAACAGGTGTTAGGGGAAAAGCAGAGTTTTGCTGGAAGGGGTTTCCTTTTTTGTTTTGGTTGGGATTACATGTGACATCATTTTAATGTTTAAACTACCATACACCATAAGAATGGAATTAAGACTCTGGGAGGAGGTCCAAGATTCCCTCCATAACACCTAAATGATAAATCATTCTAAAGAAGTGGGTAGGAATGAGCTTGAAATACATACAGTGCGCTCTTTTGCTCTACAAATATACTAAAAGTTGGCCGCCTTGCACAGACAGCAAACAGGAACTCCGTGGGTGGCCCTGAAGAGAAGACTGGACATGCCAAGGTCCTCCGGCAGAGTGGAGAGGGTCTGCAAGGTATTAGCTGACAACCAAAGGCAGGAAGAGCCAAGTCAGCCTCAATGGCACAAGGGTTAATGTGGGGGGTGGGGGCAATGTCCCCACGGCCTTGTGCTGGGCTGTCAGTGAAGAGACCAGTCAACCCAACAGGACAAGGAAGACTACGAATAGCAAAGGTGAACAAGGGAAGCAGGCTGGGCTGCTGTTCTTCTCATTACACCTCCTGCTTTGGGTGCCCCAAGCCCAGTGGTGGCAGGGAACCATTACCAAGCAGAGACAGTGCCAACAGCTTAGACCTCCTCCAGGGAAAACCATGACTCCACACCACAGAGCTTCATTCGTCATGGGGCCCAGTCTGACCCTTGCCAGTCTGACCCTGGCAAGCCTCAGATACGCAAAAGGAGATTGCACACAACCCACGAACTATCTAGTCAAACCCGGGATGAGGGGGCGGGTTCTGTGCAAGCTGTAGGTCACCAATGATGACTGCGACAAGTGACAGCGAGGCCGGTTGCAACTGAATAACCTCAAGCTCAAAAACATGCCAACGCTTTCAAGCCCTCTGTCCCACCAAGCATCCTGGCAGTCCTACCCAAAAAGAGCGAGCCAAAGGAACAGCATGAACTTCAGGTTCTCTTATTTCCAACTCATTTTCACGGCCCCGTTTACCACAGAATGTTGGAAAGCCTAGAAGCTCAAGAGGAGAGAGGCAGAGGTCCCAAATAATCCCCCTAGAAACCCAAAGACTGGAGATGGCCTTTGTGCGTTTTGTCCCCAGATGGAACATTATTAATAGCTGGGAACATGCCCAACTGGGAAACACCATGTTCTGGCTCATTTTCTATTTTGATCTGAGCCAAAGGCAAACTACAACAAATGACCCATAAGCAGACCAAATTGTATTTGTGGCAGTCATTGCTCAGGGAAAGGAGAAAGCCTAGTTCCAAACATATAACATTTCCTTAGGTAGTTCCTAAAAGGCCACAAAACTACATGCATATAGTGGAAAACTGCCTTTATTCCTACCAAATGTCACTATTCTCAGCGGTATACATTCCAGAGGAAGCACATTTCTACTTTTGGGATAACCGAAACGACATAGGTTATTCAGCTGGATGACCCGGTTAAGAATCTATGGTCTGACTCTTGCCTGTTGTGTGACCTAGGGCAAGTTACTGAACCCCTCTGGACCTCAGTTTCCAGATTTTTTAAATGAAGATAATAGTATCTATACCTCCCTGGATGGCTTTGGGTATTAAATATTTCATTCAACACGTATTTACAAAATGCCAGAATGCGCAGTTCTGTAGACATCGGTAATGAACATAAGCACTTAGAAAATGCCAGTGTCTCAAAGGATAGAAGCCGCCACCACTGCTGTTTCATTCTTCAGCCATCCATTCTGCAAAGCTGATACCAGTTAGGCTCTAAGAACCCACGAGCCATCCTAAGGCATTAACAGGGGCCTCTGCAGAACCCTCCTCCCTGCAGAGGGGAAAGTCTCCCCACTTTTTAGGCTCTACTTCCCTTCTCCTCACCTGACCCACCACCACAGGGACACTTCCCCTTCCCCGGGAGGTCACTGCCGCTCAGAGCGCAATGGGAAATGCTGCTTCAGAGGCCATGTGTGCCTTCTCTTTCCCCAGGCCATCTGCTGGCAGCAGCTCAGCAGACAAACGGGCCTGGCCGCCACTGCCAGATGCTCACTGAACACTCAGGAAAGGAAGAGAGAGCTGGCGGGGCAGGGATCCACGCGGAGCTGGAATCCGCACAGGGCTGTGCAGCGGGGCGGGGCAGGCTCCTACCCACCATGTGCACAAAGCCAGCCCAAAGGTCACTTTCTGAAGGTATATCGGCTAACGGGTCTCTAATGGAAGAACATAGGATTTCGGTAGCAGCGTTTATCCGGAAAAAAATCAAAGGTTGGCAACCTTCCTAAAGACTAGGGAGCTATTAGCTATCAAGCCAGAATTAGAACTCTGAGCTCTCACATACTGAAGGTTGCAGTGTAGTCACCTGCCTGATGAAATTCTGAAAGATTCATTCCAGGGCCGCATGACTATCTTGCTATCTTGTCTTCTGTCTCTATCTCATACACATACACACACACTCCTTTGCTATTATTTAATACGATGATAATGGAGAAAATCATAGAGAGAAAAGAATGTTCCCTTGCACTCATGTTGCAAGGTGATTTGCATAACATAGTTTAAGTATGATTTAAGCACACTAAAATCATTTTGCACAAGCTATGTAAACTGACTGCATTTAGTTCACAAGATTCCTAGACCCCCAACCTTCAAAGGTAGGATTTCTGCTTTGCTGACTGACACTTGTGGAGTGGCTTCTTTAGGAAAGCTATGCCCCTGCCAGGAACCCCGGTGCCCTGCTTTGTGGACGACCCTTGGAGGCTGACATCCTGCAGACCCCGTTAGCAGCCGTAGCAGCCGGATGTCCTGAGGAAAGAACCGACAGGTCGAGGAACAGGTGGAAAGTGAGAACACTGGGCTTCGGGCCCTGTAAAGGGAGTGTCTGTGCATCCTGCGGCCCACCTGAGTGTGGCAAATCGCAAATGCAAACTTGAGTATTCCCCAAAAAACGAGGCTCTGCAGTGGCTCATCTCTCCAACTTGGCTCCAGGTCCTGCTGCACAGAGGCAGTTCCTGGGCCCGGGCACAGCGCGTCTTATGTTTCCCAAATGGAAACCTTTGCTTCAATAAACTGGGTCTCTGAACAAAGACTGAATGAAGCATCTGACCAGTATTTACTCGGCCACTCCCCCTCCTGCTATTGCGGAGTCTTTGTTCTTCTCTCTCTGGGCACTCAGCTGAGGGCTCCAGGAGGAGAGCCAGAGTGGAGAGCCCCTGGGAGCTGGGCGTGAGGGGACTCGGATTCCAGGCCATAAATGCCAGGAGGCCCAGCTGCTGACACAACAGGCCCTGATGAAGATGAAAGCAGTGTGAAGGAGATTTAACCTGAAGGAGCAGAGAAGGCAGCATCCACCAGGCCTGCATCCCAGGATGGCTTAAAAATGCCTCCCACCCCCACTGTTAAAGAAATATAACCACATTACCAAATTGGTAAATAGAGAAAAGGACAAAAATCGCCCGTAATTTTACTAGCTTCATATAGTTCCTGCTAGCTCACTGCCATGAGTTCCTTCCAGCCGTTTCTTTGCAGGAGTGGCCAAGTGTGCCAGTTCAGCTTGGGCAGAACCTGATATGGATACATACCAGCCATCATCATAGATTCTGTATTATTTCCTGGGCTCTAATCTCCCGGTTCCGGCATTTACCACACTGAATTTGAGGCAAGTGACCTGACTCCTCAGTGCTTCACTTTATCGCTCAGCAAAAATGAAACTGTACTTATCTCACAGGGCTGTTGTAAGAACGGCCTGCTATAAAAAATGTACATTAGGTGCTTGTGACTGTCTGACACATAATCATTTAACTGCTTAATACTCGATTATTTCTTTACTAGCTAAAAATCTTCATCAAATACTATATTAAGTAAAGTTTTACTGCTGAATGCTGAAGTTGTCACTAATATTTTTCTCTTATAAATAATCCACTGAAAATTAAACATCTTTATATGTAACATTTATTTTATATTCTTTATGTTGTTTTCTTTGGCTAGATTACTGGAAATAAAATCAACGGATCCAAGAGTATAAACGTTTTTATGAGTCTCAATTAAGATTATCAAATAATTCACAAACTATTAGGACTTAAATGTTATCAGAAACTCATTAGGATGCCAATTTAATGATATACTTGCAAGTAACATGCCATTATGAAAAAATCGGAGGCAATAATTTATGGGCTCATAATCTTATGTAGTGAACTCAATAAATTAATTTGTGAAATTTGCTTATCTTTTTGCTTTTTCCAAGAACAAAAAGAACTTCAAAATTCCTACTTTGGGGGTGTTTACTGTACTCTCCATGTGGGGTCTGTGCTGGCCACTGGGGAAACCCCAGGACAGTTTTCTTTAGTGTGGAAAAGAGGTAGTCATCATCACAAAAAGCTTACTCGCTTTTGAATATTTTTTCTGCACTCTCTCTTTTGGTCCTCACAGCAATCCCGTTTTCATTTTAACCATGAGAACTTTAAGGCCCAAAGGAATTTTCAGGTAGGCTCAAACCATTCAGACAGAGTGTTTTCGAAATTAAAGCTGGAAGAACTCAGGTGTTCTGTTTCCAAGGGCAACGCTGCTTCCCCGCCAGTGGGTTGGAGGGCAGCCAGCACAGGCTGGAGTTGCTTAAGCAGACACTGATTCAGTGGCCTAAATGTGGTAATACGACAGCACGTGGACCACCGCGTCAGAGCACAGAGCCCGGGCGCTACAGTCAGCGCTACAGTCAGCCTGACCAAGAGTCGAATCTTGTCTCCACCACTTCCAGACTAAGAGACCCTCTCTCTGCAAGCTACTTTCTCCTTTCCTCTGGGCTTCAGAGATCTTCAATCCACTGGGCTGGACGTGGGAGGAGTGCCACTTCTGCAAGGGTCTCCACAATGAAGTGAGACTTTGCAAATGCCTGGGAGTGACTCTAACATGTCACTGCTAAACTCCTCAGGGTACCTGTTACAGTTCGGCATTACACACAAGTTAGCATCTCATTTTAGAGGCGGTGGCCTGCCAACTCGAGTAGCTAAAAAGTAATGATCTGCCTCCTGTAATTTCTCAGAGCAACTAACATTTTTCTGTTCTTTAGAGTTTTTCGACAGTGAATGGCGATAGTCACGGAGCATTTCTGACAGATGAACAGATGCATAGCTAGTAAGTGCCAGGCATATTATGGAGCCTGGTACCTTGTAAATCTGAGAGAATGCACAAACTATAGCAAAATGAAAATTGTATATCTCTATCTCAGCATGAGCAAAACTCACTTGATTCTTTTGTTTCCCATCACTTTGTTTATCAACTGGACTTAGGGCAGGGGAAATCCCCTTTGTCCTTTGCTTTGGAGATATCTGCTGCAAAACACAAGTTCTAAACCCTAATGTCAGTTTTATCTCCTGTAGAGGAAAACAAAATTCACCTGGCAGTAACGACTGCCACCTTGTGGCCACATATCAAACTTTCACCAGGAAAAATAGATTGCCAATGCTAAAGAAGGCTTAACACGAATACCATGGAAATCCCACGTGGTCACTAATATTTTGGTATACTGTATAATTTATATTTTCTTGAAAAATTCTGCATTGTATAAGTTGTTTTCACTGGGCTCCCAATCCATTCCAGGTTAATTTCTTGTTCTACTCTACTCAATAATGCACTCTAATTGTTGGTGACACCTCTGACTGCTTCTATAGAATCACAGGGACTTTCTTTTGTCGGTGAAAGTCCCCTGGAGTTGAGCATGAGACACTTATTTGTTTATTCAAGTAACTTGAAACAACAGCCAATGCATGACCAGACTAGGCTCACTAAATGTCTATCAACTGTCTGACTCAAAGGTTATCAGTTGATTAAGATCATCTAACTTAATGTCACAGGAAACCATCCGCTCTTTAGCTCAGGCCCTGGGAAGATGACCTGAGCTGTAGCTGCCCTGCCATTTGATTTATGGTATGAGCAGGAAGCTCAAACTTGAAACACAGGTAGGTGACTGGTACCACCCACCAAATGGTACCATCTTTCTTCACAAGGGTGTTTCAAGCCCGAGCTATCACCTCCCTCCTCTCTGAAAAGACAGCTGGATGGGGTGGGTGAGGCTGGGGAAGGGCTTTGTGTAGGCAAAGCACAGATCACAGGAAATAGCATTTCAGGGCTACTCAGGTAGAAGTGGAGGACAGTCAGAGCTGGAGCTCCAAAGGAACCACAGACCTCAGACACGAGAACAGAGAATCAGGAACAAGGTGGCAGGGGCAGCAAAGACAGCAGAGAATCTAGTGCTGTCTGGAGGAGACACAAAGCATGAGGAAGGAGCACAGGAGGAACCACGGCATAAGAAGCTATTAGCCGACCCCCCAGCTCCTTCCAACACGCTTGGACAGCATAGGAGCACATGCTGTGCATCCCCTTTATATATCCTCTTGTCTCCCAGGTTCCAGTCTTCCATGCCCCACCCATTCTCTAGGCTGCACATGAGTCCCTTCCAACAAAGATTTGAACACAAGTGACCTTTAAACACATGAGAATGCTCAGCCTCACTCACAGTCAGAGAAATGCAAATTAGAATGCTGAAGAAGCCATTTTTAAATCTCTCTGATCATCAGAATGACAGAGAGCATGCTGTTGATGGGAGGGTGGGGGGAATCGGCCTTCTCACACGTGGTCTGAGAGTATGAATTTAGAAATTCAGCAAGCAAGTGGTAAGAGCCTGGGCTCTGCAGTCAGATTGCTTGGCGTCACAACCTCCGCCACCTGGAAGCTAAATTTCTTTGCCTCAGTTTCCTCATCTGTAAAATGGGAGTGATGGTAATGGAATGTACTTCGCAAGGTTACTGTAAGGCTAAAGTGAGATAATACAGATAAATCACTTAGAACGGTGCCTAGTATAGATGGTGAAATGTTAGCTATTTTTAACCACTATGGGGGAGAGGTCCAATTGGGCCCAAAATTTTAAATGCTTATACTTCTGACAAAGCAATACAACTTCTAGTAGTGTATCGCATAGAAATAACAGCACACTATGTAAAGATAGAAGCACAAGGGTACTCACTGCCACATTGACTTAAAAGACCAGGTACAACCTAACATATAACCACAGGAAACAAGTTAAATAAACTGTGTCATAGTCTTAAAATGCAGCCATTAAAAAAACGAGGCAGCTAGGTATATACAAATATTAAACAATCTCAAAGATATATTATTACATTTTCAAAAAAAAAAGGTATAGAATGGTGGGCAATGTATAGTACCATTTTTAAAAAATAAACATGAATGCATATATGTGGCATGAATGTATGCTGTCATGCAAAAAATTCTTTGAAAGGCTACACATGAAAGTAATAACAATTGTTTCTTTCAGAGAAAGGATATGGATATTTGGAGGATGCTTATATTATCTATTGCAAAAAAATTAGTTTTATAGTTGAAAAGTACAATCTGGTATGTCATTTCTCTATTTAAATTTCCTCCATTTGCTCGAGACTGAAATCCATGCTTCTTAACACAACTTACAAGACCCTTCACGGGCTGGTCCTGGCCACCTCTGCAGCTTCAATTCTCGCCATACTTCAACCTCCATACTTCACGCACACTGAGCTATATATTCACATCTCATGTTCGCGCTCTCTGCTACACCCGTGCATATGCTGTTACCCTACATAGCACATTCACCTTCGTTCTTTTTGCCTAATTCTAATTCACCCTTCTAGTTCCAGCTTTGCTGTTACTTTTCCTGCACCATCCTGAACCAGGTGGGATGTCCTGCTCCTGCTCCCACCACACCCTCTACTGCCCTGATGGTAGCACAGACAAGGGACATGTCCCAAATTCAGTCCCAGAATATCTTCTGACTACAAGAAGATTCTGAAATATCTGTGGCAGACTCTCTTAGTGCCTTCTCAGGAGCCATCTCTCTTCATTGACAGCAGAAGCCCAGTTCTGCACCCAGTGCTAACTTGGCTGCACAGTGCCCCGCCCCAGGGGATAAGTCAGAGTTGGTGGGAGTCTACCACGGTAAACCAGCTTATCTTGGCTAGATACTTGCTCTTCCAGATTCCTTTGCAACTAAGGATGAACAGGTGACTCGATTCTAGAAAGATTTTTCTCTCCCTGATAAAAGGAGTGGCCCATGCATCCCTTGTGCCTGTGCCCATGTTTCCTGCTTTGGATGCTTCCATATGAGGTGTGACGTTGAACACTGTGGCAAATAACTTAAGACTCCAAAGAAAAGAGAGGCCCAATGTCACCGAGCAACTAATCCAACTCTAATATTGCTACCATCAGACTCTTACAGGGAAAAAGTTTATACTAATGAATTAAACTCATTCTTGCTGTTTATTCTGTAAACCACTATTAGTTGGGTATTGTTAACTGCAGCCAAAAGCATTCCTAATTGCACATCATTACAGGGTAAACAGACTCTAATCCCAAAATCAGGCCAAAGAATTGAGCCAGGTGTCCTTCATTAAGGCCAGGAGCAATGTCTTGGGACATTACAAACCAAGGTGCCCTCTCTGGGTCTACCCTGGTCTGAACTCTTGTTAAGCATTTAGGAGTAGAGCCAAGGTCAAAGTCACCAAGATAAGCAGCCCATGACATTTATTCTTAGACTTCTGTAATCTTCACTCTGCTAGTGAAGCTTTTCAATCTTAGGACACAACCCTCAAAGTGACCTTTCTCCAGGACAGCATGAAAGGGAGGGTTAATTCACTGGTTTCGACTCTCCACCAGAGGTCATCAGAAGTCACTGGGTACCTTCATGTGGCCCTACCATGGGAGCTCATCCCCCAAAGTTTCTGACATACTACATAAAATCATCAACATCTTATCGTCTCAACTCTTAAAGAAGGAGGCCATGGGGGCACTGAATGCAAGTCATACTTACAGGGGTCTGAAAGCAGCAGAACAACTGAGTGAGGAAGGGGTGGTTGCGTGCCAAGGACAGGATCCTTTTCTCAGTCATTGTGCATTCCACGTCGTCATCCTGCAGGATCACGTCCTTCTTTAGCACCTTCACGGCATAGAGGTCTCCTGTTTCTTTTATTCTTGCGAGCATCACCTACCGCAAAGCAGGAGGGAGCATGAACTCTTGAAGTTCTTAAGGAATAGGTATACACAGGGTAAAAAGGGAATGGCATGTGGGAAATGTGTGTATACATATGCACACACTCAAACAACACACATGTTACATGCTTACTTTAACCCAAACAGTGAAAGCCAAGACTCACCTTCCCAAAGCTTCCCTTCCCCAACACGCGGATGAACTCAAAGTTGTCGATACCAAATCGGTTGGAAGAATTAACCCCCACCCCATTTCCTTCTTTGGTGCTCTCCTTTCCCTGTCGTCTTAGAGTAGATCTGGAAACGAGCTTCTGCAAAGAAGAGAAGAAATACAGCGTGGGCATGAAGCACTTACGGATGAAGATCTTACTTGCAGCCCTGCCCTCATTATAACACATGGGGAAAAATCATTTCAGTCTGACACGTGGTCAGGTTCTGCCATTCGAAACCATCCCCACATGAGCTCCTAATCTGTGCTTACTGTATCTGGGAAAGAATCAGTTAAAAGTATATCCGAGCCCACCGAGTTTCAGTTTGTGCTCAAATGAGCGTGTATAGGGACACAAACGCTAGTCTGGTCCCTCGAGTTTCTTGCGACTGCTTTCTACGGGGTGGTCGGATCCCAAGAGCGCCACCTGGTGTCCACTTCCCAAAGAGAGGTTTTCATGTTTTCTCAGAGGATCAAGTACCACTCCATACCAAGACATGAGTGAATCAAGCAACATTATTTACACAATATTTTAAACAGTTACACACACATACGCACACCTGTCTTCCCACTTGATTAATTTTTAATATAATAAAATTGTTTTTAACATTTTTCATGTTTTTAACATTTTTTCATGTATATTTTCCAAATCTTTAAATATCCTCCAAGAACATGAGTTTTAAGGGCTGACCAATATTCCATTTTGTGGATATATCACAATTTATTCACTAATTCCCTACTGTTTGAGGTATAGATGATCTCCACAGTGAACATATAACACCACAGTGAACATTCTTGCATATTCAAATATTCAAATCTTCAAAGCGGGGATTAGGAGTCTAGGCTTTCAAGCACGCTGCCTGGGTTCAAATCACAGCTCTGCAACCTAACCCACTGACCTTGGGCAAGTTACCTACCCACCATCTCTGTGCCTCAGTTTCCTTCTCTAACAAAGGGGATGTTACAGCACCAGTAGCTTGAGTTATTATGAGGATTAAATGAATAAATGCATATAAAGCACTTAGATCGGAGCTGGCACATTCAATAAAATGAGCTACGTTGTCATCGTCATGATCATCATAATTAAGATAATTTTCCGAAAACCGAATTCTTTAAGCCAAAGTGTTAATTTTGAAGACTTCTGCTACACAGTCAGCTTGCACTCTAGGAAGGCTGACACCAGTACCATGAGAATTCCAATCTCACGACACTGAACCAGAAGTGTGGCCTCCTTAGTAGGTTCCACAGTCCCATCACGGAGAGGGTGCTACCTAAAGGCAAGGTGACTTGCAGATGCTCACCTTGGGACATTTATAATACAAGCTACCACTAAACAATAGATCAAAAATCTAACATCCTGGAGCTTTTGACCTATTTAGATGTTTTTAAAAGCTTATCTGGGGCAACTTCTAAGCAATGTTTGCAATAAACAGTGCACAATAGCCTGAAACTATTACCTACTCAAGCAAATGAAACAGTGACAGCAAGATATAAAATGGATCATCACAAAAATCCAATCGTTTTAATAATTTCTCCTCCAGATCTCTGATCATGAATTTTTCAAAGAGAGAAAAATTTTACCAGCTTGAATTTTACTTCCTCCACTTAAATACTTCCCCTGGTTGGACTGGCCCTGGCAGAAAACTCTAAGCCAGTGTTCCTCAAATTATTTTTAACCCATTCTTCTCTTTTGATAGACAAGTTTCTCTGTTTCCTTTTAATGTACTGTCAAGTAACAGGTATCTTTGGTTTTTCCATTATTAAATATCATAATATTAAAGATATTTGGTTCAAATGACATAGGACAAATGGCACTGTCCATTCCTAGAGGTTGTGCTACATGGTCTAGCTTATTCCCATTGTATTTTAGAAGCCCTGGTGTGGGCTGAATCCTTAATCTCTGCTCTTCAGGAACAGCTATTTGTGTATTAGAAATCCTTCTCATGGTATTAGCATCCTGCCTGTCTATTCACAAAATGGACAGACTTTGATGGACTCTGCCAATGTCTTCCTGAAATATCAAGAAATATAATGTCAGTCCAAGTCCCCGATCTAACAGGTATCCTTCAGTAAAAAGGCAATGGGATGGCTGGTGCTGACGTGTTCTGGATAACCAAGAACCTGACAGTGATTGTACTTCCTTTCCTAGGTGCCCAGAGATATTTCACAGTGAAGTCTAGAATTTTCCTGAACCAGCTATCAAGCTACACCTTTCGGAAATCAGCCATAGCGATGGCTCTTTCTCAGCTCTCTGCAGACACTGCTTAGGAAGGCAGCAATGGGATGTGGGCCTGGCAAGTGACTGAGACCCTAATGGATGACGGCAGGGGGCATCACTCAGGGAGATGGCAAAACAGAACCGGCCAAGGCAACTGATACAACTCCACCCACTCCTGGGAGCTGAGAGGAAGGAACTCCTATCTGTTGCTAAACTTGAAAGATAAATTCACAATCTATAAACAAAAACTGCAGAACTGCTGGATTCCAGGGCTGTGGAGACCCTCGGATATCTTCAAGTTCAACCCTTCCATAACAACGGAAGCTGAGGCCCATTACCCATCAACTGCACTGCCAGGGGCCCAGCCAAGAGCATAACCCAGACCGCTGGATTCCAAGCTTTTTACCAGACCACAGTGACAGGAAGCTGATTAAAAAAATCCTTCTGCTTCTTGCTATATCTGCATGCTCATTATTTCTTGTCTCATAACGGTATGTAGAATCTGATTTGTGGAACAAAATGCTCTTTAAAAATGCAATAAATCTGTTTATTGTGTTTGCTGAGATTAGAAACTTTGATTACGCCACATGTGCTCATTCAGGGTTACCACATGTGAACAACTTCTAAATTACAACAGGTGAATAAAACAAAGTCTCACCGAGGTTGGAGAAATATTTCCGGGTTGGAGGCCCATCCCAGCCAGAGTCTTGGCTAGCTCCACTGCGTTCACCCCACAGTTAGGGGCCACGTTTGCTTGACATCGGATGTGTACATTCATTTTACATACTGGAAGGAAAAGAAGGGGGTCCACATTCAGAAAGGAGCCACGTCAACATGTGCTGCGAAAGAGAACTTTAATAACCTGAAAGATGATGACAGAGGAACTGTACAGGCTGAACAATGCCATCTCCTCATAAAATTAAACTTACACTCATAACGATCCCTGACATTTTTATCTATTTCTGTTTTGTGCAGAAGCAGAAAGCCTGGCATAAAGAAAAAGAATAAATTTCGAATATATTTTTTTTCCATCGTGACTTGATGAAAGACATTCATCTAAATCGTGTGTGACAGTCACTGCCGACTTAACAGTGTGATTCAATAGAGGGATCGAAACGTTCATCAGTGTGACAGTTCAGTCAATTGAGTAACAAGGAATCATGCTAATTGACTTTATGGTTTTCCTTCTCTCTAAATAAAAAGGTAGCAGTCGACATGCCCCAGGCAGATCACTGTTCAGACAGGATGGAAATGGTGTTTCTGAGAGAAAAACTAAGTGAAGCTTTCTTTCTGAGTATTGTTGTGGTCGGCAGCCCTCATGGCACAGAGTGTGGCATCCTGTGGGCCTGCGGTTCTCGGTGCTTGCAGCCTGTGGTTCTAACCTTCTTCGTGGGGGAGAGCAAAAAAAGCATGGTGTTTAAAGGTCACAGTAAATGGCAGTTGGAAGAGGAGAGTGAAGCAAGCTAAGCGCCTGTGCACAGGAAGCCGACCCGGGACAATGAAGACCAGAGGTTTAATCAGCAGAAAGTTCTGACGCAGTTTCTTCATGAGGGCCTGCTGAAGGGAGGCAGCACTGATGCAGCAAGCAACGAATCCTTGTTTCTGGAGTGTCACTCCATTTAGGTTTGGTGGGGCCTGAATTTATGTACCTAGGGTGTAATTCTCTTTAAGAAAAAGAATCCCTACTCAAGTGAAGAGCTCTGGAAGGTGACCTTGCAAGGAAGGGAGCCTGAGGCTTAAGCTTCACTGGTTTCATGGGAAACCCACCTCTCTCAGGAAAGCTAGTACAGAGACACACAAGCCTACAGTGGCCTTTCAAAAGCAGCATGTGACAATAAAAGCAAAAATTACATAAGCTGGACTAGAGCAGGTGTGCTACCCTCAGGGCCACCAGGGACAAGAACGAGGCAGATGAGCCCTACACATGGTTCTGCATCAACAACTATACAAAAACCGAAAGTGACTTTCATGCTGGAAACCCACACCTGAGTCAGACCATCCAGCACACGATCGAGCAGTGTCTAAACCAAAGCTATACGTGAGCCGGCTGCTGTTTTGACTGTTTGAAAAAAAGAGTTAATAAATGGTGTTCTAGAGACATAAAAGAATGTGCCCTTCTTAAAAACAAGTGACTGGTCCCTTTTCGTTGACAGAAGGAGGCTTGGTAATTCCAAGCTGTCGATGAAAGTTAGTTGATGCCAACCCTGCCTCCCCATGACAGGCACTCAATGGGAGATGGCTCAAGGCCAAGAACTCCCCAACTTCTGACAGAACAAGTCAGTTCTTACTCCAGATCCCTTGCTGAGGCAAATGCTCTAGGTTCCACTGGGCACAGTTAGTGAAATGTAGGCCCATGGCCAAAGCTTAAGTATCCTTCATTCCACCTACCCCTCCGATCCCTACCCCCTGCATTACTCCTTGAGAAGACCCAGGGCAGCTCGAGTTATGCTTTTACAACCCGATTCCTGCTTATTTCCAATGAGGCCATCAGACCTACTCTCTTGCCAGTTCTTACTCGCAACCGTGGCTTCTCTTTTGGCCACCTCACTCACTAACCCCTTCCACCTCTGACCAAGATCCCATTTTTCTCTTCTCTCAAATATCTATTAAAACACACAATGACTGGTATTTACTCAGCACTAAATAGATGGTAGCCAGCTAGCTGGAACACTGAATTTAACACTGACTTAATATTCCACAGTTAGGAAATCTGTGAATCAGATGCAGCTCTCTTTCCAAACCTGACAGGGACATATAAATATATAAATAGTAAGACGTTAATTTACAGAGTATCTAAAACCATCAGTCCTAGGTTAGATTCTGAACCTATGGAATTCCAAAAGCTCACGGCCTATTCTCGTGAAGTGAGAACCCAGTACCCCAGCATCTTACTTTTACACTGAAGTCCTTGTCGCATTATCCCCCAGAGCAGGGAGCCACAGTGATCGCAGAATGTTGGCACTTTGTAGTTGTGGATGCTGAACTTGTGTGGGATGTTGATTCCAAACCTCTGTTCAGCAATCTGTAAAAAGGAAATAAGACAAGGGCTGAAAAGTTCCACACCAACATCTTTTGTGAAAACTGTAATAGGAGCCTGTCAAATGCAGAATGTTACTATGACACCTGAGCTGGGTATATTATTTTACTGCTCAGCCATGATTAATTACTTCAGCCTTACTAAGCAGACTAAGCACATTTTCTAATGAACAACACTGGACAGAAACATGGGGTGTACATTAGATTGTTCATCGTTTGGGGAGATAAAAAGAAGTGAAATTTTTCGATTTATCTTTTGTATTTGGACTGTATTTCTCTTCCTGCCTACGTTCTCACACTCATGTCTACTTCCTAGAACCTTCTAACTTTAGGATTAAACAGGTCTTTTATAGGCTGCATACATTTGCTATCACCACAAGTTCTTTCAGAAATTGTGTCACAAGGTGGGGGTGTGGGGAGAAGGCGATACCCAGAGGGCGTGGAACCACAGAAAGAATTCATTCCAAAGGCTGGAGGAAGCCAACGGTCACCTCATTTAAGAAGCACAATAACATACTCATCACATCAATTCTGTCTTGAAGTATTGATCCCATTTTAAGATTGAGGCAGAGAGAGTAGCTAGCCAGCAGAGGCTGGATCTGCGTTCAAATCCCGGTTATCTGATGTCAAACTCAGGGTGGTTTTCACTCCCTCCAAATCTCTCTCCAAATCAGTAAAACTAAATCTCTATAGCTTATACTCAGCTGATCACTAATGGGATCATCTCAAGGACAGGTCATGCAACACAAGTAGAAAAATACAAATGCCATAATATGAAAAGGACAGAAATTTCAATTCTGATACCACCATCGGCTTCAAGGAATGTGGAAGGGAAGTGGAAAAGAGAGAGAAAAAGAGGAAGCTGGAGAGAGACAATGGAGAGAGAGAGAGAACAGAGAGCGAGAAAGAGAGCACACACACACACGCGAGAGCAAGAGAGCAGGCATGCCTGTGCACAGGAGCTCATGCGGGCACCTCGTCAGCAAACTGCTATCCTCTTACCTTTGAATCCACTTTGTTAATATTGTTTTGGCACGTGCAGGCTGTAACAATTAGATGGTGGCAGCGCTTATGGACAACACAGGTACACACTAGGAAATTAAATTCACAATTATACATTTATCGGAGGCTCACAGACTAGCCAGTTACACTAGAGTCGGCAAGGGCTGTACCAAGCCAAGGTGCTTGATTGATTTGGATGTCTGGCTCACAGAATGGCAGCCAGCACTCTCACCTTTCCTATTCTCTTTACCATCATTCTAATCTGGCCTTTGCTCATGCTTGAACTGTTCTTCAAGTCCTGAGCTTAATTCATTCTTCCTAACTTTAATCCTTGCTGCGCCACCTCCAGAAGAATCGTCCCACAGTATGGTTCTGGTCATCTTACTCCATGAGCTAAATCTTCAATGGCATCTCATTGCTAGTCAAAAGAGTTCAAATTTCCCAGCCAGGTTTCAGGCCCTCCAAAGCCTACTCCAAGCTTATCTGTCACCTTTCTTCTATGGGAGCTCTTTGTTCCAATAAAAACTAGACTAGTTTCTCTTCCTGGAGTAAATCTTCACCCT
Organism: Pteropus medius; assembly: GCF_902729225.1. Taxonomy (NCBI): domain Eukaryota; kingdom Metazoa; phylum Chordata; class Mammalia; order Chiroptera; family Pteropodidae; genus Pteropus; species Pteropus medius. The sequence continues at coordinate 2,364,232 of NW_024340695.1, read as the reverse complement.
CCCCTGCACATGCTCCATGTCCTTCTCAATCCCTAGGATAGCATCCTTTCCTATAGCCTAAATCTTAAGCATATAATAAGACACAACTTTAGAAGTCTCTTCCATAAAAATACACTATCCCTGGCTATCTTTCTAGATTGAAATCATCTAGCCTACCCCCCTCATTCCAAGTTTCTCACATATAGCCTCTAATGCCCTCAGAACTTGCAGCCAGCATGACATCTTGAATAAATTAGGTGTTCATTAAATATTTGCACAATGATTCAATCAATTGCTTGACTATTTAGAGCTTTCTGAATAACTTTTTTCATTTTCATCCAGACAATTGACACAGTACAGGCAGAGTCCAGTCAGTCATTAAAGGATGAATATGTGCAATGAAGCAGTATGAAAATATACATTATTTTTAAGATCTTTCAAGACACATGGAAGTTTTTAGGATTAAATTCATAAAGATAGATGACATGTCAGCAAATAGCACTATCTTTTAAAACAAATACAGCTTTCATCAGGTTGAATTCTCAAGAGAACCAGACTGAAAGTTCCCAGAGAACTGGTCTTTTTACATGAGTGGATCTTGAAACCATCCTTCACACAGAAAAACCTTATACTCTGAGGCATTTGGGTTTGGTTTTGTTTTTCAGTTAGCTTGGCTAGAGGTTTATCAATTTTATTGATCTTTTCAATGAACCAGCTTTTGATTTAGTGGATTTTCTATACTGTTTTCCTAATTTCCATTTTACCAATTTCTACTTAATTTTATTAGTTTTCTTCTCACTTTAAGTTTCTCTTCTTTTTCTAGTTTCCTAAGATGAGACTAGATTGATTTTAGATCTTTCTTCTTTTCTAATATATGCATTCAATACTATAAATTTCCCTCTGAGCACTGCTTGCACTGCATCCCACATATTTTGACAAAATGTACAGTTTTAACAATGTGGGGGGCATTTCCTTGTGCAGTCAAAAATTCACGTATAACTTTTAACTCCTCCAAAATTTAAGTTGTCCCTCAGTATCTATGGGGACTGGTTCCAGGACCCACCACTCCCCTAAACATACATAGACACCAAAATCCACAGATGCGCATTCCCCTACATAAAAGGGCATAGATCGATGCATATAGTCGGCTCTCTGCATCTGCAAACTCCCAACTGCAGATAGAAACAGTACAGGTATTTTTTGCAAAAAAATATACATATAAGGGGATCTGCAGAGAAGTGGACCCAATGGTTTCAAACCCATGTTGTTCAAGGGTCAAACATACATTCGTTTTCATTTAGTTCAAATATTTTTTTATTTTCTCGTGAGTCTTCTTTTACCCATGTGTTATTTAGAATGTGTTGTTTAATCTCCAAATATCTTAGGGCTTTCCAGCTATCTTCCTGTTATTCATTTGTAGCTTAATTCCACTGTGGTCTGAATAGATACTTTTTTATGACTTCTTTTAAATTTGTTAAGGTTTGTTTCATGGCCCAGAATGTGGTCTATGTTAATAAATGTTCCTTGTGAATTTGAGAACGTGTATTCTGCTGTTGTTAGATGTAATATTCCATAAATGCCAATTTGATCAAGTAGTGATATTCTTACTGATTTTCTGCCTGCTGGATCTATCAGTTACTGAATTACTGAAAGTCTCCAACTATAATAGTTGATTTGTCTATATATCCTTGCAGCTTTACCAGTTTTTACATGTATTTTGATGCCTGTTAGGTGCATAAGCATTAAGGACTGTTATATCTTCTTGAAAAACTGACCCTTTTATCATTACATAATGCCTCTCCTTATTGCTGATAATTTTCCTTGTTCTTAAGTTTGCTTTGTCTATTTGCTTTTGATTAGTGTTAGCATGGTATATCTTTCTCCAACCAGGTATTTTGTTTTATTTCTCTTAGGAAGATGTGAACAAATTGATGTCTTTAGATCTCCTAACCACTGTTCTTTCCTGCTTTTTTCAACAGCAGATGGCTGACTGAAAATCAACCCATCAAATATCCTGGCATTATGCATAAAATGGACCAGAATTGACTGCAGGAAATATCTTCGCGCTGGATAGATCCAGGCCAAAAAGTGACATAGATTCTGACCTTCGAACTCTGTTTTCATTTGGGGCTGGGATTAATAGTATAAGGTCAATTATTGTTGTTGTATTGAATATTTATTCATTTTTTTCTAAATTTCAGAACTCAACAGAATTGTTCATACATATTAAAGTAAAAATTAGATCCAAGAGTATGTCTTATTCCATCCTAAGGGAAATAATATTTTACCTCACCTCCTCCAGAAAAGAAGGCAGGATTACCTTATTTACACATAGGCTACCACTCACTCTAGATCTATAAACCTGTCCTTCAATTAACATCATATTTTTTATGTGAAGTTTTTTATACGTGGCAAATATTCCACCCATTTGCGTGGACTTTTTATAAGTGGTTTCCATTTATGTGGTCTCATTTTACACTATTCTTTCTTTTTCATTTCCATTTTTAGCAATTATTCTTTCTAAAAACCAATAGCTTAACTCAAAAACATACAAAGAACTAATACTAACACACAATTACCCCTGGAACATTTGAAAATTGATCATTGTGCCACGGTTGGTAACAGTTGAAACTAATTTAACCAAATGTTAAATCGCTGATCGATAGCTGCAGGAATTGGCACGACACACCAGTTGCATCATAATTCAATTAAAGATACATATTTCCAAATATTTCAAGCAATGAAGATAGCGACTTTGTGCCAAATAAAAAGGTTGATTGCTTTAGATTATAGCACAGACACTGAGAATGAAAAAACTTTATTTTGGTTTTTCTGAATTTTCATTAGCCTTTTTTTGTGAAAATATGTGAAAGATTTTTTAAATCATATCAGCCTATTTCTTTAGTATTTTTTTCATGGTGGACTCTTTTTACATTGTTTCTTCCATGTAAAATAAAGAGACGTGAAACAGTAATCTGCGTAAATTGAGGGATGGGTGTAGTGCTTTTTTACCAATCATCTGTGGGATGTAGATGGAGAAGATACCGTGTATGTAAACTGTGTGATGCTAGCCAAGCCAATAACATGGGAAGCCCAAGTAAAAGACAAGAGCAGTCCAGCCTGGCGAAATCTTCTGGGTAAGAAGTCTTCTTTCACTCTTCCCACTTTTATTTCATTCCAATTCCACCTGAACACTAGTAAGCTGGGTTGATCTTAGAATGGTGATAATCAAAAAGACTGAATGCATAATAACTTATAAGATCATTATGAGCTCAACTTTGAACATTTCTCACCTTTTTTTAAAAAAATGAAAGAAAGAAACAAACAAACTTGAATAATAGCTTCTATTTCCAATCAGGTAAAGAGAAAACATCACTGTGCTACTTCTCACCTCTACTGACATGGAATTATAAAAAAACAAAAACAAAATAAAAAATTTATCTTTCATGTTATTGTAGACAAAACTTTGAACAACTGAATTTTATTAGGTATCCCGGCTTTAGGAATCAAAACATCCCCGCTACATTGTCTAAAAATACACAGCCAAAATTAAACCAAAACTAAAGTTGTAATTCTATTGTGGGGTGGGGACGGGGGAGGGGGGCACGGGGATCTCATCTGGCCTACAGAGTGATTTTTCACAACATCAATGGAATGTATCCTGTTTCTTCTTGGTATAATCACTTTTTAACATAGGAACAAGATTAAACATAGTTTTAAAAATGGTTTCTTACCTTGGCATTGATAACCCTGTTTCCCAAATACTCCCCTGTTCAAGACAACAGAGAAAAAAGTTATATCAGTTGAATATTTAAGCAACAGTTTTCCTATAATTACAGTACTCAAGGAAAACAGATTTCATTCTCTGATTCTTTATGAAAAACACACTTTCAGAGAAGAAGCAAAGATGATGTGCTTTTTGAGCCCTTGTTTGTTACCATGAGACACACAGGAAACCCTCTGATGGACAAGAATGCTGCAAATGATATAAATGGATGGCTGTTGGCAATTCTCATTCCATCCACCTTTGTAGCAATCCCCCAAATCCTCCATGAAAAACAACCTTCATCTGTACCTGGGTCTGATGTATTGCCCTATCACCTAGTATTGCTCTAGCATCCTCTCCCACATACATGTGAAGATGTATAGAGTGAAATAAACAGATGCAGATACACATATGGACATAAACAGATGAGTCCACTGCAGCTGCCTGACCCAAGGCACCCTCCCTCTTTCCTTTCCCACATCACCCCGGAGTCCATGGGAGAGTAGAAATATGGCCAAAATATACCCGTCATGTCCATAGCTTCTACCTCTGTCTCTTCCCAATATAGTCTCTGGGGGATGGTAATATAATTCTCCTCATTAACAAACACATGTACTAAACCCACAGGGTGTGCTAAATTCTGAGTCAAGTAGCTAACATATAGCATCTCATTTAATCCTCACAAAGTTATGTGAGATAGCACACATAACAGGAGGATTAAGAGCACAGACCCTGAAGCCAGTGGCCTGGATGTGAACTGGGGAAGTTGTTACTTTTTTGAGCCATAGTTTCCTCTATAAAAAGGGATAATGATCACAGTACCTACTTCACAGATTTATCATGAAGATAAAAAAAAAATTGATAATGTAAAATACTGAGAATAGTGCCTGGCATTTTAAGTACTATATCAAAGTTATTATATAAACAAAATAAAATTATTGTCTCTATCTTGCAAATGAGGAGACACTGATGAGTCATATAACTTGTCTAGGCTCATACATCTAGTTGGTGATGAGATTAAATGTCAGAGTCCATACTTTCAACCATGTATATGTAACACATATACCGACATTGTGTGTCTGGAGGGGAGGGGGAAAGAGATGACAGAGAGACAAGACTGGTCGGGTGGGGGTTGTTTCCTTCATGGAAAAAGTTTAGTGAAATTAACAAATAAGTTTCCATTAAGAACGTTAGTTGAGGTCACAGGTTGTCACCACAAATACCTATAGGGACAGGCAGGTCACAAAAAGGAGGGTAGCAGAATGATGTGACATGAAATACAGAGCAACGAACAGTCACTCTTTAGGTCAGACAAACCACAGGGAGAAGTGGGACTCCAGCTAACTAGAACGTGCAGCCTTCTGCGTAGAAGGAAAACGGGCTCAAAGATGCTCAAGCTTCATATTTTTTCAATAGAAAAGGCAGTAGGAACTTTTTCCTAAAGACTATAGTTGTGATAGCACATTTGTAGGCTTCCCGTCAACAGCCAGTTTGGGACCTTTAATTTAGACAAGACACTATTCTTGGTTGCAAATGACAGAAACACTAACTAACCCTGAATTCTGACTACTAAAAGGTATAAAAATCAAAGTATTAAAAAAAAAAAAACAAAGTAATTGATCAATATTCAGAAATTACTCTGAACCAAGTGCTTTTGCCTTAAACAAAATGACTCGTATGCAACAAAAACATAGATGTCCTTTCATGCTGCAAATATTAAACTGTTTTCTTCTGAGATGGATGTGTGTGTATGTACATGTGTATGTGATAGGGTATCTCTTCTTTTTCCAAATAAACATGCTAATGTTGGCTCTAATTGAAGATAATTAATACTTAAATTTATTTTACATTATAGATTTGCCACTGAGACTTAAGCTTGAGTCACATATATAATAAAGATATTGCCCCAATTCATCTAGGATTTCTTAACTATTAATTATCTTAATTCCTACATGCCAGGGATTAATATGATCACTAAAAGCTATTATCTTTGGCGACATACCATAAGGCTGAAGACTACCTTGTGCTTACTTTACTTACAATTAATTTCCATAATTCATTATATGATTCATTCCTTCTTAATGCACTACTGTTGATATATTTTCTTCCTCAGGAGCAGATTATTTATTTGCTGATTTAGCCTCTCATTTAGTGCTTTTTGACCAGTTCGTGATTCATTAACACCAAAATGATTGGAAAAAGAAATAATATTCAAAACTTGGATCTGTAAATGCTTTAGATTTTTTTTTTTTTTAAGATTTAAAATTGTCAGGTCAATTGAGTAGAGTAAGAGGCAAATATCGATCCTAAAACAATTCTTAAAAATCATGCTTTCTCCCAAAATCACACACAACCAGAGAATGCCTCTTAGCAGGAGAGAAGCCAGGGAAAAAGTCTTACCAGATGAATTCCCTGCAGTGAGAGCAGTAGGTGGGCTGCCTCAGATATGTAGCCATAAACTTGTGTCCATTGATCTGGTGGACTCGCCTTCGCATTGCCCTTTGGCGCTTCCTGGTAAAATGTTTGAAGATCCGGTCTCTCTGGAGGGTAGCTGCATATTAAAAGAAAGGAAAAAAGAATAATGTGTAATGAATCTATCTGCACCTAATGTATGAGAAAGTCTGATTGTTCAAATACTCCCTAAATTATTGTTTCTTTCTTCAAGATGCAAAACATCCCAGAAAATCATCATGTTTTTCTAGTGACCTTAAGACTTATAATTTTTGAGGTTAGACCTATGTGCAGACTGAGATTTCCATTGCCTGGTTATAACTGGCTTTCTTGAGTCAGTCTTCCCTGCACAGATTATAGGTTTCCCAGGGTTCCAATGCTCCAGTATGTGACAGCAGCATGGTCTCCTAGCTCCTGTCCAGCTGTCTAGGATTCAGGTCCATTGATTGGCTGTAACTACTGGCTGGTTAAGCAGGGTTTATCATTATTCCCCTTTCATTCTGGCAACCTTACAAACTGAATGAGTGGACCGCCCGCAGCACAGTGACAGCACTGCCTGAAAGCATCAGTCCCAGAACCACCTCTGTTAACCTGGAATAGGTAGATACGGAATAGGAGTAAAACATATAACTATTCTAAGACATAACAAAAAGAGAAATCAGGATTAGTAATCACTTTTTTTGTCATGGACCACACCCCACCTCCCAGAGATTCTAGTGAAGCCTGTGGGTCCTTTATCAAGATAAACCTTTATAATCTAAAAAAAATAAGATATGTAAAATTACAAAGGAAATCAAGTATCAAAATATATTTTAAGTGAGATAGAGTAATATATATATGCTTCTTCTATAATTAATCACTGGTAGACGTATTCATAATAATTTTGAAGTAGTGATGAGGGTTAAGTTGCATTTCATAACATCTGTGAAAATTGTAATATATGTGATAACATAAGTACTGTTAATACTACTGTGGCCTGCTTATGAGTGGAAGAAAATGCTACATTTACATTACAGGTGTAATGAAAATAAAAATGAAAAATTTTTTCTCTGTTAAGTTTCTGGATCATCAAAATTCTAATTATGGATCCCAGGAACCCGCCCCCTCCCCTCTCCCCCGCCCCCACCCACTTATATCTAAAGCTTGCTCATAAATACCGATGCAGGAGTCTTCATCATTGAAGGCTGTGTAGTTACAAAGTGAATAAGCAATATAAGAAAATATTAGTGAATATTTTCATGTTACAGGGTCTTTCCCTTCCTGTTCTTCTATAGTTAGTCTCCAACACAAATATTTTTTTCACTTAATGAAAGCATCTTTTTCTGGCCATCACATTAGCTTCTTAGTTAATCGGATGTCATAATATATGCGATAAATGTCTTAATATGCAATATAAACTAATTGCAAACTAAAACTGAAAATCTTGCAAGAGTTGAAGAATTTTCATGCAATCTATGGAAAGTGATGCTTGAGAATTCACACCCAAAGCCAATGGCACATAAGGCTCTGGCAGAGTTATATCAGTTAACAACTGAACAAAAGAAATTTGATACAGAAAAATGACATGATGGTCATTTTGAGATAATAATGTGCATATCAGCATATAAGGAAAGGCTCCTAAGAAAATGATGATGCCTCAAAAACTTGTTAAAAATATCCTATTTAAAACTATATTATGAAAATCTAAAATAAGTAGTATTCTGATAAAATTATCTAAAAAATATTTTTTTCTAAAAATGAGTACCTAGAGCAAACTAACAAAATTTGTTTGACATATTTACATAATTTTAGTTTCCTTTTTCAAACTCCTCTCACTTTTTAACTATTAACAAAATTTAGTCATTTTGAAGGATTTAGTTTATGTAGATTTTTCCTAATAGCAATTACATTCAGATAACCAGGAACTTCTATACTATCTAACATTAGCTTAAAAGGAAAACCACTGTGACCTAGTGAGAATTTTCCCAGGAACATAACAATGGTATATTATTAGAAAATAAGTATGATCATTTCAGAAGTTGAAAAAGCACTTGATAAAATTTAACTTGTAATCCAATAAAAAACCTTTTGAAAAGTAAGTCTAGAAGACTGCTTCTTTAATATGACTAAAACATTATGCTCATAGGTCAAAAGCATGAAGCTGATAGTAATTTTAAAAACTTTCCATGAAAGTTAAGAACAAATAAGACCAATTATAATGGCTATCACTTAACATTATTCTGAAAGTACTTGCCAAAGCTGTTAGAAATGAAAACAAAATAAACTATTGGAAAGAGGAGGCAAAGCTATCATTTGGAGTTGTTTCATACATGACTACCAACTCAGGAGAATTCAGCCTAATCTATTAAAAACAGCTAAGATGGACAGTAATAAATCACTAAAGGTTAACAAAGCTTTAGCATGTCCAAAGAACCAATTAGAACATATAATTTAAAAAATCCCATTCACGTAGCTACAAAAAACAAATTATCTAGAAATAATTTGCCAAAAATACAGGATTCATCTGAAGAAAACTATAAAAACCCAACCGAATAATATGAAAAGATACGTAAAATGAAGATAGTATAAAACTGTCAATTTGTTCTAACTCAGTCTCTAAATTCAACAAATTCCCAATCAACATTCGCAAAGGATGTTTTTAAACTTGACAATTTTTTCAAAATTTGGTACCATAAATATTTAAAAACTGTACAAAAATTTCAATGAGGAAGGAGTTGTTCTACATATTAAAACGTATTCTAAAATTACAATAATTGAAACAGTATGCTACCACCTCAAGAAAAATCCAAAACTAGAAATCAAGTTAGCTGAAAAAATATAGTTCAAATTAGAAAAGATAGATTATTCAATAAATGGTGTTTAGACAAATAGATAGCCTTTTAAAAATAACTTTACCTAGCTCCTTACACCAAAATAATCTCAGATAAATGTTGAGGAAATTATAGAAAGATAAGAAAAGAAGGAAAAATACATACTCCTAAGAAAAGGATAACAAAACTCTAAGGCCATAAAATATTCAGATTTGCAACTTAAGAAATTTGAAATTCTTTTTGGAGAAAGACACAAAACAAATTGAAAGAAATAAACTGGGGAGAAAACGATTTGCAACACATAACAAAGGGCTACTGTTTATAATATGTAGAAATCAGTAAGAAAAAAGGATGAACAATCTAGTAAAAATGAGGCAGAGGATATGAATAGGCAATTCATAAAACAATAAATGCAAACAATAAACATACCAAGATGTCCAATCCTATGCAAGATGGACATGAAAGAACCAGGAGGTTAATAACATTTTATTTCTTAAAATGACAAATACTTGCAAGGATTGCTCACACACTGGTTCTTATAAGGGTGTGAGGAGATAGGCACCTCCATCCTCTACTGGTAGAAGTATATCCAGTCCCGACCCCACTGCCTCTGGCTATGTTTATTCTGCAAGTCAGTGTTCCCATCTATAAACCGCTAGTGCTTTATTCATAGGTTTTTTCAAGGACTGAATGAGGTAATGCATTCAAAGTGTTTAGCACAGATCTAGGCACATGGTAGCATCTGACACATGTAGCTATTTCAAGAATACAGTTGTATCTGCAGCCGTGCTACCCTGAACGAGCCCCATCCCGTCTGATCTCGGAAGCTAAGCAGGGTTAGGCCTGGTTAGTACTTGGATGGGAGACGGGAGACCGCCTAGGAAGACCAGGTGTTGTAGGCATAAAAAATAAAGAAAAATTAAAAAATAAGGGATTGTAAACTGACAAGGTCCTTGCAATCTGTGAGGTCAACCAAGGGTTGCCTCGTCTAAAAAAAAAAAGAATACAGTTGTCCCTTGAACAATGTGTGTGTGGGGGGCGTTTAGGGGCTCTGACTTTCATGTAGTAGAAAATCTGTGTATAAGTTTTTGACTCCCCAAAAACTTAACTAGTAATAGCCTATTGTTGACCAGAAGCCTCACCCATAACATAAAGTTGATTAGCACATATTTCATATGTAATATGTGTTATATACTATATTCATACAATAAAATAAGCTAGAGAAAAGAAAATGTTAAGAAAATCATATGGAAGAAAAAATACATTTACAATGTTTATTGAAAAAATTCCAAGTAGAAGTGGGCCCATACAGTTCAAACCCAGGTCAACTGTTTTTTTTTGTTGTTGTTGTTGTTGTTTTTGAGATCAATTGAGGATACCTGTCAAAGTTCTAAATGCGCATTCCCTTTTATTCAGCAATTCAACTTCTAAGATTTTTTTCTATAAAAAATACCAGAAAGCAAGAATGTATGCTCTATAGATATCAATTGCTATGTTCTTTTTTAAAAGTAAAAATTAGAGTCTACACAAGAAATCTCAAAGAATGAAATGGAGAAATAGCCAAGTGAATTTGACTAAGATACCAATGTCTTCAGAGGCTCTAGTACAGTTAAAATTGTATCTGCTTCATTTTTTTTTTTTTTGTGGGTGGGGGGAGGCGGGATGTAAAATCTTCAGCAAGCAATCTAATTATTTCCAGCTCAGGTTTCCCATCTGTCTAAAAAAGATAAAATACACCCTTGCCCTCAGCCCTATGGAGATAGGTGTTAAAATCAATATTCCTGAGAGAGACTTACAACTTTGGATAAAGGTCACATGAGAACAGAAGTCACTACTGTACTGCTTTCTTTCACAATACTTGCAGGAGCCATTTAGTAACTCAAAATGAACAGATTTTAATGTTCCCTTGTTGGTAGATGATAAAAATTAGCCTAATGGTGTCACCCTATCTAGCTTATTTTATCACCTACCTGAGACCCAGCTCAGGGCTGGCCAGTGCAAAACCTGTATTGAATTGCTAAACATATCACATCTATATGCAAATCAAATTCTCCCTAGGGATCTAATTACCAAGAATTTACTTATTTAATCCCTTAATAGTATAGATTGGTTAAAAGGTCAGCTCACTTGCATTTTTAATATTTCATGAATTGAATCCTTTTTTTGTTTTCTTCTCTCAACAACCATTACCATAGCAGTATCATGACCTATGAATTTTCCAGGTAATTCCTTATAGCCAGAAGGATTTAGGAAGAAGCTCCCTGTAGCCGTAGACAATCCCTTAACACCTTCACTGCTATTGCTTTTCACCCCCACTCCTGTTATGCCCTTCCTTTTTTTTTTTTTCAGCTAGTTAACTTAGATTTATTTCATCTGCCTCAGAGACTTAAGTGGCCTCCCCCAAATCCTGAATCAAGGTGAAATGCTCCTCCCTTTGTTCCCACAGCAACCTGGGAGTGCACCTCAGTCTTTCCCTTTATCCCACAACACTGGGGGCTGTCTTACACCTCTGTATCCCAGGTCATAGGTGCTCATTTTAACTAAATTTCACTCTTCCCTCTTCTGTATCCTTTTGCACATGTGGCTCTTTCTGTTTAAAAAGCAAACACACACACGCATGCACGCTCACAACCTGAGAATTTGCAAGACGTTTGGTCGTTTAAGAAAACTGGGGCCACCGTGGTTTCAAACAGCTTTTGACACTGTTTTCTTGATTGATGCTACGAACTGGAAGAAAGAGCTCTCAGACTGCACACCCTTCGCCTGAGTACAGACTCATCCTCACTTTACAATCGGGGTGCAGAGGGAGCTTCCTCATTGTTTGCTTAGCCTCTTGTTGACTTAGGACTGAGTTAAAAAGACTACAAAAGGCTGTTTAATCCTGTTTTGCCTTAAACCAACCCGGGCTTTGAGAATTCTTTCAGATCACATGTTAGTCGAACACGTCAGGCAACCCTAACATGCTTGCAGCCAAAACTTGCATCACAACTTCTGTTTTGCTCCTGAGATGCTCAATGCCTCTAAGTAAATAGGAAGCTGGCTCCGTGCCCCAGCACAGAAACACATTCCAGTCTCTAGAGGCAGGCAGGCCTGGGGCCCTGATCTGAGTTGGATTAGACAGGGTGGAAAATGTCACCTACAACGAAGATTAACTATTTTGAAATAAAATTCGATTTCATAAAATCTGATGGTCATTCCCTGTACTCTTTTGGAGAACTTTAGAATGCACATGTGACTAGGAGCCACCAAACCACAAGAGGGTAAGTTTTTATTGCAGAAAGTTGTGCTGGACTTAAACTTGTATTGCTCTGCAGGGCAGGAACGTCTCTGAAGTCTCTGTAAAAGTTTTAACTTTATCTCAAAAACAGTAAATACTTGAGCCTCTTTAGTCTTTTCCTCTACCTATCTGAATTTAAGGTTTTCTATTCCAGCAGTAGAAATCTGTATTTGAAAGTACTTCTGAAACATTCTGAAGTGAGCCAAAAGCATAGACCATAGCTCCCCATTTTCAAATGATTGTAAGCAAATTAAATCAGAGAGAGAACATCTATGGCATGGCACTTTTTAATTTACAGAATTACTTATATAAAATGCTTAAAGGGAATAAGTTCGATTCAGTGTCAAATGCGATTTAACTTTAAGTTGAATTTGCTTAATTTCAAAGGAACTGAGGTTTCCTGTGCTCTGTGGTTTGTCTTTCGGGGCTGCGTGGAGTAGGTCGCACAGCATTTCTACACAACAGGCCGAATGTGATGGTCAAGGGCACAGGCTTCCCCGCCCCCTTATAAATGGGGTGACTTTGGGCTAGTTGTTCAATCTCCTATGCCTCAGTTTCTTCCTTTGTCAAACATGAAGGACAAGAGAACCCTCCTCAAAGGGCCATTCTGAGGACTTGCTAAGAAGTGTAACATAATTAGGAAAGTATCTGGCAGGTAGCAACTAAGTATTACCTATTATAATTATTGTTGAAACCGTTACTTTAAAATACTATAGAGTTTAAGGAATACAAAAGATTTTTAATTCAATTGCTTAACTGCCAAAAGAGAAATCAGTACCTCGGAAACCATTATTAGAGAAGTTAAATACCATGCCCAAGATTCGTTCATCTAGCTAGCTCGTGCCAGAACGACCACCAGTATCCTTCACTCTTGATTTCATGCCAGAGCTCTGGGTAACACCACACTGTACTTTGCCCTTTATTAACATTGGGTCTTTTAGAAAGTAATAAATTTTCTAGTGAGGAAACAGATACTAACAGGAAGGTTAAGTGAGGTCAAGCAGCCAATGACAGAAATGGGGATGCCAGACTCTATTTACTGCTGTTGAACGACTGAGTAATGCTATCAAATGTCTTTTTTCTTCTTCCTGAGATAACCGTTTTACCATTTGTGCATGTAGGAGGGAGTAACTGTGAGAAAAGCAAACAGGAAAACCTTAGAGTTAACCAAAAGTTACTAGTCAAGAAAGAACCAGAAAGTATTATGTTCTTTATGTCTCCAAATGAGATAAAGAAGAGAATTTTGCTTAGTATCATCAAACGCACTGATTAAGTAACCGTCCAATCATAGAACTGTGCACATAAAGAATGATACGTAACAATTTAAACGTAAATGATCCCTGTCTAAGACAATAATGATATAAACAGAAAAAGATAAGGGCATGCATTAAGCAAATACATAACTTAAATTGAGTCATTACAACAAGTACACACAACCAGTGGGTGAGAGCAGTCAGTGAAGGGAGAATCACAAGAGTTGCCTATCTAGTCCTCTGATTAATTAAGACTTCATAAATGAACTGAGATTAGCAGTTTGGAAAAGAGAACCCAGATAGGGAGAGAGTTCCTAGTATTTGTGCCAGCACCAGTCACAAAGGTAGCAACAAAGGATGTTGGTAATTTAAAATGGCAAGCAAAAGCCCCCAAATGGCATTGAGTAGTACAGAATCTTTTGGGGTTTTTTTTTGTTTTGTTTTGTTTTGTTTGAAAAGAGCTTAACTACATGACTCACAGTGATTTCTAAATTCAGATAGAGTGATTAGACTCAGTGATTATGAGACCTGACTCTATAGGAGTTATACACAGGTGTTTCTCAGGGATCTGGCTCCCTCTGAGGAAGCTCAGCCTACATAAACATCTACCATTGTGCAGGGGGATGACCATCGTGGGCACAAGCAGAAGAGAAAAATAATGTCACTAGATTGACTGTCTTGAGTAGGGCTCATGGCTCACGGCACCATGAAAGCTGAGCCCATCCTCACTCATCACTCTAGCCTCCTCCGTCAGCAGAAAGGTGATTAAAACAGAGCTCCTGGATGTGACCAAATTTCCGTCAAGAGCCATGGGAAAGGTCTCGCATTCCACTGATACAAGAAAAGGGCCCTGACATCCCACAATCCTCTAATCTCCTTCTTACGCTCTTCATCTTTGGTATCTATGAGTACTGTCCAAAGTATAAACTACCCCCAATATGCTTTGGCTCCAACGACATCTGGTCCTCTTGTTCTACAATTTCTCCTTCATTGCTCGTCCCTTCTACCCAACTTTTATGCACGTACGTATCTCAAGATTTTTGTACATCTTTCTCCTGGTCTTTCTGGATGCTCATTGATCTCCTCAGAGACCTCATATGTTCTCTTGGTTTCTAACAATTGGCTATACACTGGGAACTCCCAAATCTGTGGCTCTAGCTCTGGCTTCTCACTGCTAAACTTATTCCTAAGTAGCTTCTTAGCATCTCTCCAAGATATCCTTAAATTACCTAAAACTTGACATTTGTAGGCTGAACCCTCTTCCCTACCTCTTCGACCCACTCTTCCTCCTAGATAATAGTACCATTATTCTTAGGATCATCCAGAAAAAACTCAGAGATGTCTCTAGATCCTTCTTCTCTACCCACAACCAATCAATTGTCAAGTTCTACTAAAACTGGATCTCTCCGTGCCATGCTCATTGGGTAGAGTTCACGCCATCTTCTTTCTCTTATCTGGACTATGTAATCATTTTCTAACTAGTCTTCCAGCATAAGTGTTCTCCCTTCTGCAATCCGTCCTCCAGTCAGCCAGCTATGCTTATGAAATATGGCTTGGATCACGTCGCACTCTCTTAGTGAGATGGCTACAATATCTAGTCACATTTCCCAGGTGACATGTCTCCCTGTTGCCAACCTTGGAGGACCAGGGGTCCTTCTATTAAAGAGTCAAAAGACCTTACACTCCTCTACTAAGTTTGTTCAGTAGATACCAATGCCAATACCCATGACTCTCAGGACCCAATCCCAATCCCTCCTCTCTTTCATCCTATCACAGGACTGGACTCTTTTGGGGCTCTCAAGGAGTTAGCAGAACATCTTCAAGGGGCAAAGAAACTGTGACATATATCATCCAGCTCTCATCTGTCATTGGTTGATGGTTGCTTCAGGAAAAGGTGGGCATTAATTCTCCCCCATTTCCAGCCTTCCATTGTGGGCTGAAATATGGGCAGGGCATGCTATCATCTGCCACGGAACGAATTTATACTCAGCCTGGTCCTGATTTCTTATATTTTGCTGCCACATATACTTCCTAACAAGCTGCTTCAAACTCTTTGTGGAATGAGGTGAAGTATAAATAGAAAATTCTTACAATACTAATCTTCAACTGTTATTGTGCCTATTCCTTTCTGCACATATAATTTAATGACAGAAAGTCCCCCCTTGCTCCCTCAGATCAAATGCAAGAATCCTACAATTCCCTTCTACAAAAAACATGGTAAGAATTTCTATTCTATTGCAGTGATTCTACAAATATTTCATTTCCCGCCACTGATTTCATCCATAAATAGACTTCCAGCTGTCACTTCTTCATTCTCCAGTTTTTTAAAATGAATATTAAACATTGCTCAGTGGATCATCACCACTAGCTTTCAGAATGAGGAGGAAATGTGTTTCTGTTCCATCAAATTTGTATTGGATCATTACTCTGTCATCCTATCTGGAGAATATCCCCAAATGGCATCACCTTCAGCTCCAAGCTTAAGTTAGAGACAGTTTCTATGTATTATATGCTTAAAAATGGAAGCATTTTCCAATTATATGACCATTTTTCTTATATCCTTTATTACTAAATTTAACTGGGAAGAAAATGTCCCACTCATGCTATCTCCTGTCCCCCTGAAACCCTTTGATCTTAACGTAGGAGAACAATGAAGCCAGAATATGATTTCAACTGGCAGAGCAGGGGCAACATGTTAAATGTCTCTTTTTGCTTTTTAGTTGTTGTTTATAAAGATAACACATGATCACTATAGAGAATCCAAATGATACAGAAAACTATAAAGGAAAAAGTTTATTTTTAAAAAAAATCTTAAATCTTTCATACTTCAAATCACTTCGAATATTTTGATGAACATGCCAAATATATAAATTGTATAGATATACAATCTTACATAAGTAGTGTCACACTCTATGTGCTCTTCTGCCACAGCTTTTCACCTAAACATCCTCCTATAATTTTTAAAGATTTTATTTTTTAGAGCAGTTTTAGGTGTACAATGAGACTGAGCTACAGAGATTTCCTATATGTCTCCTGCCCTATACATGCATAGCTTCTCCCATTATCAACATCGCTCCACAGAATGGTACACTTGTTACCAAGGATGAACCTACATTAACACATCACAATCACCCAAAGTCCATAATTTACCTTAAAGTTCACTCTTAGTACTGTATATTCTATGAGTTTGGAAGAATATATAATGACATTTTCATCATTATAATATCACAGAGTATTTTCACTGTCCTAAACATCCTTTGTGCTTTGCCTATTCATCTCCTCCCCTTCCCTATGTCCTGCAACCATTGCTCTTTTTACTGTGTCCATAGTTTTGCCTTTTCCAGAATGCCATAAGTTGGAATCATATAGTAGGTACCCTTCTCAGATTGCCTTCTTTCATTTACAAATATGCATTTAAGGTTCCTGTCTCTTCATGGCTTGATTGCTTATTTCTTTTTAGTCCTGAATAATAATGCATTGTCTGGATGTACTACAGTTCGTTTATCCTTTCACCTATTGATGCGTATCTTGGCTGCTTCTAAGTTTTGGCAATTGTGAATAAAGCTGAATAAACAACTGTCTGCAGGTTTTAGTGTGGACATAAGTGTGCCATACCTTTTAAAAAGTTACTATGTTTTTATAGCAATTAATACTAAAGTTACCATTTAATTATCATATCGTATAAGATGAATATACATCACGACTAACTTAAAAGTAAATTAGTGTATCATCTCTGTGAAAGTAGTTTCCCTATTTGAAATCTCTGTATTTTTTTTCTCATTCCCTGGAAGCTTAGGGATTGCTCTCTCTACTCCAATCCAGCCTCCAAGCTCAGGTTGGTCTTCCTTCCTCACAAAAAAGATTCTTATACAAACAACCTGTCCAACCAAAATCTTTTCCAGATAAACATGTGTTTCCTGCTGAGAACTAAAAAATCCTGCCCAGTTTGGCGTGCACCCTTTTCCAACTAGTAGATTTCTAAGGTCCCTTCTAAGCTCTCAAGTTCTGATTTTAGAAAAACCTTGCACGATATTAGCCATGAGGAATATGATGCCTAATCATTTCCTTCTCCAACTACATGGCTGAAATGAAAGCAATGCTGCTTCTCTCATGTTGTTGATTCAACATGATTTTTAAAACTATGGCCCAACTGCTCGTTGTAAACAGACTAACTCAAAACTTCACACTGAAGGTAAAATACCTTTATCACATAACCAAATTTCCTGCAACACTGATGCAAGGGCTTTGAACCTTAGCCAGCTTTTTGTGGTAGTTTTAAAAAAAATTAAGGCAAAGAGACAGCTGCTTTAATCAAATGTCATTTATATCATACGGTCACTTCCTGTCAGAGGCTAACAACTTATAAGCATAAATCTTGGCTCCTAGGTTGGGTTTTTGTTTGTTTGTTGACAACTGTATGATGTCTTAAATTAAACAGGAACGAAATAAAATTAAAAAGAGATGAAGAAATTAAACTTGATTTTTTTTAAAAAATGTAAACAAAGGTTTGGTACTGTGACTGAAAATTCTGATGAAAGTAGATTTTTGGATTAGCAACGAATCCAATGCTGTTATCTCTATGTTACAAGAAAGAGAATATTGCACTAATCAAGGACAAATGAATTCTCTTTTCTTAAAATTATTCAAGGGACTATTTGTTACCATGAATAATCCAGTCTATATTCTTGAATAGAGTTTATACTTTCCTAGGAAAAGCAGATGTATATAAGAATACTCCCAATAGCTAGATAAAGTGTGACAAATGCCTCCGTTCTCTAAAGTATTTAGTACCAGCTCAACACACCACATTAACAAAAACCTGGATATTTTAGTTTTAATTTAGAGGTTTATCATAATTAACACATAATCTAAATACACAAAAGTCCAACAAACTGCTAGGGTTCCCGCTGAAAATGAAGAGCAACAGACTCTAAGCTGTCATTCAATTCCTAAATCATTTTTGGGACAAGGAGGTATTCTGCCCCATTGTGGACACTAAATAGCAGGTCATCTTTTGCTATGACCTTGGTCCCCATGTAGTCTGTAAGTACACACTCCATCGTGTTTACTCAACCAAGAAGTTTTGCACATTTATTAAGTGCTGGACACTGTGATGAGAAATAGGTGTTCGATGGTGAAGAAGATACAGTCATGCCTTTAACTGGAAGGCTAATGTTGGAGAAAGATCGTAAACGGCTATTATTTTGCATAGTATACATTTCCATAGGAATGTGGAAGGGCATGAGCCTTACCCAGGCATGGGGAATCAAAGATGGCTTATCTTAAGAAGGACAATAAAGCTACAACTGTCAGAAAAAGTAAAGAGGCAAGGTGGAGCAGGAACGATGGGAAAGAATGTTGCAAGAAGAGGAAACAGTATGCACCAACGTCCAGAGTAAAGAGAACATAAGGTTCATAAGGTTCGAGGAACTGCCAATATTCACCTTCTGACCTGGTCACCTTAACATCTAGTAGCTGCCCCGTCATTATCAAATACTTATCGAATGTCTATTATTTACTAGAGTGAAGAACACCAAGCACTAGGATAAGAGGACCCAGGAAGATTCTCAACTCATCATGCTGAGGTACAGGAAAAAACTAATGAACCTCCCATTTGTTTGTTTCTCGTGCTCGTCGTTTCATTAATTCTGTGGATACTTTACACTGCTTATAATGTATATAGTACTACATATATATATATATGTATATATATATAATTTACAAGGAAATATCATATATTTGGGTGGGTGCTCAACAATTGTTCGCTGATATCCGTATGATCAAAAAAGTTCGGAGGCCACTAATTGAGATGGGCTTTCATTCTAGTTGGAGAAACCAGCTATAAAGGAATGAATGGCACCAAGCAACAAAGCTAAGTGCTATCTACAGGTGTTAGAAGAATAAGGGGCAGGAAAACATACGTGAGTGCTGTGGTGCTCAGGAAAGGCTCCATGGCAGAGACGGCATTTAATTTAAGCCTTAATAAAGAATAGAACTTAGGCCAAGTAGAAAGGTTAGGATGGGCATTCTATCTGGGAAGAATGACATAAGCCCAGGTATATGGCATCGGGGAACGATAAGAAAACCAACTCCTCTAATACAAAAGGTTCCCACGGAGCAGCAGGACATATGGTGGGGATCCTGGAGTGGAGATAATGGGGGAAGAACAGGGGACACCTTCAGTATCAGGCTAAGAAATTGTACTTTATCTTGTGGGCAGTAGGGACTCTGGAAAAGCCATGTATTCTTTCTTGGCAGTGACAAGCTATCTCTGGAAATGGGAAAAACTGAACTAAATGGTCAATGAGGTTCCTTCCGATGTGTAAGAGTCTCTGTTACCAGTGGAACTAGCTTTCAAGAATGAGGGCAAAAGAAAGATAGTTCAGAAAACTGAGATAGTTCACCACCACATACCTTCACGAAATAAAATTTTAAATAAGAAGGAGAAAAGAAAGGTCTGAACTTCAGAAGAAAATGGTGAAGAAAAACATTATAAGTATGTAGGTAAACATAAACAAGCAATGATGGAATAAGTAATAATGTCTAGTTAATGACGCTTCAAAAGAAAAATAAAAGGACATTTAAATACCAACCAGCTGCATGTGAACCAGGAGGAAGGTGAATGGAGTTAAAGTAGTCTAACCCCTATTTACTCAGTAGAAGGCCAAGGTAGTGGCCAACTTTAGATTTTGTTATGTTAACATATTAAAATTCCAAGTATAGCCAATAAAGAAAGAGAGCTTGTATCTTTCGAATGGGAAGCGGGTGTGGCATTGGTGGAGATGGTGGTGGAGAGAATCTCAACCAACTTTAAAAATAAAAAGAAATAATAACTACTTCTTGTTTGTAAGAGTTGAGCCTAAACCTTGGGTAGAAAAAAGTAGAAAGCAAAAGAATAAAAGAAGACACAAGACAAATCTCATTCGAAAGAAATGCAGTTGTAACCACATTAAACACACAGAGAAATAGAATTAGTAGAAATAAATAGAAGTGACCATATGATGATAAAAGGTTTGTTTCACCAGGAGACTATAACAATAGTCTTGTATATATTTAACAGCATAGATTTAAATGAAACTAATAAACAGCATTTACTCCTTATGTAAATATCGATCATTGTGGAGCTGAGTAGTATGATAGAATAAGCATCCACTCCTGGACTACTTTAAGGAAAATATTTCAAATGTCAAGCTCAAATACATTCTCTATTCTTGTATTCTATCAGTTGCTCGAAATCATACCTCAAAGTCAGCACCTACTTTCCATTCATGGAGATATGCTTTCATTTCACTTGGGAAAATATCTACGAGAAGAATTGTTGCATCATAGAGTATATAAATATTTAGTCCTGAAAGAAACTGCCAGGTCATTTTCCAAAGTGGCTGTACCATTTTGCACTCCCACCAATAATATGAAAATTTCTAGTGCTCCACAGTCTCATAAACAGTGTGGTTATTCTTTTTAATTTTAGCCTAGTGATATATTATTGTGGTTTTAATTTGAATTTCCCTACTGCCTAAAAACGTTCAGCATGTTTTCATGTGTTTATTGGCCCTTAATTTTTTTTTTTTTTGACAAAATGTCCATTCAAATCTTTTGCTCATTTTTTAAAAAATTGAGTTGTCTTTTATTTGTACCATGACTTTCTGGTATAGCTGTTTATTTGGAGGGGAAGTTAGCAAATGTTTTTCCTAAACATTTGCCTTTACTATCAATTATGTAGAATTCACTCGAGAATTCTCTGCTCAAGACTGTGTCAAGACTGAAGACAAAAAAAAAAAGGTTTCAGAAACATTAGGGTTCACGTTTACTCTTTATATATATATATATATATATATATATATATATATATATATATATATATATATATATATATACACATACATACATACACCCAGTGGGGGGGGGGAACATATAGACTTATTTTTTAAAATCCCATGTATATAGTATTATTCTGGCCAAGTAGAGAAAATCACAATTTTGCAAGTTTTTTATACCATCGCTGAGTAAGATAATCCAGTTAAATTTTAACATTTAAAATTGTTAATAAATTAATCCAAATTACATTAATTCTAGTGCACACACAGAGATTTTTTTTTTCTGGCTGCTTTACAATGGGTCTTGTTAACATCACTATTGAGTTCTTTATTAACCGAAATACACTTGATTTTAGTACTGTCATTGCAACTAGTCAGCTATGACACAGTCCATTGGACACACATTCCAGGATCCCCTGAGGCTCTGAAAGCATCAACATGGGTATGACAGGCTCACCTTCTTTATTCAGAAGTAGTGTCCTTAGCTATTATACAGACTGATTTAAAAAAAAAAAAAATCCTTAAATCCGCCTTTGATCACAAAGATGGAAACAGTGGATGAGAGCATACCCTCTAACTGTAAAGCATTCATAAATCTTCACCATTTGTTCTTGAGAAACAGTGTTGACTCAGTTCTACAGGTTTCTAGGTAAGCTGCTTCCCCAAGCTTACAAATTGGTTCCTTAATATGACATAGTAATTATGATGAAAGAGGCCTAAAAAAATTCTGTGCTCTTTCTGGCCTTTGAGTTTACTTTTTCTGTTTCTTTTTTGTATAAAATGAGAAGATAGGAGTCAGCTTCACTTGATCTGTAGGAATGAAGCTTTTCGTGTTTCCTTCTACCCTCCAGATAACTAAAAACTCATTGTAAAACTGTAAGAGTCCTCTATGACAATTAAGAGAATTCCCTCTTGCTTTAATTTCACTTCCTTTAAGAACTTATTATTAACTTTTGGCCTTGAACGTAGAACCCGCAATAGGGTGGGATGTAAATTATGACATTTAGAATTCCTTAAAACACCTTTGCAAAAAAGGAAAAATGATTCCTATTAAAAGTTTGATCCATCTCCCCTCCAAAAAGGGGGGGGGGGCATTTTAAAGAAACATTTATAGAAAAGCTAGCTAGAAAAAAAATATATATTTTTTTAACTCTTATAGGCAATGATTGAATCTCAAAAATCAAATCAGTGGAAAATATTTTCTGTAATTGACAGACACTGAAAATTTTCACTTTCCCCAAATAAGAGCTCCCACTAACAGAAATGAACCATTTTTGTACTTTAAGTGCCAGGTTAAAGCTCTGCTCACGGAAATAAAGTAGACCAATCCGCAAATGACCTATTTTGTTAAGGGCGCCCAACAAACAGCCACAGCCTCAAATCAGAGAATAAACAGGCTCAGGAATTCTCAGCATCAGGTATAGCCTGGTAACAAGGTAGGGATTTGGAGGAAAAAGCCACGTGGCTCCTTTTGTGAGCACACAGATTTCTCCACTACAACCTGTCTCTAAGCCACTTTAGTAAACTACATTCCTGAAGTAATAACTCATTAGAGATGAAAGAGTCAAATTTCTTCAAACAAAACTTTCCGCATTTTCTTGTAGTTGTATGAGAACATTCCTTTGTGAACACAAAGACAGGGTACTTTAGCTTCAGACTACGATTGTAAAAGACTGAACAGAAGTGATTTTTTAATAAACTATAGATTTCCACCTAAAACTATATAGATCATAGCAATAATAGAAGACTTTCTTCTTCCAAGATTCATGGCAAATTCTAAACAAAACAAGAACCTTTACAGAAGACCACCTGGACTTCCTTGGGGCAAAATTACCATCTAAGACTATAAAGAAATTATCCTGGATCAAAGGGTTATTAAGAAATGACACTTCAGATGAAAACATTCCTAGCAAGGCTGTCTGTCCAGACTTGTGAAAGAGATAAGAATCTTGCTTCAGCAATGACAGGGTCAGTGTGAACTGAAACCTTTATTCTAGAGCATGTGGCTGGTGGTTTGAGCACTGTGTTTTAGATTAATAACTATGGAAATCAGAGTTCTAATTTTCAGAAAATGAAAGCACTGGCAAACATGTTGCACAACAGGGAATGTGACAGCTTGGTAACGTGTGCAGGGCACGGGCACACAAAACGGGCAGGGACATGAAAACATTCCTCTGTGTGAAAAAGCCAAACGAAACTGTCCCAGGATGCACCTTGGTCTGCTTCCCACTGACCTGGAAATCAAGTATGGCCAGCACTCTCCAAAAAGAGGAGCATAATGTTGGGTGATTATCTTAGATTCAGAAATTCATGGCTTTGATTGATAAGGTGAATGAAGTTGTGAATGATAAGGTCAATGACAAGAGATTTTTAAAGAGCAAAATTTGCCTGTCACTAGAAAATACCATATCGCCACATATCCCAACCTTTCGTTTAAGGTCCTTAGGGGCCTAGACCAACTGCATCCCCTTCCAGATTATCAACCATCGCCCCATCCCCGCCCCCCCACACACACAAATCTGTGTCCCAAACTGGTGTCCTTGCCACTCAGGACCCTTCTTCCTGCCAGGCTCTGCCCAGGTTACTTCCCTCACCAGGAAGGGCTTCTCACCTTCCCAAAGCCAATCCTTATAAAAGTCTTTCTCATCAAAAGATGTCTGCAGAGCCCTCCAACTAATGGCACTCTCCCCTTTTCTTCATCATTATCACCGCACAGTTCTGATGCTCTTCCACTCCTAGCACCCCATTTAACCTTCGTAGTCTTGCATAGTCGTTCAATAGTCTCTGTATATTTGCCTTTTACCCCAAGCGGACCCAAAACTTCTTAGAGGTCACAGCTAGATTCTACAGTTTTGTAGCCTCCCAGGATCTGTCATAATGAGGGTCCCTATTAATGGTATCCTTGAGGATTATACTAACAAGCAACTGAAACTTTAAAAATGCAAGTTAAAGATCCCTTGTTCCCATTTCCGAGTCTCTCAGATGCTGTGGTTCAATGAGACTGCCTGCTTCTCAAAGGCCATGGCACTGTGGCAGCGGCATGTAGTGATCTGTGAAAGGGCCTGGGATCAGTGCAGAGTCATCTGTGAGCTTTAATTTAGGCTCCAACATTAGTTACATATATAAATTTGGGCAACTTCTTTCTTTATATCAAACATTTGCAGACTAGCAAATCTGGACTAGGCACTCTGTCAAGAAATACAGTTTATAAGCATGAATAAGGTGTGTGGGTGTACATGTGCACAGGGGTGGGGGGTGTGTGACATGCATGTATAAACATATGTAATACCCAGTCCTCATTAAGCTCGCCATCTACTGTAGTATTTCTGCTTATTAAAAAGTGGAGATTCCCAGATTCTATTCCAAACTAAATCAGAATATCTGGAGGTGGGGGCCAAGAATCTGCACTTTAAACTCTGAGAACCAGCAGGCTGGCAGGAAGGACACACAAGTAAGGAGACAGTTAAAATATAAAAGCAGCTGTTACCCTATCTCTAGTCTGCACATCCAGGGAGCTATGAGATTAGGGAGCTTGGAAAGTGCTGGGAATCTGGACACATACAGAGGAGGTGATGCCTGAACTGAATGGAAAGCCACTGAATCAGGGGAAGCAGCAGGAAGAACAGGAAATCCCCAAGAAAGGTCTTTTTGAACAATCCACACCCTGACGGGCCCCTACTTAAAAACCATTCAACATCTGCCTTTAGGCCTCAGGGCCAAGTCCTTAAACCAGCACACCAGCTGGATCATCTGCTAAGATCAAAACCTTATCAACCATCCATCCCTGCCTGGCCCTGAGGGCCATGCCAGCTATAATCTCTTCCTCCTCATCTGCTCCTTACTGTCCTACTCTCCCTCCAAGATGACTTACTTCAGGACTTGCCTTATTGAAACTTGTTCAATCAGGGTTTGATCGCCCTCCTCAGTGTTCCCAGCACCGACACCGAAGCTCTTATCACACAGACACACATCTACCCGTTTGGACTGTGAACAAGGAGGACGTGGGGTGGGAAGATGTACTCCCATTGCTCAGCATATAAGTAGCAGTGAATGAATGAATGAATACATGCATGAATAAGTAAACAGAAGTATAAAAGAGCTTGACATATTCAGGCACCCGAAAATGGTTTACCATTGCTGGAACTACAGCGAGTATGAAGGAGTAGAAGGAGATGAGATTTAAAAGGAAGGTCAACACCAGAGCTCAAGAGGAAGAAGTATGAGCCTTCACAGATCATAGGAAGGGACTGAGGCTTTCACTGTTATTAGATTCCCTAAGTTCTCTCAACATAAGGCCAAGTGAGGACCTAGGTCCCAGGGGCTGCTTTGTGATGATTAAACAAAAGAATACATGTAAGAACAATGTATACATTAGAAAGTATAAATGTAAGAATATTTTCTGCAACTCCCAGCTATTAAACCCATTCAATCATATAGTGTTTAGTTTTCATATCTCTATCATCGTTACCTAAAACTCGTCTCATATTTTGATGATGAAAGATGACAAAAGTGCAGAGCTCAGGAAATGCAGTCACTTGTCAGAGCACTTAGGGGAAGAGAGTATCCTGGGAACTCCACTCCCTTTTCAAAACAAACCAATAATAATTATATACCTGGGTCACTCCTCAAACCACCCACTAGGTAATGTCTACAGTTTACTATATTAGTGATATATTACTGTATAGTATATCAGTGATAACCTTTGTTGAGCCTCTGTTTTCAGCTCAATGGTTCGCATACATAGCTGACAGCAATAATTCACACTAGAGATTTAAATAAATCAAACTGATTTCAAACCTTAAGCAAGGTATAGGAACTTTTTGTTTTTGTTTCGTTTTGTTTTCCCCCAAATAGCTTGACAGCAAGCTCCCCCATCACGGGCCAGAGGAGGCTGTGGGATCTCAAGTGCCTTACCCAGGCCCTCTTCCTGTGCTCCTCTCCTCTAAGCCATTGCTGTGAAAACAGGAGAGAGGAGGGTGATGAAGGAGCATTGCAACTGGCTCTTATCAGCTTCTTCCAGGAATTCTAAGTAAACCTCCTGAAGCCTAAGCAGGGCTCCTGAAGCATTTCTGGGAGTGGTATTCTCAAGAGTCGGAGATTCACAGATAGACACACAGATAAAATGAGTCTGTTTACTCCTTTGCTCCCAGGCTAACAGCAGTGGGCATGTGATCTTTTGGGAAAAGGAAACACTGCTTTAGGTGCCAAAGACCTTCACAAGCAGCCAACAGGGTGACTGGGACTAGGGGTAGGACCAGGGGCGAGTCCTCAAGCAAGGCACAGGCTCTCCTGCAATCTAACATGGGATTCTGGCTGTGGCCTGGGGTTAGAGGAAGTTTGCTGGACAGAAAGACTGAAGCTGAGCCCTCTAGGCAATCAATTCCCTCCCTCCCTCCCTGAGCTCATGCCTCTTCCCACAGGTGAGAGTGACTCACTCGGTGGCATTGTTTTTTATACTGACTGACAGCTACATACCTAGGGAACAATGTCTGCCTGTGGGACGGACAGGCCTCCACAACACTTTTATCCGCTCAGGTTAGGGAGGAAAAGGTGGGAGTGGCATGTGGCCAGCTCCCAGAGTCCCCTCATTGATTCTCAGAGTGACAGCATTGGGCTTGAGTGATAGCATCGGGCTATGTGAAGGAGCGGCACAGCCACTCACACATACATATCTAAGTACAAAGGGCAGAAGTGAAAAACTCCATCTAATGATTTTGAAACAACTGTGGTCCAAACTAGGACTCAGCTAGCATCTGCCTGAAGAAGGCTGCAGGCCCTGGCCCACCCTTTGAGCGCTGCCCACCGCCCCAACTCTGCTGAGTCTCATGCAAGCTGGGGTTCACAAAGCAAGGGTGAGCTGTCACTGGGCTGAGAACTGACAGGCCATCAGCTGGTATCTCTGGCAAAGCAGAATAAATTGTAATGACCAAACTCTAATGCATAAGGACTTAGGGGGATGGGGGACATCACCTGTCTATTCCCTTATTATATACATTTAATTATACCTATGGATTTGTAGCAAAACTGTTCAGTGTATATCTGGGTTCAAAATACCTATGGATTTGTCTAATTTTAGCTTTTTTGCTTTATTTGTAACCAGTTCCCCATGTTCCAGGTTTTTAAAAAGACAACTTACCCTTCTGGGACGGTGTGTCTATGTAGCTCACAGCTCCACGCCAGCTCCTCAAACACCACCAGTGAAGGCAGGGACCCCAGGCAGAGTTCTGAGGAGTTAGATCCCACTTGCAAAGCATCGTCCCTCCTTTTTTAAAAATCAGTTTTATATACTGTATTGCATTCGTTCTTAATCAGGTATGATTTGCAGCCTCCCTCCCATCTCCCTACTCCCCGGGGACATTTGGTAATGTCTGAAGACATTTTTGGTTGTCACACTGTGGTGGAATGGGGAGGATCGCTACTGGTATCTGGAGTGTAGAGACCAGAGGTGCTGCTAAACATCCTACAACACATAGATGAGCTCCCACGACAAACAATTATCCAACTCTAGATATCAAAGGGTCTGAGGTTAAGAAACTCTGTAGTATTTGGATTCTGTAGATTTCATTTGAAAAAAAAGAAAAGTATTGTGTAGCTTCAAAATAAGTTTGAAAACTTCTGCTCTAGGACACCTGCCTAGATCCAAACTATTCAACAACATAATAAAGACTCTTTCGTATTGAGCTTCAAAGTCCTAAGATAGTACAGATTTTAAAAAATTCCCATAATAGGTCTTTTGGCAAATCTCTAGCTGCTATAAAGAGCTAAGACCTTGTCTTTTTTTTTTCCCCTATTAAACATGGGATGGGAATCTGTAGCTATCCCGTAGGACATAATGCAAGCCTCCTACTGAGCCAGTATAGAAGCTAAATAACTTCAACCAGAGGGGGAAAATCAGATGGAGGCTGAGGTTTGTCCTGATGGGAAGCTACGGGTGTTGGCTTCATAGAGATCAACTCTCCATTAGTCAGGCAAAGAGCCAGAAGTTAAATATATTGCTCTTTTAGGAAGGAAAATGAACAATGGCCTCTTCATTTGAAACCACAATGGGAATTTAGGGAAGGGCAGAGCATTATTCCCAGATGGAAAATGGCCTGGGCTTCAGCATCGATGTTGCTGACCTCCTGGGATGGCCTTAAAGACATTTTCAGTCATTTGAAAATTTACTTGCTAGTTCCAACACAAAAAACTCCTGGGACCAAGTGGTACTTTATGATGCCAAGCAAAGGAATAATTCCATTTCTGGGATCAAGAGAAGAAATAGAGCAGCCCAGCCTGTTATGAAGCCTTCCTGCTGCTTTGAGACGTCTTTCAACAAAAGAAACCAGTACCCCATGCTTAGGCTAATCCTTCCAGATGTCAAAAGGAATGCAGGTAACATCACACATCGCTCTCTCTCTGAGCCCTGCTTCATCTCCCATACCCATCCTCTCTCCATCGGGCTTTCTTCTAGGAGGTGCCCCAGGTCCCTTGTGTGTTAATCATCATATGTCATGTTGAGTTGTGTTTAGAGGACCACCTTGCTCTTCAGACTGAGCTTTCTGAAAGCAGGGATATTGTCACATTGACCATTTTAACACTAGGAGACAACCTAGTGCCTGGCACACGAGGAACTTAATATTCAATGAACAAATGAATGAGTTTGGCCTGTCAAGCACGCAACAGGCTTCAAAGTATGACCTAACACAACTCTATACGGCCGGCCACATCCTCCTTTACGCTGTACGTGCAGTTTGCAATGTGTGAACGTAAGCACAGAACTCACTTCAGTAAACACAGCCAAGGAACAGGATAGACCTGTGCAGATGTTAGATCTTTCTCCAGGAACCATTCCATAGGTAAAACAATTGCAGGGTGGAGAAATTCAATAAACAGCTGCCCTTTGAGGTGGCAAAAGACACACTCTCCCTTTTCAAGTGTAATCAGCGGGTCAGATGACCTTACCTCTAACCTCTCAGCAGAGAAACAACCCTAGTGCGGCTTCCTTGTCAGTACTTGAAAGCATCCACAAAAAATTCCTCACAAAGAAACTGTAAACACAAACATATTTTCTATCTAAATGCTACTATTCAGACGATCGAGTTTTATAACAAATATCCAATCACTCTATTGTTTTTTTTCCCTTTTCTTTTTTTTTTTCCTTTTTCTTTTTTTTAAGAAAAGCAGCTATTGGGACCATTCCCAAACTGTGGGTCCAGAACTGCTGGGGTGGAGACTCCACAAAGTCATAATACACCAAGCACTGTCTCAGACCACAAATTACATCTAACATAGACACAACTAATATTTTCATACTTTTGTGAATTAAAAAAAAAAAGTTAAAGACTTTACTGAATATATTAGATTTTGCCATTAAGCATATTATGAGTCCAAAGAGACATGGAGTCTAACTAGCCACACTTACGTGAGACCTGGAAAATTTAGTAAAGGCTTTCATAACCAAAAGGGTCAGGAAGCAGTAAGCCAGCCCACTTATTTCCTCTGCTGAACTTGACTAAGATCCTTAGAAATAGACCCTTGTGGTTAAACTGATAATAAGAGATCAGGAAAGATTGCCAAAAATGGGAATACAAATAGGGGTTCTATTCGGTAAACAGATCCGGGGGCAGACAACTGGGAAAAAATCCTTTCAAAGAAGTCTACCCTAAGGACAAAGTCTGCCTCTTGAGAGACTGAAGTAGCTGTCAGTGCTTAATGAAGGGGCTTTAACCCCCATCCTCTACTGGACCCCAGCCCCTCCTATTCAAGTAAGAGGGCTACTGAAAAGGGGAACACAGGAGGAAGATAGAATTTCAGGGCCCCCATTTAGAGCCCTTGTAAATGTTACATAGAACTAGGTCCCCTTTAATTTTTTAAGTGTAGCAGAATGTTGGGTGGGAATTTTCCCGTTGTCCCAGAATTTTAGCTGAGGACAAAAGTACCTATAACCTGAGTTTGAGAGCCCCCTCCCACCAGGGCTTCCTGGAGACAGGGCCTCTGACCCCACCACCAGTTTTGCACCACTCCGCAAGTCAGAATGAGTCTGAGAAAGGAAGGAGGCGTCAGCACAAGAGGGGTGGGACACTATTCCCTCTCCAACCTGAAGGGAGGGAGGGAGGCTCTCAAACAACGGTTCTGGAGGGAGAGGAGGGAAGGTAGGAAGGAGGGAAAGGGATGTTAGAACTCAGGACAAGACTTCACCCCCTTGAAGGGGGTCAAAAAGTGCAAACTTTCAGATATGAAATAAAAAGACTTCACTCTCTTCTTCGCTCCGAGCAGCTAGGCCATGGTTAACCAAGGAGGTGAGCAAAGGAAGTCTCAACTGAGTAAGAGACTGAAGTTTTCAAAATGAACAGGATTCAGTTTAAAATGCTAATATTAAATTGTTTTAAAACTGAAGGTGACTAATCTAAATGTCCATCGACAGATGAATAAACAAAACGTGATATTTACACACAATGGAGTATTTATTCAGCCTTTAAAAGGAAGGAAATTCTGACACATGCTACAACATGAATGAAACTTGAGGACATTATGCTAAGTGAAATAAGCCAGTCACAAAAAGACAAATGCTGTGTAACTCCACTCATATAAGATACCCAGAGTCGTTAAAGTCATACAAACAGAAAGTAGAATAGTGGTTGCCAGGGGCTGGGGGGAGAAGGAATGAGGATTTATTATTTAATGGGTAGTTTTTTCTTTTGCAAGAGTCCTGTTAGGTTTTTAAAAGAATTCTGGAAGTGGATGGTGGTGACAGTTGCACAACAATGCAAATGTAATAAATATCACTGAAGTGTACACTTAAAATGGGTAAGATGATAAATTTTTATATTTATTTTATCACAATTAATAAAACTGAAGGTAGTGAAAGATGTGTCTAACTAGATAGTGGGAATCCTTACATAATATATATGTATATAAAGTCACCATGCAATTTTATTTGCCAACTATATGTCAATAAAGCTGAAAAAAAAACTTAACAGGAGAGTCATGGAATCAGCCCAATAGTGTTAAAAAATCCACTACCCAAATGAAAGAAGACTCCACGTAGCATAATCTAAAGTAAGGGTTGTTAAAAGAATTCCTGTAAACATCCCTATGAGAATCTTCATGAAACTGATTCCATATCCTCAGTCTTTCAATTGGCTAATCCTCTTCCCTAGTTGTCCTTCTAGCTAAAAATGAAAGTCTGGACGAAAACCTCTTCCAAAAATGTCACTTCTGACGTGATTACTTAATGTCAAAGTTGGAGGGGGCGGAGGCTCTGCAGATGCTTGTTAAAATGGGAAATGGCAGGAATCACTTCTCCTTCTACCTTTGCCACACTTCATAACCTCACGCAGCAGTATGTTGGGGGTGGGGTTCAGAGGTACACGACAGAATGCTAACTTCAAACTGCTTATGCTTTTGCTTTTGCTGGACAGGTAAAACATGTAGGCAGGGGAAATATGTGAGTTCAAGCTTGGGTGGCCAGGAGAAGAGAGATTGCAATGACAAAAATGGAGTGAGCAGAGGAGTTGCTAGGGGAGGAAAAACGATGACTGGGGTCTGAGGTGTTTGAAAGATATCACGGAACCAGGGCTCATAGGAAAACATGAGGCTGAAGGTAATAACTGACAATCTTCCTGAAGAACACACCATGAGGGTGGGTACTCACTTTTAAAATATAAATGTAGGAATGGAGGCCTGTGAAGGAAACAGAAGAACAAAGAGATAGAAGCCGGATCAGAATAGGATCGCACCTAGCAGTAAAGGGTTCTTTCTTTCATCACAGTCACCATTCCATATTCAACAGAACATGAGGTCAGAAGATACTTGTTTGCTAATTGAAAAAATAAATGAACACTGAAATGGAAGTGTCCAGCATGTGGCTGGATAGAGGAAGCTGATGCTCAGGACAGAGATCTGGACTGCAGACATAGGTGTAGGGGTAGAGAGCCTCGGGCAGAGTGAAATCTCCAGGGATGTGAGTGAGAATAACCATGGACTGAACACTGACCCCAGGAGAATCCAAGCAGAAGGAGGAGGGAGAGAAGTCCAAAGACACAAAGAAGGAAGAGTCAGGGATGTACGAGGATGAGCAGCAGGCCTCAATTGAGAAATTAAAAAACTGTAGGGCTCTGAGGTGGACAGAGTGATGAACATTATCAAATGCAACAGAGCTATCTAGTAAGGTGAGGACTTAAATTTGCTGACTGGCTTTGACAATATGGATGTGCTTGGTGACCTTATCAAGAGCCACTTGAGCAGAATGGTGGTGAGGGAAGCCAAGAGAGCATCAGTAATAGCTGGAGAAAACAGAAGGCAAAGAAAGTACCTATGTTCCCAAGACATTTGGATGAAAAAGAGGAGACGAGTTGGAAAGTAACCAAGGAGGCACTGATAAGATTTTTAGGATGAGATGTGGTCATGTTTACAGATTGGAGAAAGAAACCAAGAAATGGAGAAATGAAGGAGCTAGAGGCAGGGAAGCAAAGTCTTGAGGACGCACAGACCTTTGGCGAAAGCAAGGGCAACTATCCTCTGGGACAGAGGCAAAGGAATGAGGATGGGTGGGATGATGAAGGCAGAGCAGGACATAGTACGGGAGGTCATATCTGATGTAATTTTCTTGATCATGTAGGAAATAAGGCCACCTGCTCAAGATGAAGGCCCGGGGTAATTAGCAGGTGTCTGAGGATCAGAGACTGAGGAGAAAGTGAATGGTGAGGAGCAGATATAGGATATTTGTCAAGACAGTTAACCAAAAAGGGGGAAAGAAATGGGATGGTAGCTAAGGATCAGGTTAAGAAATTTTTTCCCATCTCCATCACCAAAGGAGAAGCAACCAGGGGAGAGGAAGAGACTGCACAAAGTACAGTCAAACAAATAAGTGAGTGAGGAAGACTATGTTAAGAGGCCAGAGAGGACGGACCTGCCTGGGAAAGGGTGTGGTATCTGTGAAAACAGAGGTTTCCTTGGTGTCCAGTAGAAAGGAAGAAAGGAGATGGCCATACTGAGAGTACATAAAGATGGAAGTCATTGAAGGATTTTTCTCAGCAGAGAATTAGAACAAGAATTTGGATGAGAAACAAAAGAAGGGCTTGCAAGTGTGAAGAGTTTCGGGTTGCTGAAAAATCAACAAGAAGCACACTTGGATTTTTTTGCTGGGTACCTGGAGGCACACAGGGAATTCATATACCCATGGATCCAGCAGCATTTGTTGTCCCAGGAGCTGCACTGTAGGATGACTGCTCAGGTCTGGCACTGGAATGGCAGGCCTGAGGGCTAAAGGGTCAACCGACTGCAGGGCATCACTGAGTTAGCACTGCAGTGGGGGCCCAAGGGTCTGGGTTTGAGAGAACACTCAGTGGATCAGAAAATGCTTAGGGATCTGATAAATTAGTAGGGGCCAAGTTCATGTGGATTTGGTGAAAATAACAAGAGGATTGGGTAACATAAGGAAGAACATAAGGACTGACAAAGGCACACCATGTTTGAGGTCCAATTTTTTTTTTTTTTTAATCTTCCATCTCTAAATTTAACTATTAGAACATACGGAATAGTTGTAACTGTTTTCATGTCTTGTCTACTAATTCTAACACCTATGTTAATTCTATGCCAGTTTCAATTGATTGATTCATAGCCTTTTATAGGGTACATTATCTTGTTTTTTGAACGTCTGATAATTTTTGACTGGATGTCTCACATTGTGAATTTTATCTGTTAAGTACTGCATTCCCATAAATAGTCTTGAGCATTGTTTGGGGAAATAGTTTGATCCTATCAGATCTTGCTTTTTAGACTTGTTAAGTGGGCCAGAGGAATGCTCAGTCTAAAGCTATTTATTCCCCACTAGGGAGGCAAGACCCTTCTGTGTACTTGACCCAACGTTCCATGAATCTTGAAGTTTTGCAGTCTAGCTGGTAGGAATAGGCAGTATTTCCAGCCTAGACACAGCTCTCTCTAATCCTTTGGATGGCTCTTTCCGTGGCCTCAGGTATTTAGTTTTCTTATGCCGATCAGTACTCGGTATAATATTCAAGGGATACACTTGGCATATATCTGGAGTTCTCTCTCTGGGCAACTGTCTCCTCCCTGGTACTCTATCCTGTGATCTCTAGCTATCTTAGTCTCCCTGGGTTCTCAGGTCCATCTGCTCAACTCAGGAAGTCCACTAAGCTCCACCTAAGAGGGGGAAAGAACACACTGGGGACTGCAGAAGGAGCAACTTAGCCACAACAGTCCCCACTGTCACACTCCACAGGCCAGAAATGGTGCTAGAAGCAGGAAGCAAGTACCCAGGTATAGACTCTGTTCACCCTCACAGGCAGCAGCACCTCCCCAAGGTCCCTATAGGAGAAGAGCCTTTAATACACCTTGATGATACCTGTCAGATTTCCCAGAAGCAGCTGAGCCTGCCCTCAGCCCTTCAGACTCATATCGCCCTATGTGTAGGCACTACAGAGCAGAGTAAAGAGTCTAATCCAAATCCACACCAAAATTCATTCTTTTCAGCACATGTTCCTCATTCATATGCAACAAAATTATAATTCTGCTTCCAAAATACACAAGAGATATTTTCATTAACATCTAAGTACTGGATTTAAAGTGGATTTTCACTTGACCATAACGCCATCTTTAACTTAAGCAGAAACTGGGTAGTAGTTAAGCCCTAAACAAAACAAGCCAGCAAGCAAACAAACTTTGCTTATGGATTCAAACAAGAGACACCATCTGGTAATAAAAAAACAACCAAGTCTATAAAATTAAAATCATAAAAGTCAACACACACTTTAACTTATAAATGAGAAACTAATTTAATAAACTAAGGCAAATATTTAGAAAGTGACCAAAAGCTATAAAAATATTTACATGCAGTGAACCAGCTACAATTTGTGAATAAATAACAAAGCAAACAACCAGGGCTGCTCCAAGTTGATGGACAGCACTTGGTCTAGTCATCAGGCTGGTGACCAAACCTAACAAAATCCTAGTACAAGGGAAAAGGCAGGGAGGGTCAGGGGCCAATGCTGCCTAACAATTTAAAATATCTGCCCTGGCACTTACAATTCAATACTTCAGAGATTAAAAAAAGTAATAATAATAATAGCAAGTTGCACATACAATCTACTTTTGAAATATGCCTTCTTTCTGGAACCTAGAAATGTCTTATAAACATTAACTCATTCATCTTAGCTACAGGAAGAGGACACTCTTTGCAATTTTTTACCTGTGCTAAAAGAACCAGCCAGCCATGGGGGTTGGTTTTTAATATGATCTCAAAAGCAGTCCCCTGGACCTATTGAGTCATGTCAGACAGGGGAGTAGACATCAGTTCCCTGTTCTGTTGTCCTACCAACATTCCTATGGCGTGCCCATGGCAGTGGGGCTGCCCATGAATAGGGTTGGTATGTGTACACACACACACACACACACACACACACACACACACACACACACACACAATGATTCATGGCACAGTTGGCATCCACAAGCAGAGGCGGTGCCAGCGACATCAAGCCAGACCTTAGCCAGATCCTCAAAGAGTGACTGGGGACAAGGTGTAGCATTGGCTCTGGTGGGCAGATTTAAAAATAAGGGCAGCATATGTTCCCTGTGGGGCCTAACACACAGGAAATCGGTAAAGCGGCACTCCCCACACAAGTAGTAAATGCTTCCCCCACCTTCTATCTTTCCCACAACATCAGTGATGGTAGCTCCTACCAAAAGCACTTAGACACACAGACTGGAATGTACCTCACCCCCTCTCAGAGTATGACATACATTCACTTCCTAGGATTTGAAACCATGGCTGAGAAAGGTGGCTTAGGTCATCGTATTGTTCCCCGTGCCTTTTAGATGATTCACCACAGAGCACATGGAAATAAACTGGGTACAGATTTCCTTCTGAAATGGGTGGGTGCATAATCTGCATTGGGCCTTATGTAATACTTTGTGGGTGTGTGCATGTGTGTATCCTCTTGTGTAACCTTCACAACAACCCTGGGGGTAGACACCACTAGCCCCATGTTTTACACATAAGGCAAACATTGCTCAAGGTCAGATGGTTAGGAAGTACAGAAAGCAGAGCCAGATGCATTAGATCTAAAGCCGATGCCCTTCCACTGCCCACCCCACATCTCTAGCACAGTAGGAGAGCCTCAATTTCCAGGGGATTGTACCTGCAGAGTTCTGTTAAAGAAAGGGTTAACTCTAGCATCAGAAATTAATTTGGGGAGCATTCAGGTAGCTGGAGGCATCACTAAAAGTACCTATTATCTGAAAGCCTCACTTATTTTCTGGATTAAACAAAACACAGATTTCTCTCCTACCCTTCCCCCAAGAGCTCCCCAGGACAGTGAGACTCTGCATGACCCCAAACCAGAAGTGGGAGTGCTGCTGGGGTACACTGGGATGCTGAATGGTGTGAGAGAGGAATTTTTACGTATTCAGTGAAAGGAACGTGTTTTCAGTCGACTCCAGCAAAGAAGTGAGCCTTCACTTTAAAAGACAATTTAAAATGCCCCTGTGGCTACGGCACACTGCCGAGTAAATACACCGGACGATCACTCAGATTCAAGATTACAAACTGAGAGATGGAGGCATAGAGGTATGAAGTCAGAGGGAATTCAGACAACAGGGAGCGCTAGGGTAAGGGTGCCCTGGAGAACCCTGCCCTGACCGAGGAATTCAAGGTGAAAATTTGGAAAACACTGTACTATTTCACATATAAAACAAAACCATTCTGTGGGCCAATTTCAGACCATGAGCAGTTTGCATTCACTGTTAGAGAGGGGGCCAAATGGACTCAGTCAACATGCAATCAATACTCTGCATATTAGAGAGACAGCCCATAAAGACTGGACTGAGAGCGTAGAGTGACCTTTGAGCATCCACAGAGGCAAAGATCAGAAACATAGGAATTAGAGGTCTCCAGTGAGGATGTGTGAACCTGAGTCAGAGGTGTGGCATAAGACATGACCAATCACAGGTACACTTGAGCAGGACTCTGAAACTGTACTTTCTGCATCCTGGCTGAGTGTTCCCACAGGGTCCTCACTGAGGAGCTAGCAGGAGATATTAGAGTCCTACTGAATCGTCATTTATTAACATACTTAACAAAATAAATGTTTCTCTCCTAGAGTTAAGCTTCAGTCTTTGTCAATGAATCCTAACTGAAGTTGGCTGTTAGAATGAACCCTTCTTCCAGGTACTGTTAGGCACTCCTTTTCCTGGATGGATTCTAAGTCCATTAGAAATGATGGTGGTACCCCCATATACAGTCTCTTCTACAGAATAGTATTTGAACATTACTGACCTATATAAGAGTTACTACACCATCCCTGAGAAATAAACCATTCATTTTATTGAGACACCTGAACACGCTGTCTGAATTTTCATTACCAAAATCCCCATAATGGTAAGATTGATATAGGTAAGCTAAATGCACAAAGCATAAAAATAGTACCAAAAACCAGACTAACCACTTTAACATCAGTTGCTTCTCTGACATTCCCCACCCCAACTCCCCCATCCCCGCTTAAAACTACCCTATTCCTGTCCACCATGTGAATAGCTGATGTTCTGGCTTTCCGAGTGTCAACTATACCCCAAGATAAAACTTACGCAATAAAAATTGGGTGCAGAGTAAAAGAGAAATCTTGTAGTTGATCGGGCTGTGAAACTGACTGACAAGATGCTCCAATCACAGCAAAGCTCCTGACAAAATAAATCTGGGTATCAGGTCCATCACCATGAAAAAGAGATCAACACTGCTGGAGCCATGCCTGGCTTTTGGAAAAATTGATGACATCTTCAAATATTTTTGCAAAAATAACCTTCATGATCATGCTGAGAAAGTCAATATAAAGTGGAAGATGTTATCATGCCTCCGACTCAGTCAGAAAAGTACACACCAAGTTATTCGATCTGTTCTTGGTTCTAAGAATTAGCATACAGGTGCCACTGAAACCCAAACACTGATAAATATAAAATGAAAAAACTTACACTCATAATTTGTGTTTTTTTAAAGACAGAGTACCAAACAAACCTTTTAAAACATATATACTGTAAAAAGAATGTTATGTCCCCTTGTTACTGGAATCATATTAAATTGTCTTTCCCTGGTCCCAGTTACTCTAAAAGAAGAGCAACACCCATACAGTCCAGCAGCTAATAAGCAGCAAAGCCAACATCCGCATCCTGATTTCACCACTTTCAAGCCTGGTTTGAGTCTCAGCATCAGCACTGAATGTTTGCAGACATTAGCAAGGCCCTTAGCCTCTGAGTTTCATTTTCTCCTCCTAAACGCACAAAAACCGTAACTTGACCTCTCTATGTGACAACATTTTTAAAGGCTCTTAAAAGAAAGCATTTGGGGTTTTGTCAACTCTTAAAAGACTACATCAAAGTGGCACACTCTGCTATGTGGCTCTATTTCTTTTTCTTTTTCTTTTTCTTTTTTTTTTCAACTAGCAAACCTCCCAATCGCTAAAACTTTCCATTAATCAAATTAGATATGATTTAGGAGACAGCAGTCCTCAACCTTTTTGGTATCACGGACCAGTGCTCTTATGAGAATCTAATGCCTGATGATCTGACGTGGAGCTGAGATGGTGATGCTAGCTCTGGGGAGTGGCTGCAAATATAGACGAAGCTTCGCTCGCTTCCCTGCTGCTCACCTCCTGCTGTGTGGCCCGGTTTCTATCAGGCCACAGATGGTACTGGTCTGGGAACCCCTGATTTAGGACACAACAGGCGTATCTAAAGTTGGCTAACCATTAGAATCAGTCAGTGTAGTGCTTATTAGGAGTCTGGTTCCCTGGCCTCTTCCCCAGAGATTCTGATTCAGTCTGGGGCCTGAAAATTTTCAGAATTTTCAAGTGATTCCAATCGCTCTAGAACAGATCCTCTCTTGCCATTGCATACTTATTGAAGCCCTGTTTTCAGTACTTAATAAATCCCAATCTAAGGACTCAGATAATGGAAGTGTCTTCATTTACAAAAAAAAAAGAAGTATCACCAAGATTCAATAAGAATTAACTTCCCAAAGAATATATACTAAGTCCCTACAATGTGCTCAGATTTAGCTCCAACCTATTTACTTCTCCAGGTGTTTAGCAGATGTGTCCCTAACATTTATTAAAACGTCACGACGATAGTTTCCACCACTCTCAAGAACAAAAGACTCCAGCTCAACCTAAATTTCCTGTCTGTGTTCTATAAGGGTGAGGTGCACAAACAAGAATAACTTCTTAATAATGTGTAACTAGAATTGAATTATAGCTAGTTATATTTAGCAGTGCATGGACTTGTCATATATCTCCAGACAGGCAATTTAGACTTTTAATGCTGTGTAATGGATCCTAATTTAGCTTAGAACAATAAGAAACCACAATGGAATTCGCAGAACTTGGGAAAGTCTTCATGATAGACTTTAAACAGTTTTTGCTTTAGCAACTTACATTAAATCACTGTAAATGGATATAATATTGTGCTGTTCAGGGCCCTAGCTAAAGCAGAAAAGATTTTGTTCAATCAGCCAAATGGTAAGCCAGCATTAAATATAGGTGAATTTCACTTAAGTAACAAAGGTACATTCCTGAAAAGGAAAGTAACAATGACAGGGTGCTGACCCTGTGCCAGCGACGTTGGGCACCTTCCCAGGACCTCCAGGCTCAGGCCATGTTCTTCTCTCACTGCTGTAAACTCTCGCTCACCAACCATGCTTCCCACTTAGGTCTTTTATTCCTCTTCCCCGACAACACTATGGTTTATCCACGCCTCCCTTCAAATCTCTGGCCCAAATGTCCCCTGATTTGAACAGAACATCACACAAAGACCTTCTCTCTGTCCCCTTAGTCTGTCTTATTTTTTCCCATAGAACTTACAACTTAGCACATTATGTTAATTTATCTAATTGTTTGTGCCCCCACTCACATACCAAATTTTGAGTTCTATGAGAACCAGTGTCATTACTAAGTACATGCATACACACATGCAAGCATACATACATCACATAATGTTACACATAAATACTCTGTGTCTGTATACACAGAGAGTTCTCTTATTCACTGGGTCCTAGTGGTGATCATTTAGAAGTACTGCTCAACCCAATATATTTTGTAACTGAATATAAAATCATGAAGTATCAACTGATTTTCTCCAAAACAATGTGAAAACTAAATTGCCACTTACAAAATCTAAGGCAATCTCTGACATATATGAAGAATGTGTCTACAACCTTAGGGCACTGTGACGCCCCAATACAGACACACACACACACACACACACACTCGACCTCCTGCAGGAGGTCATCCAGCACTGACTTGAGACCCAGAGCAGAAATCTCAGACAACAGGATGTAATCACGATGCTGAAGACAAGTTTCAGGGGATAAGAGGAGAAATAGGTCTTTCAACCTCTCCACCTGCCCACTGACACAGGGTGCTAGTGGGAAAAACCTAATAAAAGAGATGTCACTATACCTGGCCTGGAAAATAGAACCTTGGCTGCCTTGTTCATTTAAAATAAAAAGAATAGAGAGATCAGGGATTGCTGGAAGTGAGACTAAAGCATAACGAAAATAGACTCTGGAGCAATTAATTTTTCTATCAAAAAATTAAATCATTTCTGTTTTACCCAAATCTCAGTTCCCCTGAGAGAATATGGCATTAGTGTAATTTCAACTAAAATATATATATAATATATATTAAATATATATATTTTATATATATATATATATATATATATATATATATATATATATATATATATATATATGAAGCCTGAGAAAATTAAGAAAAGGCAGATTCTGTGTTTTGCAAAAATCTTTTCATTTCAAAGGAACACGCTCGTAAATCAGTGGGCGCCACACGAAGTAAATCTGCCCATAGATCTGTCCATAGATCTCTGAGCTGCTTTTGAGGTCCAGCTTTTAGTGCTTCTAGCTCTGACCACTTGCTAAAAAGTATTGCCACTGCCTTGTTCTGCTCAAATAAAGCAAAGGTTTAGCATAAAGCTACCAGTAATGGGCATCTCTAAAGTTAGAAACCACCATAGGTGTCTGTATTGTTCTGATGTCACATCCTGACCTTCCCATTTTTATGAGAAAGAGCTTATAACAAAAATCAGCTGAAAAGTACATTGCACAGTAAAAATAATTAGAAAGAAAGGATTACAGTTTTAAAAAATGACTAAATTATTCTGTCACCTATATCACCTACCACCTAACATCAGTCCCCAATATAACATACATGGACACTCGTCCGTTCCTTCTCTCTGTGGTCACTAGAATTAAAAGTGCTGAACTTTTGAAAGGTAGACAAAGGGAAAAATTAAGCTATAAATTCTAAAAGTAATTTGGTCTCAGAAATTTTACAGTCTTAAAAATTGAGAACTCAGAATTTTGGCTTATGTGGGTTCTCTCCATAGATATTTGCCATTATTAGAAATTAAAATTAAGATATTTAAAAATATTTTTTCCTTTAAAACAATAAAAATCCATTGTATGTCAAAATAAATAACATTTTCATGAAAGAGAACTATGTTTTCCAAAACTAAAATATTAATTAGAAGAGTGGTATTGTTTTGCAATTTTGCAGATCTCTTTACTATCTGACTTAGAGGTCAGCTGGATTCTTATATTGGCTTCTGTTCAATCTGTTGCAATGTTGTTTAAGTTGAAGTATATGAATCAAATCCAGCCTCACACAGAGTAGTTGAAAAGAAGAGCATTTTAATAACTTTTCAGATAACTGAATATTTTTTTGATACAGAAAAACTCAAGCAGTAGTTTCTTAGCAGTAGTTTCTTAAAGGTTAGTTCAATATGAAATCCAAAACCAGCCAATGAACTTTTCAAACTGTTACATTAGCTCCATTAGTGTAGTCTACCTTTCGCTTTCAATGGATCCTTGACTCATACATGGTTCTGTAACTTCTTGTATTGGTCATTTTGAAAATATGAATCACTGAGTTATGCAGATCTTCCAAACGCTGACATATTTTACTAGACAATATTAAAACATCACTACTGTTAATTCCAACAACAAATTCATTAGAAAAGTTTGTTGTAAGTATTAGAAGATTACGAGCTCATAATGTTGAATATATTTTTTCTAATTATGGCTTGGAGGATCCAATTTTATTGTTGGCATGAACTAGTCACAGTGGATTTCCTTGAAATAACAAGTTCACTTCATTTTTAAGAAAATATCTGACAAGTTCCCGAGTCTCCATAACTATAGTTTGTCTGTCATTCTTTCAAGTAAAAATGTTGTTCATGAAAAAAAAAGTGGCTAGCTCAGCTAACAACTCAATCGTACAAGTGTTTTTCCTTGAGACATGACAGTATTTCAGTTTGTAGAAGTGCTTGACGCGTAACTCTCACTTTCTCACACAGATATCATAAAGATATAGAGTCAAGAGCTGAGCTTAACATTAATAATGTTTACTGCTTCAAAGATAGTCTTAAGTGAACCTTTTTTTTTTTCCTGCGATTGTACAGCAACAAAGACTGCACTGGCTAGACTAATGACTGTACAATTTGGTGCCTTGATTGGTTCTAAGGTGCCAAAGTTTTACCCATTTCTTTTGCACAACTGGTAAAAATGTCAACACATTTAAAAAGGCAAACAACACCTTAGTATTACAAGGAAAATATTTTTAACTACGGACCTCCTGAAAATATCTCCAGAACCCCCAGAGGTCTGCAGGACCATACTTTGAGAAGCGACTGAAAAATTCCGGACAAAACCACCACTTAAGAGTTTTCACCAATAGTTAGTGAAAGTAAGAGAAGTAGTGAGGATGACGAAAATGTTAACTGGGATATAACGAGGCAAATACAGCTATCATACCCTAAGCTGAACTCATTTATTTCTCTCTCGTTCTAGCTGAAGATCTACATTAAGAAAACCTACTGAAGACTGCAGTCAAACTTGAGCAAATCACAAGCTCACTCCTCCAAGAGCTCGCTGATCCACACCTGACATCTAGAAGGCAGTATGTTTCTCAGGTGAATGTCAATCTTTAGGTTTAAGAAGGAGGGATACAAGGGAAGCCTTGCAAAAAGATATCATCTTAGACCTGAGCATCTCAGTCTGAGCTTGTGTCTGGTATCTGTCACTTACTACCTAGGAGAACACAGAAAATCAGTGTCTTTGAGCTGCATTCATCATTTGCATACTGAGCATCACATTGGCCTCAGAAGTTTGTTGTGGGAAGCAAATGAATTAACATATGGGATACTATGACCATATAGAGATAATCAATCACCACCCTACTACCAGAAAGAATATAAAACAAGGACTGCTGTTGCCATTTGCTAAATTATAGGCCTAGCACAGTCTCTGGTCCTCAAAAGGCATTCAATAAATAAGCTGGCTGTTACAGAGAAAAGAAGCAAGCAAACTACGACATGGGACAGTTAGCTTCAACCCTTTAAGAATACCATTTCACCTTTTTCTACTTTCCCTTCATTTCCCATTCCCTCAGTGCCTCTTTCTGCCCTACCCTGTCTTCAACCTGGCAGTCACTTCCAACAGTAGCCACAGAACAGAAAATCTGAAGTGGTCACTCATTCCTCAATACAAAAGAAATTTAAAAAAAAAAAGAAAAGAAAAAAGAAAACTAAATTTAAAAAAATAAATAAATCGACAAGCTGTCACCAGGCTTGAAACATGAGAAAGGAATACTGAAAATCGACTGCTATGGTAGACAAATTTTTTCCCTTTAAAAAATGACACACATTGTGTTAGATATGGTGAGAAGCCGTGGGTTGCAGATTTCAAGCAGTAACACGTTTCATCTGCCTCGGTGCATGTGGCCACAATGATTTAGCAGAGAACATAATTATTTGTAAACCAGTGGTTTGGCACAGGAAATTTGAACTAAAAACCGAGGCAATGGTACCAAAAACAGAAAAGATCAGAATCTTACTCTATGCCATAATGCACTGCCTTGGTCGAAAGAATAAGCAGATACCAGTTCCAGTGCACTTTCCATATTCTCTCTGGAGAAATGTGTATCGGTTCCAACTAAAGTAATGAGTCTGAAAGAAGGGGCACAATCCCCTTCTTTAAAAAGATTTGCTAAATCTT
Source organism: Pteropus medius (assembly GCF_902729225.1). Classification (NCBI taxonomy): domain Eukaryota; kingdom Metazoa; phylum Chordata; class Mammalia; order Chiroptera; family Pteropodidae; genus Pteropus; species Pteropus medius. Next base: position 2,319,820 of record NW_024340695.1, on the reverse strand, counting down.
TAGCTAAGTTTTAGCAAAGTTTTCTAGACAAGCTTCAAACCTACACTTGATAGGTGCTTGATCAAGTTGTGTTTTTGTTTGTTTTTTAAGACATTATCCACCACCACCACCACCGCAAAAACAAAACAAAACAAAACAAAACAAAAACTACTGGTACAGAATACCTTCAGGTTTACTTTGGGAACTCTAGGGAAAAAGCATGTGTACATAGAACTTTGTCTTCCTAGCTTCCTAAAGATACTTGTACCATGAATTCTCTCGATGTACTTTAACCTTTCAGGAAACTACCTTAAAATTAAACTGTGCAAGTACAAACTGTTATATAATTGTTAGTAGGAGATGATTACTTGTACTTGTCATTCATTGTAAGTATGAACTTTACGAAGAAATGAAGGGAATTATCTTACTCATCTCTTCCTACCTGCAGTGTTTGACTCACAGCTTAGCATTTATTTAGAACTTTAAAAAATCTTTCTGAAGTACTTAAGTCATTTAAAATTAAAAATTGGGAATTAAGAATAAAATACATACAAACAAAAAAACACCAGCTTTCAATTACAAATGAGGCTAAATAACATGCATTCAAAGTTTGATGTCATAGAGGCAATCCAGATTCTGGTTTTGTCTCGGAAATGGGTATTTTTTAAATGTGTAATTAATACTCACTTCTTAGTAAAGACAATTCCAACACATGCAAAAGTAAACAGAATAGTACAAAAACCCACATGTAACTGTCACTCAGTTTCAATAGTCGACTCACGGCTAATCTGGTTTTATCTGTACCCCACCTTTTCTCCCACTTCTGGACTATTCTTAAGTACATCTCAAATAACATACCATTTCATCATAATATACTTCAAAATATATCTCTAATAGATGCTCTTTTTCTTTTAAACAACCACAATATCATAATCACACCTAAATAACATTAATAATTCCTTCATAGCATCATGTATCCACTCACTGTTCCCACTTGCTCAGTTGTCCCCTTGGAGTATTGTTTGTTTTACAATGTGTGTGTGAATTGGGATAACATATGGTTCATATACTGAAACTGGCTAATACGTCTCTCTTTTGTTATTTTGGATTTCCCTCCTTCTCTTTACATTTTTCTTCCAATTCTTGGCCAAAGAAACCAAGTCTCTTGTCCTGTAATTTTGCTAACGATATCTCAGGGTGTCATTTAAAGTGTTCCCTTGTCCTCTGTATTTCCTCTAAACTGGTGGTTAGATATGAAAGCCTGACCAAATTTAGGTCCAATCTTTTGGCAAGATTACCTCATAGATGGTGTGATGTGCTTCCATTAGGAGGTAAACATGGTCTGGCTTTCTCTCTGTAGCCCAACCATTTAAGTTTCAGGTATCCTGAGTCCAGGCAAATTTTACTCACACAAACTACATTATCTTCAAAACTTAAAATCTCACACACCATATTTCTCAGTAGCATAACAACGCAGCAACGTCTTTTTTGATTTGTTCTCACACAAGGGGGCTATCATGACTTTAACAAAAACTTTCTTTTTGTTGTTTCTCTTCCAATTTATAGCAGTTATGAATTTAGTTTGATGCATTTTCATCATTTTCGTTTATTTCAACCTTTTTTTTTTTTTTTTTTTTTTTTTTGCCACTCTGCTCTTCCAGGTAAAACTTGTCCAACATAATGACAATTATAAATGAGGCCAGCTTCTGACATTCTGGCAGCATCTAGACGTTGCATCAAAATCCAGGTCTGTTTCATCGCCATCATAAATATATCTCAGCTTGATTAGGTTGCAGGTCCAGTTGTTAGCTCCAGAAAGACTAATCAGAATGAAATAAACAGTGACATGAGACAGCTTTTTCAAAATAATAAATCACTTCGGCGTTGTCTACTTCAGCAGCAGTCCTTAGGGGAAATTCTGCGTCTGATCTAGAGTGATAAAGCCTCCCTCAAGATGAACAGTGGTGATGGGTTTCTGATCCAGTTGATAACATTAGGCCTTCCGCTCGGTGAGAGACTTCCACGAAGAATTTTTCTTGTTCTACCTTAATTCAGTGAAGAGCCCTCCCTGTAGATTTTCAACAGGTTCATCAGTTCTTCTGACACCAGCATTAAGCATAAACCTGCACACGGCACCTTGTATCATCAAACTTTGAAGCTACTACCATTAACGCCAATTCAAACATTACTTTTAGAAGCCTTTTCTGTTCTGTTCTTTCTTTAAACTTCATTATAAAACATTTTGATGCCAGTTTGGAAGATGTTATATCATCTGGTGAAACAGTCCCTGGCATACAGTAAGCACTCAAATATTATTAAGTAGTGAACATGTTAACAAATGGGTTGTTCTTTAAGTAAACGTTCAACACAATTTGGGTGACTTTGATAATTTATAATCTGTGACCCAGAGTCCTTAAATGTTGGTGTTCAGAGTTATGCTGTTGCTCAGCCTTGGTTTTCTCTCTGAATCTTCTCACTAGGCACCTTCATCCATGTGACTGTCTCCCACTGACACCTAGAGCGCTACCTCAGGTCCAGATCCTTTGCCAAACTCCAGGCTTTTATTTCCAGTCACTCCTAAACATCACTTGGGTTTCCACAAGCACCTCAAACTCCACTTGTTTGCTGAATTCATCATCTTCCATGCCTACGTTTCTACTCTACTGAATGACTCCACAGCATCATCTGAGACTCATCTTCCTCATTTCTAACATCCAATGAATTGACAATTCCTGTTGGTTGCATTACTTAAACATCTCTCATAGCTGTCCCTTCCTCTCCATCCAACCCCAAAGATTCAACTTAACTCGGGCTCTCCTAATCACTCTCTTAGACAACTTTAATAGTCTTTTAATGGCTCTTCACACCCTGGTTTTCTCTTATGCTCTAATATCCGTCAGCCCCTTGAACTCACTGCTACCAAATCAGACCTTGTTTTCCTCTGGCACCCAATCACCTCGATTAGCCTCAAAGTAGTGTGATCGTGCAGTTTATCACCTAACCTGGGATCCTTCTGAGAGTGAAATGTGGTGTTAATAGTTACAGCGAACAGACCGTTCCCTGGCAAACCGTCACACAAGACCCTCCCAAGCCTCTGGCCGCATCTCCCACCGTGCACTCCCACCTTCAGCATCTCCCCACTACTTTCAGTTTCTGGAATATGTCACTGTTCTCTCACCTCTGTGCCTCTGTACATTTTGTACTCCCCTCTTGAACTTCCTCGCCACCGGCACATTTCTATTTATCATTCGAGCATGCTTTAAACTTTACCTCCCCTGTGAAACTTTCTCTAAAACCTTCTGGCTGATCTGACTATATATTCCTGTGGGCCAATACTGTGTCTTGGATTTATTCCTGCAGAAGGACCTGGGCCCCTGCATTGCACACTGCTCCCTCCTATGAGCTCCTTCAAGAACGTGTCTATGTCTCGTTCATCTTTATCTCCCAGCATCTATGGTGACTCAAAGGTCTGTACCTAGCAGGCATTCTTTATGTCATTTCTCAGTCATGTCTTACATTTAATAAAAACTTTTTGCCTTAGCTGTTATTTCAGCATAATTAATGAAAGATAAGAAAATGAGATAACAAGTCAAAAGCTCCTAATACCAGTCCTGTATATTACAGACCACAGCCCCATTTAAGCAATTTCTTTTTAAATGAGATTTGAGATTGCAGAATCTGAGCTAATGGAAGAACTCTTCTGGGAAGCCATGAAGGCAAACAGGCATGGAGATGAGTAAACAGCATACTAGTAATAGTCCACTAAATGCTTGAGGTGTCTAGTATAAAATAAAGCCAGCGCCGAAATAAAACATTCTCAGTATACATGGGGTCCCAGGCAGAAGTGAGGAGAATGACAGGAATCTTACTGCCATGACAAGAGGAACATGGAGATAAGAATCCCACTAGCATACCTTCACACTGCGCTCTACAGTTTGCAAAGCACTTTCCTATGCATTACAACATCTGACCTTCGAAACAACCCTGTGAGATAGAGGAGATACACCCTGAAGCTCAACTAACATCTCCTGAGCTTTGACAATCCCTCCAGGATCCCAGGCCAATGCCCCTTTTGCATCTCGAAACACACCAGGTAGGCTTCTTTGTGTAAAACCCTTCAGCACCCAAGATGAGAACTAGAGCTCCAAATGTTCTATCAGCTAGCCTGTCACTTTATGGCCAGGAATAATCAAGAGTAGCTGACAGAGTGAAGCCAGGACATTCTCACAGTGTCAGGCTCAGGCTTCTGCCAGAGCTGCGGCAGACATGTTAGGGGGCGGGGGGCTCTATCTCCTCCTCCTGTAACACACAGAGAGGCAGCTTTCACATTCTCTGCACTTGACAAAGGAGCTGTGCTCTAAGGCAACAGCAACATGCAAGTTCAAGCTGAGCCCCAGCCTAGGAGCCAAACTGACAAGACGATGCTCTCACAGAGAGAGAGAGAGAATAGATCTGAGGTTCTAAAAATATATTCCACACATGGATGCCATAGCTCCTGAAATTTCAACATTAAAAATCGATTTCTCATGGCTCATACAGCTCTTGTAGCATCTTTTAAAATCTGTAGACACACCTAAGAAGGATAGAGTACTAAGATATCAATTACTATTATTTTAGTGTGAATTAGTCCATGAATTCACCATCTTCCTTATTAGCAACTATTCCTGGAGAGAGGAGATCACTGCATATCTTACTAGAGCAGGAGACAGTTGAAGACAGAGAGCAGAAAGATCTAACTTAAAGTGGGGGGGAGATTACCAAAGATGAACTTGGCCTGCTTCATAATTTTATCCAGGGTCACCTCTGAAAAAAATACAATTTCAATGACCCGGTAAGAACTCACTTCTAATAAGATTTGATATTCGTTTCTTATCACTAAAACTAATAAATTAATACAATGAGAACATCCAGGAGTATTCCAGCTCAAGTTTTGATGTTTCCAGTGTATAATTAAGGAAGAGAGAATCTAAATAAAACTTAGTCTTAGAAAGCTGGTGTGACTCCAAAAAAAAAAAAAAAAGTCATGTAAGGCCTATTGCACAGCCAGATCTGGTCTAATATACATGGCCTTACTCTGCTGGTCCTTTGTAACTTAATGCAGAAAGATACTTTGGCACATTCAGAAATCTCACCCACTCCTCACTTATGTCTCATATCTCACTGTTGAGTTTTCTAGACTATGCTTGTACCATTGTTCCATGTGCTGTGAGAATGTTCTATCTACACTGTCCTGTAATACATTATTCCATCTTATTCAACTGAGGTGTGAGTGGACTCATATTTCTCACAAATCCTGTTATGTACAAGATACCAAGCAAAACAAAAAGACCTGTGAGCAGGCAGAAGACCCCCAAACTGTAATCTGGACAATTTTTTCATGTTCAAGTATCCCAGATTTCTGCTAATTTCAATATTGGAGCAGAAAGATAAGATGCAACAATTGAGACGACAAATTGAAAAACATTAACATTAAAACAATTCACTTACATAAATAAGAATAGTTGGCTGAGAGGAGAGAAAACCGTTTCTCAAAGAAAGTGTCACCAATTACAAAATGTCAAAGCTGAACAGACTAGCCATTAAGTCGCATGTTTAAAAATCTTTACAAGGATTTTAGTAATGCTGGAGTAGCTTGTAATGGACTAAACCTCCAACAACAACAACAACAACAAAATTAAAATCTCTAGAAAATACACTTGAAAATAACTAGTTGAAAACACTGGAGAACACCCTCCAAAAGGCAGAAATTACTGGGAATTTGATACTTGAAAAGAAAGGAATAGCATTGGGTCAGATATAGGTCTTGAGAGTACTATGCTAAGTGAAATAAATGGGATGGAAAAAGACAAGAACCGTTATGGTTTTACTCAGAGGTAGGATATGAAACAAAAATCAACCAATGAACAAACAAAAACAAACAAACTCATAGATATAGACAACAGAATGGTGGTTACTGGAGAAGAAAGGGGGAGGGGGAGGACAAAGAGGGTAAAAGGGGTCAAGGTGACGGAAGGAGACTATTATAATGTTGTATACCTGAAATTTACATGATGTTATTAACCAATATTAATAAGTTTAGTTTTTTAAAAAAGATCTATAATTATAGGCCATTCCCCAACATTATTTCGGGCTGCATGAGGTCGGGTGAATAGAACTCAAAGAGAAAGCTACTGCTTCATTGGCTCGAAGAGTAAAATAATGTGATTGAAAAATACCAGCTAACTGGAAATTGAGCAGAGAAATCTTGAAAAGATGGGCCACAGAGAGAATTCCCAAATCCGTAAATTCCTCATATTTGTGGCCCTCCTAAAATATGCCTGTGCAAGGGAGACTCAGAGTGGTCCAGGAAAAAGCAAGAGCTAGAATCCTGAAAGAAACGAACTGAGATTTCAGTCGTGTCCCACTGTGGGAAAGAGTGTAAAGCTAGAGTCCCATACAGTAAAAGGGACTTAAAACACCACGGGCTTTCCATCGAAACCCCAGAGTTCCTCTACCTGTGAGTGAAGACTATGTCTCAGGACTATGGAATTTGCCCAAGAGCTAAAGAAAAAAAATTTTAAAACCCCACTCTAAAAAGCCTTTATAATTTTAACGTGATAGGCAGTTGATGGCTAGACAACAAAGACTAAAGGAGAAAAACAATATGATCATCTCAACAGATAAAGAAAAAGCATTTGCCAAAATTTAAGTCACTCTTGATTTAAAAAAATAAATTATCAGCAAACTAGGACTAGTCTAAGGAACTTCCTCAATTGTGATAAAGGACATCAACAAAATGCATACAGCTGACATCATACTTAATGGGCAAAGACTAAATTCCTTCCTGCTAAGACTGGTTATGAGGCAAGGAAATCTGTCCTGGGGCCTCCAAGCATAGTAAGGCAGAAAAAGGAAATAAAAGACACACGGTTCAAAAAGAAAAAGAAAACTATATGTATAGACATGATGGTTTACAGAGAAAATCCTAAGGGATCTACCAAAAAAATACTATTAGAACTAATAAATGAATTTATTAAGGTTGCAAAATTCAAATCAATATACAAAAAAAAAATTTTTCATTTCTAAATAATGCTAAAACTAACAATTTCAAAATGCAAATTTTAAAATACTATTTATAACAGCATCAAAAAGTTTAAAATACTTTGGAATACATTTTTTAAAACAGGCTAGATCTCTATATTGAAAATTACATATTACTAATATTGATATTGATGAGAAACATTAAAAACCATCGGTAAATAGATATACCATGCTTCTGGATTTGAAGATGCTCACAATTATTAAGATGTCAGTTCTCCTCGAAATGATTTATAGATTCAGTAAAATTTCAATTCAAAATCCAGCAGGCTTGTGTGTGGAAATTGATAAGCTGACTCTAAAATTGACATTAAAATTCAAAATACTGTGGATAACTAAAACAAATTAACAAACAAAAAGAACAAAGTTGGAGGACTCAAACTACTTAACCTTAAGACTTACTATAAAGCAATAGTAATAAAGACAGTGTGGTACTTGCATAAAGATAGACAAAGAGTTCAACAGCAGAAGCAATCCACAAATAGATTCACATCTACAGTCAACTGAATTTTGACAAAGGTTCCAAGGTGATCCAATGAGAGAAAGAAAGTCTTTTCAACAAATGGGTGCTAGAACAACTGGATTACTATATAGGGAAAAGAAATCTCAACCCCTCTACACATAAATATTAATTTAAGAGGGAACAAAGACCTAAACATAACATAGACCTAAACATAAAAGCTAAATCTATAAGCTTCTAAATGAAAACAGAATATCTTTGTGACCCTATGACAGATTTCTTAGAGAGGACATAAAGTGTATAAACTATGAAAGAAGAAACTGATAAATTGGACTTAATTTGAAAAAAAAAAGTCACCATTAAGGAAGTGAAAAGGCAAGTCACAAACTGGGAGAAAACATTCACAATACATATTTCTCACAAAAGATGCATATCCAGAAAACATAAAGAACTATAAATCAACAATAAAAAGACAAACCCAGTATCACGAAACAGGACAAAAGATTTGAACTGGCACTTGGGGGAAAAAAAGGATGGAGAGAGACCAGTAAGCATATAAAAAAGTGTTCAACATCAGGAAAATGCAAATTAAAACCACAAGATATTATTTTATACTCACTAGAATGTCTAAAATTAAAGAGATTGACCATAGCAAGTATTGGTGTGTTGGTGAGGATATGAAGTAATTGGAACTCATCTACGTAGCTGGTGGGAGTACAAGAATACAACCACTTTGGAAAAGCATTTGAGAATTTCTTATACATTTAAATAAATATCTGTTTTGCTACCCAGCAATCCCACTGCTAGATATTTACCAGAGAAATGAAAGCATATGTCCACAAAAATTTAGGTACAAGAATATTTATAGAAGCATTATTTATAATAACCAGAAACAGGGAAAACTCTAAATGTTCATCGAGAAGAAATGAGGAAACAAACTGTTTTACGTTTATATAAAGGAATGAATATTCAGCAATAAAAAAGAACAAAATACTGATATACACAATGATGTGAAGGGATCGCCCAGAAATTATGCTGACACGAAAGAGAACACATTATGGAATTCCACTTACATGAACTTCCCAAACAGACAAACCTAATCTATGGTGAAAAAAACAAAACAAAATATTACATTTATTGTCTTTGGCAGCAGGGGACTGACTGGGAAAGGACACAGGGAACTTTTAGAGTGATGAAAATGGTCCATGTCTTGGATTGGGGTGCTGGCTACACAGCTGTATGCATCTGTCAAAACTCAGACTCTGCACTTCTGATCTTCATTTCACTGTATAGAAATTTTACTTCAATTTAGAAAAAAATTGGGGAGTGAGAGCTGGGATAGTACCAGGGGAAGAGGATAGAATCCCTTAAAAAAACAGAATGAGATAAAGATTATAAAAAAAAAAAAAAACTCGACAATCCTTACATTTTTAACAAATTCAGAGGCAAACAAAATAATTGGCCCCAAAACACGAATCTAAAGTATAGTTTAACGGACATGAACCAAAAGAGGCAAGAACCAATTCAGCTAAGATGATGATGAATAAAAACAAAACTCAGCATGTTAAACAAAACACAAGATTGCCAGATTTAGAAAATATATATAATCTGGCAACCCAAACCAATAGACCATTAGATAACAAGATACCAGCCAGCCTAACTTAACCCACTGAATTTTTTTAGAGCATCTCTTACGAAATACTCTTTTTATAATTTCCATGACAGAAACTCCTACTGAGTATGAATTAAGATTACACGTACACCATAAACCACCCAAAACTCATCCTTACCTTCAGTGAAACTCCCTGTTAGGGTTATTACTACAAATACTTTCCCTTCTGGCTCCAGATCCACCTAGAAAGAGAGAAAAAAAAATGTATGTTATATTCTTTAAAATACTTTTTATGGGCATTAATTCTTTACAGAGAGGCCTAAAGTCATAGCCATAAATCAGTTCTAAGTCTTTTCATTAAACAGTAGAGGGGTAAGAATGAAGAGAAAATGCAAGAAACCATAATGGTTGAAAAGCAAATCTAAAAGAAACAGTTATTTCAATGTTTCCCTTCTCTTGAATTTTATTTTCTTCCATTTTGGCTCTGCATGATATCAAGAAGCACCCATAAACATGGTCATTGTTTTTGAGACGTCCCTATCCTATGCACACCATTTATAAGAGTAGCATTTTATTAAGCCACATGGTAGTTACAAGGAATAGAAAAATAATGGCAACATATAAGGTAATGAACAAATGTGACAAGGTCACCTGCAAACCTTTAGTTTTTAGGAGGTAAAACATAAGAGGAAAGGAATGTTGTCTCTGTCTAACCATTTCCACCTAAGTGAGATTAATCTTCAGGAAGCACTAGGGAAGGCATTTCAGGAGCTTTCCATTCACTACTGTTCCCAGGAGTATCAACATTCCATAAAGTTCTTATCTGTGAGTATATATATCAAGATATACATTCTGCAGATGAGGCCGCTTGAAGTCGTTCAATAGGCCCCATCCTCTGCATGTGCTCCAGCTTCCTAAAGGCCTTCAAATAGCATGGCCCCAGGATGGGGCAGCACCCTCCACATCAGCTCTGATCACACTAGCCCAGGCAGGCAGGCAGGCAGGCTCTGCCTTCCTCATGCTGGTGCTAACTTTGAACTATCCATGAACATCTCTAAGTAAGTCTTAGATTCTGAGGTTCTGTTGGACCCAAATACATGAATTTACAATTGTCCTTAAATAAGATCTTGTCAGATTCAGCCCATTTCTGCCTTTGGCCTCTCATCTAAGAAAGAGAGAGGTCCAGAGAAGATGAGTATAGATATGGATAGACATTTCTGGTAGAATATTCAATTTAAATAAACTACTAATCACATGGTATGGTAGAAAGAGCCATGAACTAGCCCAGGACATAGGTTGCAGCCTGACTGCCACAGCTGGCCCTGGGCAAGGTTCTCAACCACTCCAAGCTCACTGTTGTCATCTAAAGGTCCACGACATCACTACTCAGCATTTCTGACATGCTTCCATCAGATGATCTCAAAGAGCATTAGCAGTACTACTTACTGTACCTACAGGTGACAAAGACTGAAAAAAAAATGCACCGACCTTACCCTAGCTCACTACCACATACTTTTTAACACATCTTGATCATGTACTTTTCAACATAAAAGATGCCTGTTTTGTACTGACTCAGAAAGCTTTATCTATATAGCAGCCTATTCTTATAAACTCTCCTTTACTCTGCATAAAATCTGCTTTTAATGTGGTACCACACTGTAAATCACCCTAGTCTTCACATCAGCTGCCTGCATCATAACTACTGCTAACTTAACTATACCCCCTTAACTGTCTTAATACCACTATGAACCTTTATAGAGCAGTTCTGAAAATAGAGCTCTCTGGAGAAATGACTAAACAGGATGTCAGTCTCTAATTGTCTCACTCTCTGCCTTGACTTGTTTCAAATCAAAAATATGTTATTTTTAAAAACCACTCCATCATCTTCACTATAAAGGCCTGGCAGAGCCACACACATTCGACCTCACAAGGTAAAGTTCTGCTGGCACAGAAGGAGCTTCTCCCAGTCTCAGGACAGACAGACTGCCAGGGTATCTCAGCAATCCTCCAGCCCACGGCCAGCCCATAAACTCTTTCAAATTCTTTCAACACTCCTGTGACGGCCTGCAAAGAAGGCTGCCCCACCCCAACAGGTCAGGGGCTGCTCTGACAGACATCAGGAGATTCCACCACTTAGAATAAGGAGCTCTCACGAGTAAAACAGGTTTGCTTCCACATTCTTGACCCATGCCACCATTGTGAAGGAAAAGCCAGACTCAAATGCCATCTTCAAGCCCAGTCCATCTAAGACTTCTGACCTTAGAACAGGGTTTTACAAACTGCAGGTTGAAACTCATTACTGAGACATGAAAACAATGGAGTGGGTTGCACATGACAGGAATTTTCAAGCAGAATAAAATGGAACAAAAATATGAACACTCCAAGCAGCAAAAGAAAAATTACTATGTCATTAAATTTTCTGTTTGCAGTTTTGTATGCGAGTATTAATGCAAAAATGTATTTGTTACTGTCACAGAGAACAGCACTTAAGCTTTACGAAATACTATTCTCTCACATGTGGTCTAAATGGTTCAGCTGGGATTCTACCACTAGCTCCAGAGTGGACATGTGACCCAGGCCTTGCCAATTGGAGCACTGAATTCCTCCAGACATGATGACTGGCCTAGAACTGACACATGCCCTACACCTGACCATCTGGGTAATTGCTACTCATTACCCTCAGTATCTGGTTCAGGGTTGGACACGAAATCCAACAGATCCAATTAGAAATACTGGATCTACAAAGAAGACACAAGATCTTACTAAGCATGGCACATAGTCCTGCATACTGTGTCCCCATCATCCAAACACATACAACCTGTATCCCAGCCTCTTTTAGTAACTCATAGACTCCCCAGGGAGGCATATCTTTCATTTATCCGAGAGATCAACAAAACATGTTATGGGTCAGGCAGCATACTGGAGAAATGTAGTCAAAATGTGAAAAACACATTACCTCTCTGGAGCTTATTGCCTAGCAATTTGGGTCAGGTAATCTTTCTGGTTGGGAAATCCTTTCCTTTCTTTTTTACCTGTCAAATTCTCTATTTGTCCATCAAAACTCAATTTAAAATTCACTTTTAGAGGGAGACCCTCCTAGAAATCTTTTAGACAATCTGACAACTCTGCACCATTATGGAGATCACTGTTGTAAGCCACATCATATTGTAGTCATTATGCCCTGTCCCTTAGGACCCTGCCTTACACATAAGAGGACTGAAACAGTTTGGTGAATGAATGAGTAACCAAATTAACAAACATGTTAATTTGTTAGTTTCATATAGGACATGGTTTCTCTTCCTTCACCATTCTGACCAGTTTCCTCCAGATATGCCCCCAATTTCTCCATACTCCATTAAAGACTGAACATCAGACTTCAGGTGTAACCTGACCCTCACAAGGGAGAGCAAGATTATTATCAACCTTGATCTTGACATTGTCTTTTATTGATGCAGCTACAGACTGCATGAGCCCTTTGAGAAGCTCTGGTGACCCAGCTCGAGTTTGCCATCAACAAAAATGTTTGCATCTTTTCTATTGTTATAAGGCTCTGCTTCCCACATCCTGTGCAGTGGTAAAACCCAAAATCCAAAGAGCTTTGTATTTTTTCTACAAAACTTCAGGTTGTTGTTCTAGGCCCCAACATTCACTGGATATCAAATCCAGTTTGTTCATTCACTTTCCTTCTCGGCTTTATACCACCAATATCAGAGCCTAAGGTTAACTATATCATCTAAAGCATACACCGTTGATGAGACTTTAAAATGGTACTATCAACTTTAGAAATAGTTTGACATTTTCTTAAAAAGTTACATACATACCTCTCATTTGGTCTAGCCATTCCCCTCATACTGACTCAAGAATAAAAAAGCATATGTCCACATAAAGATATGTACACAAATGCTCACAGGAACTTTTAAAAAAATATGGTATAGCCGTACATAGAATCCAAGAATGAACTACTGAAACATCCAACAACGTGGAAGAATACTGAATGAAAAACACCAAACAAAAAACAAAACTTTCTGTCTAGAAAAGGCAAACTAACCTACAGTGAAAGAAAATATATTAGTGGTTGCCTGGGGATGGGGGTAAGTAAAATAGGACAAGTAGGGAGGGATTAAAAAGAGCATTAGAGAACCAAGGCAATTAAATGGAGAAAGAACACTCTTTTTAACAAATGGTGCTAGGACAACTGTATATCTGCATGCAAAAAAATGAATGTGGGCCACGACCTCATACCGTATGTAACCATGAACTCAAAATGGATAATAGACTTAAATGGAAGAGCAGAAAGTATAAAACTTAGAAGAAAACATAGGAGTAAATTTTCCTGACCTTAGGTTAGTTAGGTGATGGTTTCTTAGATATGATATCAAAAGTATAAGTGACAAAAATATTGATAAATTGGATTAGATCAAATTTAAAACTTCTATGGTATAAAGGAAAAAAATGTATCTATACCTCACTGCCCAAATACCCTTTCCAAAGTGCTGCTTTCATCGACTTTCCTTGTCAAACCTCTAGTGGCTTCCCAGAACCTTCAGAATAAACTCACTCTGCTCCACGTGGCTTTCTGGGATCCCCTTTTACTGCCTCCCCACTAATTTATCCGAACTTCTTTTTCAAATTTCCATTCTTTAAACCAGCTCTTCTAGCCAGGCCCGACCCCTCACTATCACACACACCTTTGCTCATGCTGTTGTTTCTGCTTGAAAATCTTTCTTTCTTCACGTTTCCAATTCATTCAAACCTTTACTGAATTACTCCTAAGGCTGGGATTCCTGCCAAGTGCTGGAGAGTCCCAGAGCAGCTCCCTGGGGCTGCAGGTGGGATGGGTAACTGTTTGCACCTGGTGAAGATGATGCAGCTATGGGAGCTGAGTGAAGGAACTTCTGCCAGGAAGATCTTAGCATGCACATTGATCCCTCCACTCTCAAAATTCCTACCTTGGTTATTACCTTAATAGTTATCTCTGCCCTTGAACAATCAGATACAATTTCATATACTCATAACTAAGTCTATAAGCTCCATTCCAGTGAGATCTGACACTTTCACATTCCCCCAAAGGGCGTGGCAGAGTTCCTTGAACCAAGTAAACACTACCGTAAATCTGTTGATTTGGATTAATGAGCTGAATTGGAAGGTCATTTAATCACCTCAATTTCATCACCTATAAAATAGGAAAGATAATATTTTATTGTGTAATAAATACTGTGTGACAGCATTTTATAAAATATAAAAGCATGCCAAGATGGCCCCAGGCACACCAGGAGCATAGAGACTACATAGCCCCCTTGCTCAAGAATCATATTCTGTTCCCTTGACATGCCCAGATCTGCAGCACTCCAACCCTCCCCAAATATATCCCCTTAGCCGATGTTTGCTTTTTCTTGGCATCACTTTGTAAAAGTTGGGCAAGCCACTTAGATCCCTGACTCAGTCTCCTTGTCCATGAAATGAGAGGACTGTCTAAAAACCTTCCTGGCTCTGATGCCACATGATTCTAAACAGGCTTGAATAAAAACCTGCACGCAAGACTCAACGGAAACATTCATTTAATTAACTGGTAATAATTTACAACCATTTCCCTTCACAAAAAGCATTAGAATTGATCAAAGACAGGAAACTTCTGGCTCCTAAATATTCATTTTGAGCTTGAGATAAGCAAAGAGACCTAGCATATTAAAAGAAAAAACAAACAAACAATTCTTTACTTGGGCAAAGGTAGAAGACTCACCTAGACTCCATGGGCCTCAAGCCAGACATCTGGGATATTCAGATCACATTACATCTGTGATGGCTAGGTGGCTCAACTCGAAAACATGTCTAAGTCTTACTCTAGAAATAATTAACAAAAGAACCTAAAATATGATAAAGCATTTCATGATTCTCTTTCAGCTGAAACCACCAGGCTTAAAAATGAGAGTTCAAATTCCTAGAGGAAAAACATTCTTACTGGACTGTACTAATAACCAACAAGGAAGTGTGTGGCTGTGGTCTTTAATAACAAATAATGGCTACCATGTCTTGAGCTCACCAATGTGCAGGAGCCCTACTAGATGCCTGACCTGCATTATTTCTAACCTTCACCACCTGCAAAGTAAGTCTCACCATTACAGACAGGGAAATGGAAGCTTAGTGAGGTTATGGAATTGACTGAGGTCACCCAGCATGAAGGCCAACCCAACATCCAGACTCAGGGAAGATCCCTCAAGGCTGCTGCGACTACATCTGCCTATGGGCTACTGTAGGTTTGCCCGCTGCTTTCTGCTCCGCCCAAAGCCAGCCTGCTGGCATGTTGGGTCGTCACATCACCCATCTTCCCTAGGAACTTGGGCAAGACTCGTGCCATCAGCACCTGAGGGTGCTCCCTGCCAAATGCCAGCCCTTGTTTTTCTAGCCTTGCTAAGCCAGTGGAACTGGCACCAGCCCGATGGTGTCACCTGATGGCTCTCAATAAAAGCACGAGGCAGGAGTTGCCAAGCATGGCGAGTCTGTGCTGGGGCCGGAGAAATGCAGCAGGCAGCTCAGGTCCCATTAGTCAGCTGCCTGAAGGACCTGAGTCAGTGTCATGTGCTACAGACACACAACACATCCATGGCTGTGGAAAGGAATTTAAAGGAAAAGCGGGTAAAGGAGGCAAATCCTACATCCCTGCTGATTTTCTATTTTCATGAGTATAACATCAGACAAGTCTGTGTTAAAAGCACACTAACAAATACCACAGATTAAAACCTATCAGAAAAAGATGATCAGGCAAAACCTGATCAAAGTGAAGCTTATCAATTTTGATAGAAGTTTAAAGCGAAGGAAAACACTCTTTTTTAAGTGATTAAATTCTCATCTTGCTAAGTCTGGATCCTGTGTGTGGTCAGAGAAAGGGCATGGGAGACAGAGGGTAGGGAGAGCTCCAGGCTGTGACAACAGCTCTGGTGCCAGGTCATCTGGCACCTGCACTAGCAAATGAAGGAGCACCGAGGCTTTATGTCCTTTTCATATCTAATATTCTACGATTCCACGTCAAAAACAGTTTCTGAACTCCACACAGCAAGACATTCTAAGACCACTAAAGAATCTGTCTCTAAAATGCTCGCAGTAACTTTCCCAACTAAACATACCCACAGAATCACTATAAATTTAAATTTAGAATTATTTCAACTCAAAGCCCATTACTCTTATGAATTAGCATTAAAAAAAAATTTATCTTCTGGCAACAGTAAGACTCTTTTGTATTAAAATTAATTTTTCAAAGTTTCTCTGCCCATCATGAAAAATCAGGAATAAACAGTTAAGACTGGACATCTCTGAAGACTAAAATATTTTTTCTCTGCCAAGGAGACCTAAGGATAGATAAAAACAGTTTACTGTATGTTAAAGTGTTGTGTGTATGTGTGTCTCTCAATCTTTGACACCAATACCCAAGGAACTGAAAATGTAAATTAAATGAGGACACCTTAGTCTCTCTAAAACACTGCACTATGATTCCTCCTCCTTTATCCCCAGAACTAAGAAGGCAACGCCCTTCTCCTCCAATAAGGTGTCCCCAAGGACCTCAAGCCAGAGCAGACCCTGAAGTGAGAGAGGAACCACTATAATTGTGTTTCCTCTCCATCCTGTGTATCCTCCACATTAAATAACACTTTAAAAGGGCACCTTCTGCATAATCTTGTGCCTTCTCTTGTCTGCTCGGGAGGCCAGTCCGGAAAGAAAGCATACTCTATCCTTGCTAGGGTGAGGTATTAAACAAAGGGAGCAGGTGGCCGTTTGATCATGAGTGGAGGTCGGTAGGTAGTGTATGGGCTCCCTCTTGCCAAGCAGCCTCACAGCCTTCTTTCTTCTTTGCAGCTTCTTGGGTTGCCTGGGAGGGCTGTCAGCCCCACACTGAGCCACCTCTGAGGGGAAATTCCCACAAGAAAGGAGAAATAATAGGAGATGGAGAATCTAGTAAATTTTGCCACGGATGCTAAGTTACTTTTCTAGAATAAACACAGGTATATTAAATATTTGCAATGAAATAATTATTCCTTCCTGCTCTACCCCCATCCTAACATTTTAAACTGAAAATGTCAGGTTAAAAAAAAAAAAAAAAAAAGGATATAAATAAACCAAAGTTAACTTTAGATCCTAGAGGGACATTAGAAAACACATGAAGCCCGAGTATCTCTCCCACTGGTTGTCTTACAGTAACACCTTTATTTCTTTTGGTCTTTTTGGGGTAAGGAGAAAGGAAAGCTCTGCAGAAGAAAAGACATGAGTGCCCTGCCTAGAAATTCAGGTAGCAGTATCCCAGGTGGACCAGGGATGGGGAGACAGAGGGGAAGTATGTTCAAATGCACAGAGGACCTATTAGGGGTTATATATGGCTGAATATAGGCTATGAAAATAAGATGGGTCAGAAATAGGGCTGGAGAGGACAGGGTACCCGATTAATAACAGTCGCATGGCATACTGGAAGGCTAGCCCTGACCCCAGGGCAATAGGGAGCCAGTGAAGGGTTTTGATCCAAGAAGTTGCAGGATCATATCCACATGTCCGATCCCTACAGATAAGGGTGTTGGAATTATAAGAAAGAGAAGCTGGTGGTGGGGATATATGTTGAAAGGCTATTCCAATGGTCTCAGTGAAGGATGAAGGTGACCTGTGCTAAGCCAGCAGCAGAGGGGATGGAGAGGAGGAGGCAGATGAGAAAGACAAGGGAGGGAACAGCAAAAGGACTCTGTAATCAGAGGTGGTGTGGAGGATGAAAGAGAAGTGGTCACAAAGGGTCTCCAAGGCTGATGATCCCTGGTGTCATTAACTAAGATAGGAACTCCAAAAGCAGGTCTGGAAGATGGAGTTCTATGTACGACTGTTAAGCATGTCAACCGAGCATTTACTGGGCTGCCCTTCACAGCTTCATAAAGTTCAGATGGAGAAGTGGGAATACCATGAAGATATAAATTACAGCTCAATGCAGTTTTGATGTTGTCAATAGGTAAGTGACAACATCAAAAGCACTATTTAGAATAAGAGAAGGAGCAATCACTGGGCCGGGACAGAGCTTCACCTGGGAATGAGACCCAAGTTGAGGCCCAAAGGCAAGTTTCAATAAGTGGAAGGGGAGGCCACTAAGACAAAAACAATGGTGAGTAGAGAAAGAACCAACATCAGAACACAAACCAGGCCAGTGTGGTTGGAGGAGTGTCCACACAGGAGCGAGAGAGAGGTTGGAGGCAAAATTGTGGAAAGAGCTGTACCTGGAGAATTTTAGGTATATTATACAGGCAAAGGGTAATCACTAGAGGGTTTTGATTGTGTAAACTGATGGAGAGTAACATGTAAAAGGGTCATTTTGTCTACTAGTAAGTATGAGTTTTCATAAGAGTAGAATTAGTGGAAATTGAAAATTATATAAAGAGAGCCAACAAAAGTACTAGAAAAATCGAAGGAATACTGAATTTAGGGTCTGAGTGACCTAGATCATGGGTCAGCAAACTATGGCCCATAGGCCAATTTCAGCTCATTGCCTCTTTTTGTAAGTAAAGTTTTATTGAAACACAGCCGTACCTATTTTTGTTTACATATTATCTATGGAGGCTTTTGTGCTACAAAGATAGAGATGAGTAGTTGTGACTGAGACCTTATGCCTCACAAAGACAAAAATATTTACTGTTTTGCCCTTTACAGAAAAAGTCTGCCAACTTCTGTTGCCATGAATCAACCAGGGAAAACCGGGGTTTGGGGGAGGGGGGGTGGAGTGGGAAGGAACATGTTTCAAAAGGAAGGAAATGAGTTCAAATTTGGACACAAAAGTACCCAAATAGAAACATCTGTCAAGAAAATGGGAGAAACAAAGACAAACTGAAGACAAGGCTGGGGTTCTTATTTGGGAATCTTTCTCAAAAGGTGATCACTAAGAGCCTGAAAATTTTCAAGAAAGAACACAGAAAAGGGAGAAAAGAGACAGGAAATTCCTTTAGGAGGTAGAAGAAAGAAACAGCAGAGATGTAATCTGAGAAGTGCAGTGTCATGGACATGGGAGGAAGCAGCTTCAAAAAAAAAAAGAGAAGCCACATGCTACAGAGGTGGAAGAAAATGAGGGCTTTAATGGGATCCCTAGGCTTGGGAACTGGGAAGTAGCAAGTGGGCTTCTTCCATGATACTTTCCCCATCTTTAGCAGCTCTGTTGGAAAGGTCCTCTCTTTTCACTAAGCTAAAGCCCAACCATATCCCTGTACCCTCCTCTGCAAGTTTACTTCTACCTCTAAAATTTACACTGAGAGGGAGAAAAAGAGGAGGGAGAGAGGGAGGAAAGGGAGGAGAAGAAAGGGAGGGGAGAGGGAGAAAGGGGGAGAAAAAACGGGGAAAGGAGGGAGCGGAGAGAGAGAGAGAATGAGAACGACAGAAGCGGGAAGGAACATGTAGTTTATATATATTGAGTTGGAAGGTAAAGCTAGAAATGCAAGTTGGCTTTGAATGCCAAGTTAAGAGTTTAAATTGAAGTTCAAAAAATTAGTCTAAAAACAGTAAAGGACAGGCTGGAAGACAAGCTAGAAGGGAGTAGACTGGACTGGGGGCAGTGGGCACAGTTAAGTATCTGTTCTTACAGGACAGGTCAGCAGTGGAGGAGATAGGGAGGGAAACATTACAAAAGGAGCTCCATGTGAACTGCGGGGTACGGGTTAGGGATGATGAAAAGCCAAAAGAGCTCCAGTACCTGGAAGCCTGGAAGACTTATCCTGGAAAAAGTAAGAGTCACTAAAAGGTCAGTTGGTTTGGGATGATTCTAATTTTTAAACACTGATTTTATAGAGAGACATTCAGATAGAAATATTTGGCCAAAAGATAAATGTGGCCTGAAACTTAAAATAAAGGGCTAGGCAGAGTTGTAGGAATCATCCATACAATAAGGACGACTGAACCATAGACATTTGACCCCAGGACAGAGGGTAGAGTTCAAAAGGCAGAGTCAAACACCAAAGCCATGTTTAGAGAATGGGAGAAAGTGGTACCAGCAAGCGAAGAGTGCAGGAAGGTACTGTAGCAATTTCACACGTTTTTTGCCCGTTTATCTTCAAAACCGCCTTCTGAGGAAGAAAAAGTATAGCACCGTTATCTCCACTGTACTGAACAGTCACCCACAGGTAAATGACTTAATAAATTGGTGGCAGGTTTGAATTTTGGGGTCTTAAGTACCATTCCCACAACCTTGTGAATAGAATCCTGATATATTTATGGCTTTTTGATAAACCTAATTGGTCAACATTTGCCACACAAGAAGGTTTCAGGGTTCACCCGCCCCATTCTCACTTCTTCCTCAACTAACTCTGGCTTGCTCTCAGGAACGCGTTTCCATCCACAGCTGCAACCCAACTAGAGCATCAGCCAGGTAACAGCCTGACAGCAAACCAATTTCTGAACATCAGTTGGAAGTAAAAGCAGAACTGCTTTCAGATGCAACTGGTTGGCAGGACTTTCAGAAGGATGTTAAACCAAACTGTGAGTTAAGGCCTCTGTAATGCTTGGGAAGAGGAGGGGCCTGAGAAAGAAGGTCCGCCACCGGCCTCCCACACCAGCTCTAAACCACAGACACTAAAATACCTTGAACTAGGACTTTTGGGGTTTTGTTTTTTTTTTTTTGCTAAAATGAAAAACCCACCCACTATTTCCTCAGTCATGTCGCTTCATTCTAATCTAAACATATCATCTGGTCTCTAAGCCCTGCCTTCTAAAGCAGCAAACGACAAGGCCCCACCAGCCCTTGCCTTTTCCCATACGAAACTGTATTCCAATATTTATTCCTATTTCTTCCACCTAGCAGCACTTTCAAACTTAAAAATGCCTTCATTTGCATAGGGACTTTTTCTAGGGTGTAAAACTATTCCATGTGATGCTGTGATGGTAGATGCAGGACACAAAGCATTTGTCAAAACCCACAGAACTTTACAGCACAGTGAACCTCAACCTATAAAATTAGAAAAAAAAAATAAAAAGCATTTAGAGAGTCGAGAGATCCCAGTATGGAATGCAGACTGCAACATGAGAATCAATTGTATTGAAACGTATGAAATGACCTCACTGGAAGGAGTGAGGGAAGCGGTGCTGACCCAAGTAATTCTAAGACTAAAGGCAAAGGGAATGTCGAAAGCACCAAACTCCGGCTGGATAAGCTGAGGGGTAGGGGTGGTACCAGTTAACCATTCTGAAACCACAGTATATGTAAATAAATGGATGGCAGATGGTGGGAGCCAGTTTTCCACTGTTGGAGTGGAAGTCTGCAGACAAGCAAGGGAGAAAGGATGGAATGAGCTGTGTAATGCTGCACTGGAGTTGGAGATATCAGTATAAACTCATGTTTGGTTTCATATAGAATCAGATGGATATATAAGTACTTACAGATATGTGTATATATAAGGGTTAGTATGCATATACCTATTCCCTTGTTTGGTCAGGTAAGAGGACTTAGAAGCAACGACACCCCAGTAGCAACAGGGACATCTAGTGCCCAGAACTTAATTTCTAATACCATTCACAAATAAAAAGAACTAGGGCTCATTGGGAAAATGGCTTATTCTAGAGATGGAAAAGGAATATAAAAAATGAGCGTGGAGCATCTTATAGTGCCAAAAAGAATAAGAAAGTATAAAATAATAATAATAATACCACAATGATGAGGGTATGTCCAAAAGGGACACAGAGACCAACTGAAAGAGCTCCCAAAGGCCAAAGCTGGAACAGTTTAAGCAACAAAACAATGTAGTGTCGGATTATAACCTAAAGTATAAAATAAATATGCATGACTCCATACCGATCTAAATAAGTGAGTGAATAAATAAATAAATGGCGGTGGGCCGGGGCAGGGGGGAGACAAATCTCTCAAGCAGAACAATACGAAATAATGTATGTACACACTGCCCCCCGCCCCGACCACCAGGAGGTGGGGCATAACTCTCCACACCTCAAATGTGGGCTGAGCATAGTGACTGCCTTCCGTACAGCATGGAAATGGGGGGAAAGGAGTAACTTTATGGGACAAACCTGATGAACACGAGCTCAGCCACGGGATCAAGATTCACATCAACAGTCTTAAGTCATGTTGATAGTATCTATGTATGTAACATGTAATGATGTCATTGATGTGAAGTAATGAAATATGGTACTTCACCTCTGTGGTCTTCCTCCCAAAAACCCCATAACCCCTGTCTAACCACAAGAAATATCAGACAACCCCAAATTAAAGAGTTTGTCTACACAATACCTGAGTAGTCCTCAAGTTTTTAAGCTCACCCAAAACAAGGAAAGTCAGAGAAACTGTCACAATCTCGTAGAGCTTAAGGAGACATGACAACTAAATCTAATGTAGTATCCTGGATGGGATTCTGAAACGTTAGAAAAGGGACATTAGATAAAAACTAAAGAAATCTGAACTGTGATGCTTAGTAATAATGTATGGTTATTGGTTCATTAGCTGTGACAAATGTACCTTACTAATGTAAGATATTAATAACAGAGGAAACGGTTTGGGGTATTTAGGAACTCTCTATACTACATCTGTAATTTTTCCATAAATCTGAAGCTATTCAAAAATAAACCGTCTATTTAAGAAAAATGTCTTTTAAATAAGAACTGCCTACATTGAACACTAAATCCAGGTAACTCTTAGAAAAATTAAAATCTGAATTAGTAACAATACTACAGGTGATAAATATGATTCTTTCACTAAACAGATAAAAAGAAAGCCACAGGCAGCAGTGCAAAAGAATACCTGACCTTTTTAGATTGTGCATGTAACGTTAGCATATGAATGTTAAGTTGTCCAGTCCCCAACTTTCCCCGTCTGGTGTGCTGTTAGCACATCCTAGTCCAAGCTAGTTTTCTTATTGCAGCGTTTAGTGTTACTCCACTCTCCTGAAGGAGGCTCATAGTAAAAACTCTGAGAATTTTTTTAGCAAGTATTCCCATTCCTTTCTTCTAAATTGTTTTCAGACAAGCTGTTGGTGAAGTGTCTTCCCCTAAGCTAAAAGTAGAAGAGAGAGAGAGAGAGGAAAGACAGAGGGGGTGAGAGTAGCTAGCTACAAACTGCTTCCAACTACCATCTAACATAATGAGTATTTTGTGGAGCTAGGGCTGTGTAATGCAAATGACATCATGCCCATTACACTATCTGATTTCACGCAGTTGCAAAAAATCTGAATGGGAACGCCCCATCCAAAAACTGGATAGACTTGGAACAAGTTTTCAACAACAGCCAGCATTTCAATTTTCTCCCCAATGCTAAGGGAGTAAGAGCTACAAAAACTCCCAGCCCCCAGAGCTGGAATCTCCTGACATACTAAGTACAAAGGCAGTCCCCAAGCCCAGGCTTAGTAAACCAGCAGCCCATTTCACAAACTCCTCCGGTGGCTGACTCTGATGCCCACTAAAGTTGGCAACCACTATAATTAGTTCTTCCTTCACTGTTCTCACCACTCCATTCCATCTCTGTTCAGCCAACAACCTAAGACACTATACAGTGTGCTTTTTTATACAGACATGCTCCACTTAACGATGGGGATATGTTCTGAGGAATGCATTATTGGGTGATTTTGTCATTTTGCAACCAGGATAGAGTGCACTTACACAAACCTAGATGGTACAGCCTACTTACTACACACTAGGCTCTATGGTGTAGCCTATTGTTCCTAGGCTGTATAGCACGTGACTATGCAAAATAACATGAGCAAGAGAAAATGTTGCAATCAAGAGACGTGGTAAGCACAAGATGTATGAGGCTGCTGCCAGCAGTACACAGCATACTGTTTTACAGCAAACTTTTTTATAAGTAGGAAGAGTATACTAAAATAACAATAAAAAGTGTAGTAAGGACATGGTTCCGTAGTGTAGCAGTTAGCACATCTGCTTTACATGCAGAAGGTCCTGGGTTCGCGCCCCAGTGGAGCCACAGTCCATGGTCAACGTCCATGCCACCCTGAACAAGCCCAATCCCGTCTGATCTCAGAAGCTAAGCAGGGTTGGGCCTGGTTAGTACTTAGATGGAAGACCACCTAGGAAGACCAGGCACTGTAGGCATAAATAATAAATAAAAAATAAAAGTGTAGTAACTACATAAACCAGTAATGGTCATTTACTATCAAGTATTCTGTACTGTAACTGTATGTGCTATATTTTTATACAACTGGCAGCTAGGTAGGTTTGTTTCCACCAGCATCATCACAAACTAGCGAGTGATGCCTTGCACTACAACTTTCAGATGGCTATGACATCACCAGACAATGGGAATTTTTCAGCTCCATTGTAACCTTATAAGACCATCTCCATACACACACGCAGTTCCTCACTGACCAAAATATCTCCATGTGGCACATGACTATAGTAGGGCTCTCAATAAAACAATAAAAAATAAACATTTCTGCTTGCAGATCATATTAGCTATGTGCCGGTTTAAGAAAAAAGAAAAAGCTCTGTGTTTTTACTAGAACTTTATTAGAACTCTCTCACCTACTGATACAATTTTTTCTTTTCAATCCATTTTGGTTAGATGCTATTAATAATCCAACCCTTCTGGAGAAAGTACTCCCATAGCTAATGCATTAAACAATTAAAACATATAATATTTTACAGCTGATTTGAAAGCCAAAGGCCCAGGAAGAGAACACTGTAATCATATTTATCAGCCTATATTGTATTCCACAAAACAGTGAGTTTATAGGAGTTTATAATAAAATTGCAAAATATAAACAGGTAAAAATTCAGAATGGAGAAAATAGGAGATCAAAGCTGAGCCAAGTTTAAATGTAAATGGTTTAACTTTTATTAAAGTTGAGCCAAAGATTTGAATCTGAATTTCTGAAGCAAAGCAAAAAGGGAACCAAGATCACAAATATGATTCACATTAACCATAATGAAACCACACTGATTTACCAGGAGGAGCAGAGCTTCCAAGGCCCTTAGGTCTAAAGCAAACATCTCTCTCTAATGCAGTGGTTCTCCAAGTGTGGTCCCCAGACCAACGGCATCAGCATCACTTGGGAATTTTTTATTAGAAATGCAAATATGAAGGCCTACTTTTAACCTAGTGAATCAGAAACTCTGGGGGTGGGGCCCAGCCATCTGTGTTTTAACAGACCCTCTAAGTGATTCTGATGCATGCTAAAGTTTGAGAACCATGGCCTTAGTGCTTTTATACATAGGTTGCAGTCAAAGTAGTTACAAACCAGTTCAGAAATATCCCAGCAATAAGTCAGTGGTGTGTTTCACACAGCAAATTCCAGTAGCGTTCTTCAGAGTAAAGCAGACTTACAAAACCCAAAACCATGTGGCCAAGTCCAGAGCTTGTGTGTGGAAAGGAAGCATGGGCTGAAGTATGTTTACCAGGCCTGACACATAGAGGCTTCCACACGTTTTTGAATAAATGAATAATGAATAAATGCATGTATGCGCTGTTGAAGATCCTTCAAACAATTCCAAGTATCAATAATTAATTATCAACTGTGCTTCAGATGCCTATATCAAATATATCATTTTCGAAGCCTGCAAAAATTTTTAGGACGGAAAATACCATTAATCACCAAACATCTTTTCATTTTAATTTTTTTTAATTGCAAAAACATTCAAACCTCCACAGCACACTCCATCTATCAACGCATGCTCATGCCACCATCAGGAGGTAATCAGTGCCAGCCCTAGTTTTACAGATGGAGAAAAGCTACAGGAGAGTGGCATGAATTGCCAAAGGGCACTTCAGCATTAAGTCCTCTGACCTCTGGCCTAGTTGGTCTTCTTTTGGTATTTCATAAACATCCTTGTGTCTGCTGAGCAATGAGTCCATAAAGTCAGCTCTGCCTTTAAAGGCTTTTCTTACAATTCAGTCTGGAAGCGTCTTCTCACCTTGGGCATTAGACAGAGGATCATAAGCAGGAGGTGGGGGACAGAGTGCTGGCCTTCTCTCCATCAGGACACATGCAAGGCTCAAAGGCAAGATCATCTTGGAAGTGTGGCTTCTCCTTTTTTCATAATGAGGGGCAATTTGTTAATAGCCAGGGAGGAGCGATAGGTGGGCTGCGAGTGTAAGGAACCTCTATAACAGATATTGAAAATAGAGGATAATGCCCATGGAGGATTAGGCTGGGTTCAAGCACTGCTGCTCAGCCTGTTTAGGTCATAGATTCCCCTGTCTCTCTCCCTAGAAAATCCTAACTCCTAACTCTGCATCCCGTTTCATGAAGCTCTCAGGCATCTGGAGGCTCCCAAGGGCTCCAGGTTAAGAACCTGCAGTCTAACTGGGTAACACATTATTTGCTGTTGTTACAAGAAAGTCTCAAGCAGGACACAAATCCACTGAGCTGTCTCATTCCTTCTAGAATGATTCAGGTCACAAAACCAACGACAGGGGCCACAGTCATCAATCATTCATCCAGTTAGTCATACAAGCACCAGGCTGGATGCTGAAAATAGGGAAATCATAGGAGAAGAGCAGCACTAAGGGGTAGCTTAGGCGTGCTGTGCCTCTTGCAAGTAATCTCACCCACAGTGGCGTCACTGCGACCTTGGTGGCAATTGCATTAGGGCTTACCTCTGACTCTGACACACAGCACATACACACATATTTGCAATACTCAAGTCACACCATTTCATATTGGTTTTCCCGGGTGTGTTCTCTGAGGATATTTGAGTCACACATGGACATTTAGAATGGGGTAGGGGTAGATGTCACTGAGAATTACTATCTGACTCTACCCTGTCTCTGTGGTTGTAATGCATGTTTTCTTCATTCTCCTCTCTCCTCTTTTCCATTTGTTCTTTGTCACACCTTTCTATCTTACCTTCTGCCTTCTCTTAACTCTAGGTCCCCAATCTACCAATGTAGGAAAATGTCCTGCTTAGGACCCTTGAATTACCAGCTCCAAAAGTACTGAAGGGGAGGAGCAATGGAATATGTAGGGGAGTGTGTGCATTCAGGAAAAGAGTTCCCTACTCAAAATATTTGTTTCAGAAATTTTTCATTTAGTGAATCTTACTGCTATCACCTTAGAGAAGGGAAAACCACAGGAAGAGGAGCCACCTCCCTAAACAGACACTCTCAGAGGGTCTAATTTTCATCATCATTACACTAAGAGCCCCAGGAACTTTGAATTCCTCAAAGTCTTCGGAATTGAGACAAGTATGAACATATGCATAAACATGGAATATAGAGATGTTGAAGGACAGCTGGTTGTATAAGGGTCCACCTTAGTTACAGTCTGGGTACAAGCTTCCTTGCCTAAGGAACACCATTCATATTTCCAAAGCAATTAATGATAAAGTCAAAATGACTGACACCGTACCCCTATATTCAAGAAACCCATGAACTCTGAGACCACAGTCCCCAAAATGCCAGGGGCCCAGTTAGGTTCACTCGAGTGGCCACCAGCCAATCTGCAGCTACCACAGAACTTCCTTAAGGATGCCAGGTGAACGAGTTGAACTACAAAATATTTTCTTCCTAACTTGGGATCCGGATCCTCTCCTGTTTTGTTTCCTTATTAATCATCATTTTTTCTCAAGGAAATAAAGAAATAAAAAAGGATATGTGGTCATGGAAACAGTTTTCTTCCCAAAGTGGTAATTTGTCTACTGGTTTGTTTAAAATGTCTTCAATTTTATGAGTCTTTCCTTACTGGTGGTGGGGCAGGGGTCAAAAAAAATGCTAATTCTTTTCATCTTACTTGGTAAATTTAAACAACAGAAATGACACCCTAGTCTAAAACTTGACATACCTTCCAAAGGTATGCAATTTGTATCTCCTCTGCATCATGGAAGGACCAGGCCCTATTTGCAGAGCTTTGCAATCACTGTCTCACCTTCTGAGAGTCTGAGAGACAACACATCATCACTCCCTTTTACGGATTGGGAAATCGAGGCAAAAGGTAAGGCAGAAATTGTAGATCAAGATTTCAGTAACTCCCAAGTTTCAGTCTCTTTCCTTCCCCTTCATTTTTTTAAGTTACTACATCCTTCCCTTACAGCCACAGCCCGAAATGACCTTTCTTCTCAACTCCTATAGAACTGCTGCCTGAACAATGGATCTGTCCATTAGTCATGGAACGTCTTGCTATTTAAATCCTGCATAATTACATAACTTTTCCTTTGTTTATGTCTTGTTTCTTCAACTAAATTTGAAGCTTTGGGGGCAAGAACACCATCTTATGCATCTTCATGTCCTCACACCACCCAGCACATAGGAGACCACAAAATATATGCTCATATGATTTGTTTGGACATAGATACCTGCAGCTTTTTAAAAAAAAAAAAAAATCAAATACATAACTATATAAAGGTGAAAATAAAATCTTTGATGGGAGTGCATAGATATGCACATAATTTAGCATCAATCTATTGTCTTCCTTAGCATAAGAAAATACTTAAATTTACTTTAGAGCTTTTGGTTTTTTGTTAATAATGCATTCTCTTACCCAGTAAAATTAAGTGTTCCTTCCTACCCTCTCTGCAGAAAGTAGCAAATTAAAATTGACTTTTAATAGATCTCTCAAACCACCAAACCAAACTGAATAGCAAACAATGAAATAACTCTAAAAGCATAAATATTTAAAGTACTATCATAAACTATATTCATTGTCAAAGCTGTCTCCTACTTTTCTCCTTAAAGAGACACAAACGCAGACCTTTCTCCACACCTTAAATGACAACAGAATGCGTTCAACAGGATCTTCAGAGATACTGAGGTGAGATATCCCTGCATCTAGGAAGACACTGCTCAAAATATTTGAGACACACATCTATCTAGCATGTGTTTAAACATCCAAATAGTTTTTTGTACTACACGTTCAGTCTTATAATTCAGTGTAAATCCTACAAGTTCGTCCAAGCAGAATCAAAATCCCTGTTCTACGCAGTTTTCATTGTGGGCTGTCCTCCATTCACTGGCCTTCACTGCCAGGCCACTTCTGCCACCCACTTTCATAGCTACACCCTGGAACTCCCCTGTCCTGACATCTGTATCACCCTACAGCCTCCTGCCCTTCGCTTCCTACACCTGTTCTTCAGCCGCACAGAGCCCTCCAAGGCCATGAACTATTTCTTCCCAGTTCTTTTTAAGGCCTCTCCTGGCACGTTTCCTTCCCACTCTTACCAGCACCCCCACGTCCTCCCACCTGGCTTCTGCCACATCTGCCTGGCAATCCCTACCTCCCCCCGAACCCTGGACCAAACTCATCATCTGCCACCTCTGCTCTTGTACAGAGGCTGGAAAGCCACATACACTGAAGCCACTGTACGTTCAGTTTCTAATCTCAGCTAGGCCTCAGCACCTTTTCTTTTACTTTTCCTTGATCAGCTCATCTCCCACATCCTTCACTGACTAGAATATTCCAAATAATCTCAGTTCCCTCCAAGCTCCCAACCCCATTCTGCCTTGCCTGCTACTTCAACAAATATTTAAGGTGATTTAGGTTTAACTATCTCATCTTTAAACTCCTTAAAAGTCTCTTCCCCTGGCTTCTGTGACACCACAACGTCCACCTTCAGACCCATTCTTCTCCATCTTCTCTAGGACTGTCTTCTTTCATCTGTCCCTCCACTTCTGTCTGGTGTTCCCTAGGATTCCATTCTCTGTCCACTGCCTTCTTCATTCTATGTTCATCTTAGGCACCAAACTACTCATGATTCTAACTACCATCTCTATGCTGATAACACCCAGATTCACACTTCCAGCCATCCATCTTCCTAGAGCTTCAGACTCACATTCAATTGGCTGATGGATACTTTAAAATCAGTATATAACCTTGGCCCCCACACTAATTCTTCCTCCTACATTCCCTAGATCCTTAATGATACCAGAACTTTAGGAGTCATTCTGGTCTCTTTCATCTCATTCATTTCTTATAGCCAAAAGATCAAAGTCATTAAACTTCGCATGTTGGGCACTT
Source organism: Pteropus medius (assembly GCF_902729225.1). NCBI lineage: Eukaryota > Metazoa > Chordata > Mammalia > Chiroptera > Pteropodidae > Pteropus > Pteropus medius. The sequence goes on along the minus strand of NW_024340695.1, from coordinate 2,289,786 downwards.
CTCAAGCCTGTCTTCTCCTCTCCAAGCCTGATTTTCACTATTTTCTTGCATATCTGATCCTCTCTCATCTGGCCTACCATGATAGCTTCCTGCCATTCAGCCTCAAGTCTATAATCCACCAAGCTGCCATGGCAACCCATCCAAAAGGCAAATCTGATCATTTACTCCTATTCTTCAACAGCTCTCCATAAGCTAGAGCATATACTCTAAGCATATCTGGCTCTTCATGATCTGGCCCCCAACTAAATCACCCCCCTTATAGCCTTTGACTCACTGCATCTTGCTTTATATTCAATTAACAGTGAAAGGCTTGGGTTTACAAGCATACACAGGCTGTTAAATGTATTAACACTCATGCTTTTCCCTTAGCCTACAGTGCCCTTCTCCTTCTCTCTTGCCCATTCATCATCTAAGTCCTATTCATCATTCAATTTAGGCAACTTCTCCAAGAAGCCATGTCCTGACCTCCCTTCTCATGCCCTAAGAAGCTATTTCCTATGATCTCCCAACTCCCTATAACAGCACTCATCATTAGATATCGATATCGCTCATGTTCACATCCATATTCCCTTCTAGATGATATACATCTCCAAGGCTGGAACTATATCCATCTTTGGATCTCTGGGGATTAACCTAGTATAAGATGGAAAAAGGGTCATCAACATATGTGGCATCAACGGAATGTACATCTTCAGTAATGCTGCCCCAAGCAGCCCAGGCATTAAGGAAAAGGGAACTTCATTTCCTTCTGTGATGATCACTGCACAATGTTCTAGGAAGGAACACTCAATTATTCCACCTCCTCTGTGTCAAAGTCACATGAAACCTGACTTTTACAAACCTGAAATAACGTATGTTATCAGTCAAAACTGAGTCTGTCCTCCAAAACTCTCTGGAAGACACACTGGATTCATGATTCCTCTTAGGCTGGATTGAAATCAGTGAAAAATGATATTAATCAAAATAGCAAAAAGTTCAAATAATCAAGTGTTTTGTTGTCGTTTTTTTTTAATGAATACCCTTTGAATTTTCCAGTTTCCTCATTTCCCTTGACATCTTTGATTTCTTTTAATACAGAGATTTCTATTTTAAAAGAATTTGTTATTAAAACAGGTTCTTTCTATCACAATTTTATCTTCTGATTAATTCCCTAATAGTAGCACAGATTCTGAGACTGTCTCACTGATTTCACCAAGAGCCCTTCCTCTTTACAGTTTTATAACACTAAGTGGGTATGTGTGATAAACTTAAATATATGACCAAATGTAATCAGAAAAATGATCAAGGAATATGGCATGTTTATTAATTTTTAAACATCTTTCTGAAAATTAGTCAACTTGACTTGATTTTTTCACTCCACACATGAAAATATCCTTCTCTTGATTGTGAGGTAAGCAATATTATTCCCATTTTACAGATTATAAAATTAAGGTTCAGAAATTTAAAGAACTTGTCCAAACAGTGACCATGGGTTTCTATCCCCAGTCTCTTTGCTCCAATGTCCAAGTTTATAACTCTAGGCTGTGCCACCTCTTCTCAAAAGAGTATAAATGGGCATAAAATGAACCTCATTATGACTAAAGACAGTTGAAAATTTATAAAAACCATAAACAAATCCCACAATTAACTTTCTGAAATTCCACAAATAATTAACTTTCTAAAACGCCAGTGTTTCACTACTAAGTAAAAAGGGTTTCATTGGTAAAATAAACTTGTAATGTTGGTCAGGAACCCATTTTGTCTACCTTATAACAACCATTATGATTGTTCCCTAGGATACACACCCTTCCCTCTTCGCTCTCTCACAAACTTTTCTACACTGTACTACAGGGCCTCCATTCGGTTCCTTAATAATGAGCCATCTCGAGAGGGAAAAGGCACAGGAAGGTAACAGTAGCAGTTCAGTCCCCTTCACCCTCAAGCTCACATCCCTCCACTCAAAAAAAGTTAAACCAAAGAAATTCCCCAGACGCTGCTGTGAACAGGCAGGGGAAATGCCGCTGATATGAAACCAAACGGCATTCCATAAACCAAAAAAGCACCCCACCTGCTGTCGCCTCTGAACTGGGTTTCAGAAGCCATCCAAGTGGTCTCCCAGAGTCTTTAATCATGGAATGCCTCATATTTCCTTATGCATGGCAATCGTGTGTGTGAGACAGACTGCACAGGTCTGTCACTCCTGTTCTTTCTGAATGATTATTCTAATCCTGCCCTTCCGTCTATGGTACTCATACCCAAGGTATTTGGTATAAAACGGTGCTGCTCCACAATGATATATTCTAGTGAGTTCTGTGGTATTATGAGATAGCTAGAGCTTCCTAGCATGGTTCCAGTTGAACTAAAACGTATGCAGACTTCTTCAATTCCTCAGGCCACTAGAAGCCACGGAAATAAGGCAACTGGGGAGGAAGATAAAAGAAAGTAGAAGATCTTGCCTTTCTTTTAATTTTAATTTTAAAAGTATTTTTCACGTATTCAACAATACAAATTTCCTTATTTCCCTTTCATCAAAACACACCTCCCTCCCCACCCCATCCCCCACCCCAACACACATTTTCTTTAAGAAATGTAAGTAATTAGTTCCAGGATGCATTTTAACCTCTGAGTTTTCCTGATAACATGAGACAAAGGAAAAAGTAATCTATTTTACTCAACCCACATTCTTCCTTTTCCCTCTTGAGTTATGTAAGAAAATTTCCAGAAAAACAATATAACATTATTTGGTGTGAATGTTGTTGTCCCCAAATGATAAGGTGATATAATGTCATATACAACATATAAAATGATACAGCAAATATATGGTGTTCCCAGTAAGAATTATTATTTCATAGCTCTGTAAAACTCCCTCTGCTGTAAGGTGGTTTTGATATTATCCATCAAGACCCTTACATGATTTATAATAGCCAAAACATGGAAACAACCTAAGTGTCCTTTGACAGACAACTGGATAAAGAAGATGAGGCACAATGGAATACTACTCAGCCATAAAAAAGATGAAATATTGCTGTTTTCAAAAACATATATAGATCTTGAGAGTATTATGCTAAGTGAAATAAATCAGACAGAAAAGGTAAGAACCATATGATTTCACTCATATGTGGGATATAAAACAAAAAGCAACAAATTGAACAAACAAAACAAATAAAAAAACAAACTCATAGATACAGATAACAGAATAGTGGTTACCAGAGGGGAAGGAGGTGGGGAAGAGAATGAAAAGGATAAAGGGATCAAATATATGGTAATGGAAGGAAACTAGATTTCGGGTGGTGAGCACACAATTGGGTATACAGATGTCATATTATAATGTTGTACACCTAATGTTGTACACCTGAAGCTATATAATGTTATTAACTAATGTTACCTCCCAATAAATTTAATAAAAATTTTTAAAAGATGAAAAAATAAAACTTTAAAAAAGACTCTTACATTCAGACACAGCATTATTTAAAAGAACTTTCTCCAATGATGGAAACGTTCCATATGTGAGATGCCCAGTACACTAGCCATTAGCCATATGTGGCTACTGGGAACTTGAAATGTGGCTAATGTGACTGAGGAACTAAGTTTTTAATTTCATTTAAGTTTAATGCAACTGAAACTTAAATAGCCACATGTAGCTAGTGGCCACTGTACTAGGCAGCTTGGTTCTAAAATGTCCTAAGCTTTTCAGTGGTCAGCCATCATCTTTTTAATAAAAGGAAATTAGGATACAGGCAGTCTCTAAAGTAGGTCAGTCTACTAGACATCTCTAAAGAAGTTCTGACTCAGAGTATACATGTTCTCTATCTCCATATCAATGGAAAGCAGTTTGTTCCACCACGGTGAAACACTACTCAGAAAACTTTACACCTGTAGTATCTCTCCAGCAGGGAAGTTCTCATGCAAATAGAGAGTGTTAACATTACCACAGATTTTGAAATATTAAAGTGTTCTCTGGGGAAAAAAATAAGAATTAAGCCAATAATGTGAAATACTTTTTATTCTTCATAGGAATAATATTAGGGCTCTGACACTCGTGAGTTGACAGCCTCACTCCGGGACTGTCGTCTAGGACTAGGGACTCAGAATAAGGGAGAGTAGGATGCCTATTTTGGTTGTGGCTGCTCAGCCATGGCTTGAACGGCTGATACTCAGCCCCGCCTCAGAACATTGTGGTCCACAGAAACAGGAAACCAAGGTCATCTGGAGGTGTGTTCATGTTTTAATTCAGTCACTCATTTAACAGATATTTCATGAGCGACTGCTACATATCAAGCATCAAGCTGGGCACAAAAAATATAAAGTTGAATGACTTATCGTGAAAGGACTTATCGTGAAAGGAAAGACATGTGACTAGGCCATGATCCAACATATTAAGTGCATGAAGAGCACAGAGAATGATAGGATTCTATGGAAGGCTACCTAAGCTATCCTGGGAGGGTCAGACAAGGCTTCCTGGAGGAGGTGACACCTGAGCTGAGTCCTCAGAATGAGGAGCAGTTGGTAAGGCAAAAGCAGGAAAGAAAGCACTCCAAGTAGTGTGGATAATAAAGCCTAAATGGAATGGCATGCACAGGAAACATAGCAAGACAGTATTACTCAAGTATAGAGTTGGAGTCAGGAGTGGTGAGGAAAGAGGCTAAAACACCACCAAGGGCAAGGGGAAAGCCAAGTATACCATGTTAAGGAGTTTGATCTTTGATCTACACATAACGAGAGTCACCAAAGGGCTTCAACCAGGGAAGAGGTCATATTAGACAAAGAGAAGCCACCTGGTAGTATACTGGATTTACAGAAACAAAAGAAGGCAGGGGACTATGGCTTTATCTTGGAGAACAACAGTGAGAACCTGCACGCAAGCAGTGGTAGTGAGAATCAAGACAAGAGGAAACTCAGAAATTTTCAGAACTTGCAAATACACAGTAGTTTGAAATTAGCCATACTGAGCGATGGCTGAATATAGGAGCCAGAGAAACAGAAATTAATGATCACTCAGTGGATGAGGGTAACTAAAAGAGACCACACCACCAGTAACTGCTAACATTTGTTGCATTCTTACTCTAAGCCAGACACTGTATGGATGCATTTGGATCTATCTCATAAAAACCTACTTAGATAGGTACTGTTTTAATACCTATTGTAAAAAGAAAGACAGTGAGGCTTGGGAATTAAATGACTTGATCAAGATCAAACATCAAGCAAGTGTCAGGCCACAATTCAAATCCAGGTCTGATTCTACAGCCCAAAACTTGACCATGAAATAAATAGTTTCTTAAGACAGAAGAAAGGGAAGGCTTAGGAGGAAAAGTGGTGTGTTCAGCCCATTCTTTCACAGAGCCTTTCAGACATATATGTGAACCAGCAGATGCTAGATGCCATGCTACAGTGCAAGGCAGAGACCTGCATGGTCATGGCATATAAATGGTGATGAAACCCAGTGAGCAATTGAAGTTCTGAAGCCACAGTTTATGAGAAGAGAGGAGAAATAGTCCCTGAACTAAATTCTACCAGCAAGGGGTGAGTAAAGGAAGAGAAGCAGCAGGAAAATGAGAAGTATAAACCCTCCCTTCTAGAAGCTAAGACTCCTGGAGAAGAGAGTGGATAAGTTGCACAAAATGCAACAAAGAGGTCCAGAACAACAAAGACTATATAGCACATTCACTGGATTTGATAAATAGATCATTAATAAATACAAGAAAAACAAAAATGGGAAACAGAACATTTTACTTCCAAGGGGAAAGAGGCAGTAAAAACACAAAGGTTGAGAATTAGAGAGGAAGGCACAATGACTGATAGAGTAAGGCCTAAGAAGAAGCAGGAGAGGATAGGAGACACCTGGAGAAAAGCATATCCTCATATATAGTACTAACTGTGACTACACATATGTATGCAGGCAACAGGATATGAAATAGGTAGAGATCATTCTAGGAAGTCTCGAGTTTCTTAATGAACTCAGATGCAAGGTCATCTGAGTGAAGAGGGTGGAGAGGCCTCTAGAGAACAGTAACTGCTTGGAATAATCATTCCGTAGAAGGGAAGAGAAATGAATCTCAGCTGTGAATCTCCCCTGCATGACTTGGCAGCTCAGATACAGGTGTGGAGAAGGCAATGCTGACTTCGGCCTGGGCCCGGAGTGCTGCCAGCCAACGATGGAAGAAGTATGCATGTACCATAGAATCAGGGGGACTGACCAGTCTTCAGATGGCCCACATTTCCCTAGAAAGCCTACTCACCACTGGTTCTCCACTTATTCTATTCTCGGGTAGGTTCTACCCAGAGTGACAAGGCACTAAAGAAGATAATTCTCTTTTCCCTCAAGAACTTCCCAAGACCACACTCAATAAATTATCAAAATAACACTCCTGCTGCAGTTAAATCCCTTGACTCTTACTATGTAAGTTTATAAACTGACACTCAAAACATGTAAGTGGGCATAGCCAGAAATAGCCTGAAAAAGGTCTTTTGGCTCTCAGATCTCTCAGAAATTTGGCATAGGAGAATCCCAGTTCTTACAATGATGCTAGAATTATAATCAGAGTCCAGACCTCAGTGTGAAGGAAATAGCAATCTGAATTCTGAAGCAACACGAAGACAAGACAAATACAAGTTCCCCTCCCTAACAAAATGGCACAGTGCATCCACTTAGGACGACAACAAGAGAAGTTCATGATTCCAACACCTCCCCTCCCCCAAACTACCACTGCAGCAGAGCTGGCAGCCTACAAAACAATGGAAATGTAAGGTCAGCCTCCCATTCCGTGTCCCCCTCCACTTCCTCTTTCACCCTGGATGAGTTGTCCTCTTTCCATGAAAGAATGCCAAGTGTTCAGTCAGTCTGACTGGCAGTTCCTGTTCTTCAGGTTCTCTGGATGCTTCAAAAGGGTGGCGATGTGTTAACCGGAAAGACTACCTTCCTTGGTAGGCTATTTTCCAGGCTTCCACCCCTGGTGAGTCACCTGCCAGTTTCTATCATGAACAAGGAGATCTGTGATTAAAGGAGACTTCATTTGAGTCTCATGGGCCTGAGGTTGCCTCTCTGGCAAGTGACACTTATAAATTCAGACAGGATTACACAGGTGTTTTGGTGGAGATCTTCCAGATTCCAGGTGAGCTAGAATGTGGAAGTGGCAATAAATAAAATCATGGTGCAGCAATTCTAACAACATTGGCCCTGAGTAGTAACATTCTAAGAAATAAATTCAGAAGCCACCCATGAAGCAAACAATAAGTCGAGGAAATAGTAGTCAAGAGATTTCAATCTTGAACATGAGACGACAAAATCTTTCCTTAAAACAATTTAGTGTATGTTTTTAGTAAAAAAAAATAAGGAGATATATTTTGATCTAATACTTAAATACTTACTTGATGATCGTCCATTGAAAAAAATCCTCCATTTGACCCAAGAGATGCATGAGAATGCACACAAGAAAACTGATCTTCTAAAGGCTCCTACCAAAATTTTATAACCAACCCTCTTTTGTATGAATCTATATTAGAAATTACTGGAGATCAAACCATCCCTTCCCTCAAGGAATTAACAATTTTTAAAAGAAAATAAAGCCCAAAATAGGTATGGCTATCAGATAAGACCAGTACAAAAAAAAAAAAAATCCTGAAGTTTTTTTTTAATAAGAAGAAAACAAGAAAATGAAGATGTCCAAAAAGTAAACGTTAATGGTGTACAGTGCAATGACAGATAAAGAAGGAATTGCACTGAAAAGCAAAGCTTTAGCAGAAAGAACTTAAGATGAACCGACTCACTGCAAAGTATGGGCAAATGTCAAGTTGTAAGACACTAAATAAGTTGTTGGCATTGAGTCCTCCTCCAGGAACCTCGTTGCAAAGAGGGGAAATGTTTATTTTCTAGAAAACACTTACACAGCATTGAAATTATCAATCCAATCCATTGTTCACCTCTAATGTTCTAAGTTTCTCAAAGCAGGGAACACATCCAAATATTTGTTCATTTAATTCATTTATTCAAGCACTCACTTATTAGAGATATTTGAGTGTCTAGTACATACCAGGTATAATGTACTAGGTACAGAGGGCTCCAAGGGGAATAAATCAGAGATGGGACTTGTCTTCAGAGTTATGAGGAAAGCAGAAATGAAATATTCCCAGAATAACTGTGTATTTACAATTGCAATTAAATGAGAGGGAAAAACCTAACCTACTTTGGGAAAATCGTAGAAGGACTCCTGATGACATGGAATTAAATGGAGAATTAACAAGGTGATAAGGAGAAAGTTCCAGAAAATGGACACAGCTCATGCATAAATCCTAAAAATTCATCTTTGCATCACCAGAGCCTCATACACTGTAGGTGCTCAATACATGCTTATGGAATAAAGTTTAAATCCTTAATGAATTCCAAAAATCTTTCCTAAGAAATCAACCCCTAGATATGGGATACGGGCGTGGATAAGACTTACAGGCACACAGAGGTGTTATTCACTAACAAAATTACAAATAGGAGGACAGCAACATATGAAATAGTGACTGAAACATTATGCAGCTATTATGCAGCTATATACAAAACTAATTATATAATTAAGTGGGAAAAGATAACAAATGAGTATTTTGATCAGAAATACGGAAAAGTGAAAGTTAAGAATAACATATGTCCTTATGTATCAACTCATAAAAATTAAACAATCAACTATCAATCATCCCATATATATTTCATATATAACACTGCAAGTTCCTTCTATTTTGAGGGAATTCTAGCTAATTTTCAAACAAAACCCATCCCGCCAACTCCATTCATTCTGGGCTCCCTAAGAATTGCAATGCTACTTGAATAACATCTTATATCTCTATAAGGCCTCGCATTTTCATAAAGTGTTTTCCCATACATTATATTTTTGGCTATCATCAGTTGCTTCTTCTGTGTGATTACAATCATATAACAGTGAGTATAAAGTGTTTTACAAAGCAGTAAGAAAGACGTGACTCCTGATTTCTCACATGGGGCTCTAAGGGACTTCTTTTCACCACTAAATTTTTCATTACTATCACATATTCTTGAAAATTTTTTTCTAATTATTTAGAGAAAAAAAATTAAGTATATGTGAAATACAATCACATTACAGAAGTCTGTAAAATTGGGAAAAGAAGTCATTCAAATATCAATGTCATAACATAAGCACTGCTATAGAGTTGTTAAATGTTTCTAGCTATTTTATGCGCATTTTAAATCGTTTTTCTGATTACAAATTATATTAGAAAAAAATATATAATTTGGAAAATGAAAGTCTTCCATAAACTCACCCCACTTCTCCAACACAAGAAAATCATTGCTAAGAGTTTGGTGCATAATATTCCAGACTTTTTTCCCCTTTGGCTATACAGCTTCACAGTCCTTTATCTACAATAATGATATTCAAAAAACTCCAAAATCTCTTCAAAATTTAATAATATTTTTTGTCAAAATCTGACCAAAACTGATGTAAGGCAATTTGTAACCTTTATTTATCCTACTTAGTGTGAATATTCATGTTTCACTGCAGAAACAATGTTTTTGATTACAGGGTGCCACCCCAACCCCTAATGGAGGTATTATTTAATAGATGATACATTGCCCTATTTAAAATTGAAAAATATAGAACTCAGAAACAATGGTTCAAACAAAAGATGTGGACTTGTACTAATGTTATTATCATGATCATTATTATTTCAGAAGTGGATCATACTATGCAACTAAATATTTTTACTCAATTATATATCAGGGTCATCTTTCCATATGAATTTACTGTATTCTTTAAAAGCCACATAGGCATGGGTGAGGAGGTAAAAAGACAAGAAAAATAAAGAGAACCCCAATTTTAAGGAAAGGGTAAATAAGTCAAAAATCAGACCTACAAAAATGGTTAGAGAGGAAGTCTGCAAGTAAAGAGTAGCTATCGCAGAATCTGAGCTAGAAAAAGCCTTAGAGGTAATGTCCTGATTCTTTTATCGATAAGGTAATCTCAGTGTAGACAGATCTGATGATTTCCTTGAGTTCACATGGCCAGTTAGCAGCTGACCTGGGCCAGGAACCCCGGAGTCCTAATTCCCCATACTTTCTACCCCTCAGTGCAGAGCTCCAAGTCTCCGCGCTCCCACGGTGAGGACCACATGGTGACTGTGAATACTGTGAAAGCACCATTCCCTGTGAGGAGCACAGACAGTTCCCAGGGTTATTAGCCCAAGCTGTATATGTACAAGTCCGTTCACCTGGCATTCTGAGTAGTAGCCATCCAAACTCAACAGTACCCAGTTTTATAATTTTATAGTTACACAGAAAGAGATATGAGAAGCCATCTCCAATTACTAAGAATTCAAACTGCATATACAAATTTGGGTCACTTTTCTCTTTAATACAAGATACAGTGTGCCAAAAGCATTTTTAAATACTAATCTTGATTTCTCTTTTGGGGCCCCAAAGAGCTACACCTGTATCAGAGAAAGGAATGATAATACTAACCGGAAAACCACCAGTATCAGATGGGTCTCCCCCAGAATCTCCCCAACTCACTGTGCCTCCAAACACCACTTAGTTCTCTCGACTATGTCCCTCCTAAGAAGCAAATATGCTTTCATTTATGTAGAGTAATAAATCTTAAATCCACGTGCATCCAAATCCTAAAATCCAGAAAAGCAGGAGGGAAGATGAGAGCTACTGAATGTTGTTCTTCCTTTCCCTCTCCTCCTCCCCAGCATGCACCCATCACCATCATCATCACCATCATCATCACATCATCACCTTCATCATCATCAACATCATCACCATCATCAACAATTATCACCACCACCATCACCCTCACTATCATCATCATCATCACCACCCACCACCGCACCACACCCTCTTTCTAGTCGCCACTCTTCAGTCTTTCATGATCAGAGCAGAAAGGAGAATGCATCTCTGCAGGACCTTAGGAAGAGGGCCATTTGTGAGAATCAAGATTTGTAAACGGATTCTCAGCATCCCGTGGCCTTCCCTACCCTCAAAGACAGTGGAGTCAGTCACAGTGATGCAGCCCTCTCTCAACACAACTGCTGCTATGGCCCCATCAATTATTTGGGGGAATTAGCAGCTATCTTAAAGCTTTTAACTAGAGTATCATTTCATGAAGCCTCTGCAAGTCCTAAATGAACACTACTTAAACTGTGTAAATTGACTGACAGATTAAAAACACATGTAATGGACCCATGTACACTGGGATCCTAACATGCAAAGGAAAATAGTGCTTCATTAAAGGCATGGCATGATGAGGAAGCACTAGAGCATACCCATTTCCGTGGCTGACATGAGACAGACTGGCTTTTACAAGGAAAGTCGAAAAATAACCTAACATCCCTCAACAGAAATGTTTGCCACTCCCAGATACTAAGGGACTGGTCTCTGAGCACTGTCAGATCCAAGTCAGCAAGGCTACTTGGGAATTACATAACGGTCTAAGCTGGGAGAAGGGCTTTTAAAGGGTTGGCACAGTCAACATCTCTGACCTATGAAGGAGCACTAACAATAACATTCCCTTCTTCTCCCTCATCAGGATGCTGGGGAAAGTGTAGTTGCAAAGCACTTTGAGCTCCCCACTATAGACAGACATGGGAGAGAAGGGACCCTCTTAATGTCTTCAAGGGGTATGGGACTCTGAGGAAGAGGGGAGGACACTCTGCCGCAGTTTCTAGTCTCTACTTCAGAAATGATGTTGAGAGGTAATGTGATGTTCTTAGTCTCTAGAGGAATATGGAGAGAGTAGACAAGGCATAAACACTGACCAAATAAAAGTAATTCTTATTTTCTGTAAAAGCCATAGGTCTAAATATCTGTCAGTTCTCTTTTGTTTTTATATCATTTGTGCATGAAACATGCACCTAAGGCCAGGGAATCGCATGTGCTGGTGGTCTTCTGAGGCCCAGAGGCCACAGATGGCCTTTGGACGGCCCACAGTCTCTACCTCAGTCCTGATTGGGCAAGGGTAAAGGTGGGGTTGCGGGGAGGGAGGAAAGGAGGGACACGATGGAGTGAAAGTGAAAGCAGAGATAACATAAAAAGCACTATACAAATGTTGTTTTTCTTCTCAGCTCTACATTCCCACGATACTTTACTTAGACCTTCCGGGGGCATTTGTAACATATTATTTTGTCATAGTTCTCCATATGGTTACCTTATTCATCTTTGTATCCCAAGCACAGTCCTGGGATACAAAGTATTTGTGACACAGTTACAAACATGAGAATGAATATTTACTTAAGGCATCAGCTAGAATTTCTGAAGTGACAAGCATTGCTTCCCATTCCCTACCAGAAGGGTCAAAAAGTTTTCAGTTGACAACCGTCTGCAGGCAACAGCTGTACCTCCACGCACAGCACTGGAAAGCTGGAGTTTGTAACCAGTCCTCCTGGTTGTGCATCCCTGGAAAAGTTACTTAACCTCTCAGAGGCTCTGCTTCCTCATCTGTAAAATGGGGATATCATCTACCTCAACAGAACTGATGGAAGATTAAATAACA
>NW_024340695.1:2217788-2277293 GCF_902729225.1 Pteropus medius | reverse complement strand
ACCGCCACCTCTAGTCGCCACTCTTCAGTCTTTCATGATCAGAGCAGAAAGGAGAATGCATCTCTGCAGGACCTTAGGAAGAGGGCCATTTGTGAGAATCAAGATTTGTAAACGGATTCTCAGCATCCCGTGGCCTTCCCTACCCTCAAAGACAGTGGAGTCAGTCACAGTGATGCAGCCCTCTCTCAACACAACTGCTGCTATGGCCCCATCAATTATTTTGGGGAATTAGCGGCTATCTTAAAGCTTTTAACTAGAGTATCATTTCATGAAGCCTCTGCAAGTCCTAAATGAACACTACTTAAACTGTGTAAATTGACTGACAGATTAAAAACACATGTAATGGACCCATGTACACTGGGATCCTAACATGCAAAGGAAAATAGTGCTTCATTAAAGGCATGGCATGATGAGGAAGCACTAGAGCATACCCATTTCCGTGGCTGACATGAGACAGACTGGCTTTTACAAGGAAAGTCGAAAAATAACCTAACATCCCTCAACAGAAATGTTTGCCACTCCCAGATACTAAGGGACTGGTCTCTGAGCACTGTCAGATCCAAGTCAGCAAGGCTACTTGGGAATTACATAACGGTCTAAGCTGGGAGAAGGGCTTTTAAAGGGTTGGCACAGTCAACATCTCTGACCTATGAAGGAGCACTAACAATAACATTCCCTTCTTCTCCCTCATCAGGATGCTGGGGAAAGTGTAGTTGCAAAGCACTTTGAGCTCCCCACTATAGACAGACATGGGAGAGAAGGGACCCTCTTAATGTCTTCAAGGGGTATGGGACTCTGAGGAAGAGGGGAGGACACTCTGCCGCAGTTTCTAGTCTCTACTTCAGAAATGATGTTGAGAGGTAATGTGATGTTCTTAGTCTCTAGAGGAATATGGAGAGAGTAGACAAGGCATAAACACTGACCAAATAAAAGTAATTCTTATTTTCTGTAAAAGCCATAGGTCTAAATATCTGTCAGTTCTCTTTTGTTTTTATATCATTTGTGCATGAAACATGCACCTAAGGCCAGGGAATCGCATGTGCTGGTGGTCTTCTGAGGCCCAGAGGCCACAGATGGCCTTTGGACGGCCCACAGTCTCTACCTCAGTCCTGATTGGGCAAGGGTAAAGGTGGGGTTGCGGGGAGGGAGGAAAGGAGGGACACGATGGAGTGAAAGTGAAAGCAGAGATAACATAAAAAGCACTATACAAATGTTGTTTTTCTTCTCAGCTCTACATTCCCACGATACTTTACTTAGACCTTCCGGGGGCATTTGTAACATATTATTTTGTCATAGTTCTCCATATGGTTACCTTATTCATCTTTGTATCCCAAGCACAGTCCTGGGATACAAAGTATTTGTGACACAGTTACAAACATGAGAATGAATATTTACTTAAGGCATCAGCTAGAATTTCTGAAGTGACAAGCATTGCTTCCCATTCCCTACCAGAAGGGTCAAAAAGTTTTCAGTTGACAACCGTCTGCAGGCAACAGCTGTACCTCCACGCACAGCACTGGAAAGCTGGAGTTTGTAACCAGTCCTCCTGGTTGTGCATCCCTGGAAAAGTTACTTAACCTCTCAGAGGCTCTGCTTCCTCATCTGTAAAATGGGGATATCATCTACCTCAACAGAACTGATGGAAGATTAAATAACAAATATTAAGGCCTGGTATATAGTAGGTGTTCAGTAAACATGAGGAGGGCAACATGAGATAGTAGAAAGAGTACCAGATTTAAAATCAGAAGACCTGCATCAAGTCCCGGCTGAGCCCCTTAAGTTGAGGACTATGAAACCTTCTGTGCTTCCTCAGCTGAAATGGAAATGCTGATCTGCCTGCCTCAGAGAATCACTGTGAGGGTCAAAGCAAAAAATGCACATAAAGAAAACAGGGAAAGATTGAAGCCTATAAGAGCTAAGCAAACTACCACTTAGATGTCTCAAGTGCAGATTCTTTCAAGAGTGCAAACCGATACCCATAATCATTTTATCAAATTCTCAGAATGATTCCATTTAACTACACTTTCAAAGGCTGCCTCTGTGTCAGTCTGTCAGTCCACTGGTCAGTTGGACAACCAATACTAACTGGTCACCTAATGTGTGCCAAGCATGCGCTAGGAGCTGAGGATGCTGATGGACTGTGGCCTTTGCCTCTGTGAAGCTTACAGTTTGGGGATGGGGGTGACTAATCAATTATAAATACAGTTGACCCTTGAACTACACAGGTTTGAACTGCACAAGTCCACTTATAAGTGGATTTTTTTCAATAAATACTGTAAATGTGTTTCTCTTATGATTTTACTAAACATTTTCTTTTCTCTAGCTTACTTTATTGCAAGAATACAGTATATAATCCTCATAATATACTAAATAGGTATTAATCAACTCTTTGTTATCAGTAAGATTTCCAATCAACAGGAGGCTATTAGTAAGTTTTGGGGGAGTCAAACGTTATACGTGGATTTTTTACTGCTCTGGGGGGTCAGTGCCCCTAACCCCCCATGTTGTTCAAGGGTCAGCTGTAATTATATGCAGGGCAGAAGTGCCAGTTGCCATGGAAGCATAAAATGAGGGCGGGGGGTTACCCTAACTGAGACTAGAGGACTCACAGGAACGATATTAACCAAGGGCTAATGAAAGTGGTTTTTGGTGACAGGAGACAAGAGAAAAAAGTCAGCTATGGAAATTACGTACCAAAGCCCACACATCAGAAATAGACTCAAAGCTTTCGTTTTCCTCTATCTGCCAAGAAACCTCGTCTTACAACCTCCCACCTCTCCAGATGCCATGCATGGTTCAGAGGGCCTCGTGTTTTCAACCACCCAGCCCTTTCCTTCAATTCACTCGAAACCCACTTTCTGGCCACAAACCTCCAGAGCATTCTAAAGCAGGGTGAGCCCTGACGACTCGCCCGGAACATACGAACAATCAGCCCTCTCTATGGCACCCTGCTCTAGCTATGACACCCTTCCCCCAAAACATCAACGGCACAGTCTGGCATTCAGGGCAGAAAAACAGATCAATGCTAACAAAACTGGAAGGCTGACCAGCAGATAAGTTAGTCTAAGATCATATCAGAAAAAGGCATAGAAAGGAGGCGGGGAATTCCCCAGTGGGTTTCTATCGCATTAATGGCACCTGGACGAATCGGCTTTGGGAAACCAGTGAGATATTCTCCCCTCCCCAGGACTATTACCTCCCTCTCCTCACTCCACTGCCCCGGCCAAGCTCATGAAAGTGCATTTAACCTGGTTTCCTGAGAAATCTGGGTCCTCTCTTCCTCCGATTTTGGTAAAAGGTGGTTGCATCTTCCCACTCCAAGGACACTCATCAATTGAATGAAGTTAACACACATAGTGGAAAAACTTTTAATATCTAACACCTCAGATCTGCCTATATTTTAGTAATCTGCAAATAAATTACTAGTGAGATTCATTATTACTTATATAAGGATTCGGGCATGTAAAACAAACAGAAGTATTATTAACCAAATTCTGATGAAGAGAGACAAGGAACTTCTCTCTGAGGAGCCTACATTAGGTGTCTTACCTCCCACGGCCTCTAGTTAACACTGACCACTAAATTCAAGCTAAGAGCACAAACCTCCACAAAATTGGGATTTCAAAATAAGCTACAGACGCCACAACTGCATGAGGCCCAGAAAAATCACTGTTAAGCCCAGCAGGCAAGGGGTACTCTGGCTGACAACCACTTGGTGTGGGCACCAAGGCCTGGGCGAGAGCAGATGAAGGCAGCTGAGGAGGGGAGCATGGACAGACCTGTGCTGACACTTCCCATGCAGCCTTAAAAAGAATCAGAAAAATATCACCGGCACAAGGAAATCACTTTAAACCACAACACTCTATCCCAATTCCAAAGAAAGTAATTAAATAAAAATTGCATTTTTAAAAGTAATTAAATCAGTATTCTCTCCTTTAACTTGGCACAAACCAAACCAATTTAGGTAAATAGCTATATGACAGTGTCTCCTGAATTTTCACCAAAATACCTTCCTAGTATTAAAAAATACTATCTATCATTGATTCTTCTCCCCATCTCTCACTATCCAACTTCAAGGGGACTCAAAGAAACAACATAAGCCAGAAAGAGAGAGAAATGTTTGCTCGCGTGTCCTTTGCTCATGGAAGTTTTATTCCTTTACAGAGTTCTGCATCAAGGACATATCAGACACACAAAATAACATCTGTGGTTCCTAAAAGTATTTATTTATTTATCTGTTTCCCTTACATGATAGTCTCCTTGAGGACAGAAAATCTGTCTTTTTATTTCTGCCTGTTGCATGTCTAACATAACCCCAGACACATAATAATTGCCCCAAGAAAGTGGTGAACCTATTGGCAAAGAAACAGCTAATTTTTAAATATCTCAAAAGAAGGGAAAGCCTTCTTTTGGTGTAGACTTGGCTTAAGCTCTAGAAATTCCACTGACTACTTCAAGTTACTGTTTGTAGGATGTACCCAACACTTTACGCAACGTGCATTAGTGCCGATAAACTGAATTATGACTTTACCTGGTTATTCAATGTTCTATTGAGAGCATAAAATTAAAGGTATCAGAGATGTATAATGTAGCACAGTGTTTGAGGGGAGGTAAATCCCGGAGGTCAAATTTGTGCTATGAGATCATTTGATACTCTACTCCTTAAATTGCTAAGATAGGCATGTCACTTTGGGGGAGCACTATACTGAGGACCTGTCATCTGCTGCAGGAGCATACGCAGCACATGGAAGATGTCCTTCTTATCCAGGGCTCTATAAACTCTTCAGCCCTTAACAATTTCTCTCCCACTTTACCAAAAGAGACTTATACCCTTAGCGGCAAATACGCAGCAGTTCATCTCGAAAGTTTTTCATTTCGCCTCCTATCAATCACCTAAAGCTGGAGTGACACGGCCTAGTGGCTCTATACAGGCGTTCAAACTCTCGCTCTGCCACTTATCTGGGGCAAGTATCTTACCTTCTCTGGGCCTCAGTTGCCTCATAAAGAGGCGGTAATAAGAGAATCCGTCTCAAAGATATTCTGAAGACCGAGTTAATGCGTGTGAAGCACTGAACCTGACATTTAAATAACCCTTATGAGTAATATTATTATGCATTATCCCACCCCTACCCTATTCCATGTATCACTTCTCTGCTCCCCCTGGGCACTGCAGTAGAGCTCCAACATAGAAGGGATAAGTTGAGACTGGTGGTGGCAGATCATCTGTTCTCTTCAATATGCACAATACACATTTGATTTCTACCACATCGAATTACTATTTGACGATCTGTCAATCTGGGCTCCATATACAAATATTGAACGCTTTAGTCTATGGATGGGGAAAAGGATACAAATAATACACTACTGGCCAATGTTAACTGGAAGCCATGAGAGCTAAGACACCTAATGCAGGCCCCTCTCTTTTAACTTGAGGCCTAAAACCTACATAGCCTGGGAATAATAAGTATTACGTGGGGACTCTTACAAAAAGACTTGAAAACACCCTGTTCATGCTAGCCTCAAAGGGACCATAAGTGACAAGACTCTGGAGAGACTGTCCTCTATAAATGTGCTCACTAAAAAAGGATTTGAGAGAAAAGGTCATCTATATGTAAATATCTTAGGACTTGCTACCCTAAAAATAGAGGAAAGAAAAAGAAGATTTGTGAGGAAATATACTAGAAAAGGGAACTGAGGGAGAAT
This sequence comes from Pteropus medius, assembly GCF_902729225.1. Taxonomy (NCBI): domain Eukaryota; kingdom Metazoa; phylum Chordata; class Mammalia; order Chiroptera; family Pteropodidae; genus Pteropus; species Pteropus medius. The sequence goes on along the minus strand of NW_024340695.1, from coordinate 2,271,590 downwards.
GAGTATGCGGCATAATATTGTGACAGAAACAGAAATGAGCCCTTAGCAGGCCCGAGAAGGTCGTTCTCTCAAAGTAGAAACTGAAAAGCTATCATGTGAAGTTGGATACTTGATACGCAATTCTAGTCTGGCCTCCACCACTCAACTGGGAGTTCAAGGTGGTTGCTGGGATAAAAAAAAAAAAAAAAAAAAAATCTTTTGTCTTAGAAGATCTCTAAGATTTCTTTAGCTTTAGGGAGCTAGCAATCTGGATCTGGTGAAAACAGAAGGGTCATAAAGGCAGGCCATGGGAGGAACTTCAGAAATCAAACACTAACAAAAAGTCACCCAAGCAAAGATGAGCAGGGTCAGTACTTTTACCAGAGCAGACCTGCAAGGGACCACTCTGCCTAGCTCATTCAAAAGCAAACCTGTTGATTACAGGCTCAAGTGCTGCCCAGAGCTGCACCTGTAGCTGTGTGATTGCCCCACAGCTGGCTCTGCAGGCCTGGGAAAAAAAAAAAACAGGTCTGGCCAAACAGCAGCCACCCAGCGCTCTCCACCACCTCTTTTTCTCTCAAGTTACTTACGAACATTAAGCACTTCATTTAACAAATCATCAACAACAAAAAGATTAAATTTGTCACTAAAATCCCAGCTTGCAGCATGCTACACCTGTCACACAACAACTTATTTTCATCGGAGCACCTGACACACAATGCGCCCTTCGGCCTACCTCCGCTTGCATCACAGGACACTTCTGTATTGATCGCTGGGAAAAATCAAGCACCCTCTCACTCGACTTCTGCCCCACTTCCCACAGGCTCCATGGAGCTAGGTCTCTCATATTTATTTCCCTTTCTTCTTATACATCTAGTATCATGAGGCTGCAATTCTGGCAGTGGATAGAGATGACATCAGAATTCTCAGAACTGGGGGAACTTCCAGAGATCACCCGGTTTCATCAACAGCCTGAACGAAGGCCATACCATTTCTTTCTCAAGCCCACAAGCATGCTGTGTCACTCAAACAACAAGTTTCATGGTGTTCCAAAGGTATACTGACATCATTTCAGGACAGGGAGAGATTACTACAAGTAGGAAGTCACTTGTATAAAATATCGTTACAAAATACAGACCCAGCGTAGCATAAAAGTGAGAGGATTCTGCGAGGAGAAGACTCACATTTAAGAACTGACTGTCAGGATCCTGGACTCAGGACAAAGTCAAGCAGTCACACTGTGCTCTCACACAGATGGGACCCTGGAAAACACCTGTTCTAAATAATCCAGATCAGTTTCCTGGTGTCAAATATAATTCCACCCATCTTGGCCTAACAAAGTTATGGACAGAATTCTTTTTAAATGTCTTAAGAATGTCATATACATTCTTAAAATCAATTTTTATACTTTCAGTGTGTCACGTGCTGTTACACAATGAATATTACTCAAACTATTGATTGATTACAAAGAGGCCAGATCTTACTTTTACACACTAAATATATGTTCTATGTTTAAAAGTCTAAATAAAGCTGTCGTTCTGTCCTGCACCATCTAGTTCTTGTTCTATCATAATTCCAGAACGAATGAAAATCTCACCAATAAAATTTAAGATCCTTTTTTCCTTATAGATTCTAGTGCTTTCATAGTTTTATAAGAGAAATAATTAATTGTTCTGAACACGTAAGTCTCTTCTATCCAATCTAGTGTCTTATTTTTCAATGAGCTGATCACTATTTCCCTAAGGGGCCATTCTTTTAGAAGATGTCTCTTTTGGGTTATAATCATTTGAGATTCATTCATTTCTTAAGTGGAGTTACATTAAACCTCCAGACAGTACACTAGCCTTCAAGCCATTCCTCTGACTTATCAATCCAAATAACTATATCACTTTTGGCAACTATTCCACTGTAAATGCCAACCAGGCAGTAATGTGAAGTCCAGAAACAGTTGATTGTTCCAGGATACCCTGCAAATGCTCAGAAAAAAAATTAAAGGCAAGAAGTCTGTGTGAGAAGAATCAGTGAAACACATGATCATTTGGAACAATATCTGTCCATCCTTGGAGAAGCCTAGAGGAACAAAATTGCCTTAGCCAGAGGTAAACTTCCCTGCTGTCTTAACAGTGATGCTATACAGTTCTCATACCCTAACAGCAACTTCTATGAGGTATTATCTTTTAGCTAGTAGAGATAAACCCTAAATGACCTTTCTGGAGGCTAGTCTTCTATGAGTTATTTAAGATATCTCACTATCAGGTCTCACATGGTAATCAATAAACCCGGTTTTAAGACTCCGTGGTGGACCAGAACACTCTGGAAAATTTGCAGTGAGAGATGGAAAGATCTGTTGCACGTTCAGTGAGGGCTGAAACACCTCCGCTCTGTGGGTTCTGCCATACAGCCACAACAATGACAGGCGAAGGGCAGTTCCTGTGGAAACACTTACGGTGCGATTCTTCTGGTGGAAATGGGCCTCTGAGAAACAAAGGCTTCACACCAACAGTACAGTGACGAAGCCCTACAGACAGGGGTCTGGCGCAGACCACTCAGAGCCCAAACCCAGGTAATCATTACCTTCACGTCTATGGATGTGAGAGATAAAAATCTGAATTAACAAAAGGTTAAAGCCTACAGACATGACATATTCTGGTACTTTGAGATCTTTGAGCAGCTGCTCATTGACAAACTCATAATCAAGGGCATCTCTCCAAGGTTTTTCCTGCAGTTAGGAAAGTACAAACCACAGCAACCTACATTTACGTGAATTAGGTTGATCATATTGTATGCTAATAAATGAGTTAGCTCCACCTTCGCCATCCTTCTGCTTGAATTTAATTACTAGTTTAGCCTTTAAAAGGACACTCCCTTCACCTGCAAATGAGTTTGGCACTTGTGTTCAGAATAGAGTTGGGTGTCTAGACTACTCTGCCTCTCCCATGAGATAGCCCAGTTATATCACAGAGGCAGGCCACCAATCTTAGGACCTCACAGGGCCACACACACAAGCCTCACCACCTCCGAGGTAAAGAGGAGAACCTCTTCTCACCCCTCACTTCGAGGCATCCAATCCAACAATTTATTCAGCACCTAGCCATGATCTGGAAATAAACAGAGACATGACAATCTATCAACAGAGACATGACAAGTTCCTGCCAGTGGTATGAACCAGGTACAGTTTGCTTTTAAAAGGCACTTACGTGTTGTTAGCCCTATGTAAAATAACCCGCATGGGTAAAATTTCATGGAAAAAAGTACAAGTCCTCACAGGGGAGATAGGAATGGAGTTTATGCTGCTTTAAACCTGGTTAATACTTACTTTCCCTGAACTGAACTTGGGTGTCACCTCCTCCAGAAAGTTCTCCCCGAATTCCCCAGGCTCACAATCCCCTACCATGCTATACACATTTCTAGGCTTGTGTTGTCTCCATCTCTACAGGGTGGGCTCCTTGGGCTTTGCACCCCTTGCACCTAACACAGTCTCTGGCTATAGCAGGTGTTAAATGAATGCTATGAGTGGACACATGGAAGTGTGTGTGGGTACATGCATGCTCAGGCCTGTTCGTAGTTACATGGAGAGCGACATACTTTTGCTATATAACTTACTTCATCCCATCTTTTCTAATGTTAATAACAAGTCCTTTGTACAATTTATAAAGGAATATCTGCTCTCCTCTCCCAATATGTACTGAAAATGAAGTTCACTAGGCATGAGCAGCAGCAAAAAAGTATAAATGATTTGCTCATTTATACCTAGATCATAAACTGAGATCCAGGGAGAGGTGAGGTGGGAGATGAAATAAGGGAGGTAGGCAAGGTCCAGACTACTGGGAATCTTCCCAAAGAGCCTGACTTCTGCAGATGATGGGAAGCTTTTAAAAGATTTCTAGAAGGAAAGGTTAGGGTTGAGTTACAGACAGCTCATCCAGGCAGCTCTGTGGAGGACTGACTGAGGGAGTAAGACCAGCTCTAAGGCTACTGTAATAATCCATGTGAATAGGGCCTGAACGAATGTGGTCCTGATGGAAAAGAAAAACTGACTCAAGACGTATTTAGCAAGCCAATTCAGCAGAACTTGGCAACTGACTGAAATGAAGAAAGAGGTGAAGAGAGAGAGAAAATTCCACAACGATTCATAGGTAACTGGATGATGGTGAGAGAGTTCTGGTGGGAAAATGGGCAGAGGAGCAGGTTAGGGTAATGATTATTTAATTGTGGACAATGCTGACTTGGAGATGCCTGAAGGATATCCAAGTAGGTCTGTCTAGCAAGCACACTAGACATGAGACTTTGGATATGTTCTTGGACATCCTTAAGGCACAGTTTCCTCAGGTAGGAAATGCAGGTACTGTGGTACCTGCTCATTCCTCATGGGCTGTTGTGAGGATTGAAGGAGATGGAGTATAAAACCTTTTGCCCTGAGCCTGCCTCAGTCCTAGAGGCAGGAATCAACCTCAAGGACAAAAATGGGAGACAGAGGTTTAGAAGTCTTTGGCACATGAGCAATGTGGTTAAGACCGTGAAAGCAGATGAGATATGTGGAGTGAGAAAAACAACATAAGAACAAAAGCCCAGGAAACACCAATATGTAAGGGGATTGAGGGATGATGAGAGAGATACCAGAAGAAGCAAAGAAACAAAAATGACCCCAGAAGGTGCTAAAGAAACAGAGAAACAGGGGAGCAAAGAATCTCAAGAAGAACATAGCAGCCAACAAGACGAATAAGTGACATGATTACATGATCATTCCTGGGCTTCGTAGGGGCTGTATTCACACAGTGGTAAGGGCAGAATCCAGCCCTGCATTGAGAAGAAGAATGAAAAGTGGAGGTAGGGGGAGTGGGAAGCACAGAGATAGACAGCTCTTGGGGAAGTGGCTAAGAATGAAAGGGGAGACACTGAGCCTCACCTCAAAAGGGAAGCAAACAAGGCCAAGAAAAGGATGGAGCAGGGGTTGTTCTGTGAAGATGGAGATGCTGAGTGTTTAGAGAGGTCTGGGTCTGTTTCTAAAGGGAAGGTGTCGGGGGCAGGAAGAGGACGCAGGTATGAGAAAGGGAACGCCTGACCCAGTGAGGACATATAGAGGACCCAAGCAGAGCAGGTAGAGGGATGGACCTAAGCAGGAAGTTCACCTCATCTGAAGACTGCTTACAGGATATGACACAGGTGAGAGCAGGAAGTACACACCTGTCAGCTTCTGTTTTCTTGGAAGACTAATGCACATGCCTACAGAGAATAATTTGAGAGTTAGGAAACAAACAAGTTCTCTCTGATGATAACTCTGACTCTAATCTGACCTCTTCCAAACAATGGCCCAAGTATAAGGCAAGTGAGGAATTTAGGGTCCTGCTAAAAGTAAGGAGAGGAGGAGTGGGGGGAGGGGGAAGCTTGAGGAGAGTGGTGAGACTTCATTATTTTTTTCATTCGAACCTCTCAATTTCTTCTAATATAAGCTTCATTCAAACAGAACTGTCAGTAGGTAATTGGACTTCAAAGTATTCATGGTAATAATATTAATGGAAAGACTCGTTTAATATCTTGACAGTAACAATTTTTTCAGAATCATTATTTTTCCTGTTTTAAAACGAAATTCTACATATACAAATTCAATAGGACCAAATTACAGCAAGAGTCGACAATGAGCCATTAGCAATTTAATGGCTCACTTCAAGGTCACAGTTAAACTACGATTGAGTTTATTCCCCTCACTGGTGTCCTGTTCTTACAAAGGGCAGGCTGTCATTAACATATTCTTGATCTCTGATGTTCCAGAAGATGGTTTAAGTCTCTCAGTTTTTCCCATTTCGAAAACCACCTCTTAACACCTAAATGAAAGTTAACATTTTATTTGGGGAACCTGGAATTCAGCTAGTCATTTCATACATCTTTTATACTTATTTAAGTAGTCAAGATAATAAAAATCACTCTTGCATATTTATTTTAAGCTCCTGAGGCTCACACGTGCGTGTGCACACACATTCAAGTATTAATGTCTGTATCTGAAATATAAATTTCTTAAAGAGAAAATCCTTTAGCAAAAGTGGACGACAGAGTTTGGATTCTGAATCAAACTCAAGATATGAGAACAATGAGGAATTTCTTCATTCTACGAATGTTTCCTGAATCCCTGCCACGCGCTGGGCACCTTCCCAGGGGCTGGGGAGGCTGAGGGTCCCTGGTGCTCACACAGAGAGTGGTACCACCGAGCTGAAAGTAGCAGGTCAGGCCAGAGTGAGAGCAGATACCCAGAAACACATTCTCATTCAACCCCAGACGTTTGCAACAACAGTGCCCCAGCAGATCAATACAACCGCAACCCAAGTACAGGATGAGCATGACAAGAAGGCGAGGGGGCCCAGCAGGGACGCTCAAGCACAATATTCTTCACACAGCCAAAGAGCTAACCAGGGCTTCTGAACAACCAACACCAAGGCTGTGCTAAGCATCTATGCAAATCCTGTTGGGCCTTACTGTGGAGCCAATGAAATGTTTGTTCTGAAAAATTAAATATGTACACTTCAGAAAAACTCTCGTTTGACAGCTATGAAAGATCTAGGACCCAAAACAAGTACCAACCAACAGAGCATATTAGAAATAATCGCCTTCGAGATAAGTCAAAAGTGTGGGGCGGGCCAGGGGAGAGCGGGGGAGGGCAGGCACTTCGTATTTTCTGCATACCGAATCAAAATTGTTGGTGCTCTTGATTTTACCCATAAATCTACAAGTTCAAATGATGCGCTTTTAAAAGTATAGTTTTTCTCCTTGAAAGCCTGACAATAATTCACATTCAATTATTAGACAGTAAAATTTAAATCAAAAAACACATTTTAATGCCAATTGAGTTTATGTACGATCATTTCCTTTAACTGCATCAATAAAAATGCAGTTAAGCTTTTGCACCTCATTTCAGCTTTTACACCTAAAAGATGAAGAATTTTTCGAAGTCCTTTGCAACTACATATTGTATTATAACTTTACTTCTTTCTGGTTGGTTATTCATACTAACTCAGAACCGTGTGTCTGTCCCATAGCACATGACCAAACCAACAGACTCAACTTCAAGGTTTTTCATAAACTAACTTTGGCCAACACTGTAGTATAGTCATTCCAGTTTCATTTCCACATGTTCCTTGCAAGATCTTTCAGAGTGGACCTATGTACAAAGTTTATCCCAAATCCCTATGATTCCAGCATGAGGAAACCATCTCCTCACCAGTAACCTATTGATTTACACTATAGAATCTTAAATAAAAAGCAAAACATTAAGAAGGCTGAACTCAAAAATTCCTTCTAAAAATTTTCTAAAATTCAAAAAAACTCTAAAGTTGTACGTAAATAAATGTCTGACTGTTTTCAGAGCTCATTTCGGAACAGGCTGGGCCCGTGACTTCATATTTAAGCACTGGGGTAGAGTGGTAGTAGTGACGGTCACAGTGATAATTCTCTGCAGCGGCATATGTCACGCACTGCGCTAGATGATTTACATAATTCCTCACTGTATTCTCACATAACCCCATGAGAGAAATATTACACTACGATGAGAAAGCTGAGGCTTGCAGAAGTTAAATGACCTCTGCTAATAAAAGGCAGAACTAATAGTTGAACCCCAATCGGGCTGACACCCAACAATCATACTATGATGCACTGATGATTATGGTAGTTGTCCAATAAATGTTCCTCAAAGCCTGTATTTGTGTAGTATCGCTCTGTAATTGTAGATTCTGCATTCCAACTTACGTGGCTTAGGCAAATGCTGATGTCTTTTTACATAAACACAGACCAAATGGATACTGAAGGGGAGGGTCTGAAATATTCTGAGGAACAGGGAGATGCCAAAATAGGTAGGCATTATCCAAAACTATTCAAAATAGGGAAAATTATCCAGGGTTAATTCACAAAATTGTAGTCCATAAAGTAAATAAGCTTTCAGTAGTTAAGCAAGAATCAACTGTAATCTAGTTATTCATAATTTTTGAGGTTTTACTTTCTTTACAATTATTGGGACCATGTTTATTAATTCTCATCTATTAATTTATGGTTTTATAAAACACTATTAGGGCCCTATCAATTATACCACTGGAGTATAATTATTTTATCCCTGTAAATATTGAAATTTTCCATTATACTTATGAGTCTATAGAAGATAAATATATCATTCAAAAATTCAAAGATTTGGAATAAACTTCAGAGTCTTTGCTTCCTTTTCCCTATTTTCTCTTTAGAAAATTTGGTGTTAGAGGAAGTAAGAGAGTAAGCAGATGTTTCTATGAAGGGCACCAACAAGACTATACCTAGGAAACTTACATCTCCACCCTCATTAACTAAGATGCAACCATCTGAATGTGTTTCCTTGGCCAATATTGTTTTCAGAAGGCCCTTGTCCAAAACATTAATTTCCTTGGGAGACTAAAAGTAACCAAAGCTACCATTTCTTGAGGGCCTATTTTGTGCTGGACATGTTTAATGTATTAAATCTAATTGTCACACCAATCCTGTGAGGTAGCTAATATTAACACCATTTTCCAGAGGAGAAAACAGCCAGAGATGAAGGGATTCGCTCACTACAACAGAGCTGGGGTAATACACCGAACTAGCTAACACAAAGTCTACCTTCTTTCCAAAACTTCTGGTTGTACCGCCACACATCAGGTTTGTTCCCACCTTCAGGCCTTTCTCTAATAGTCACATGGCTGGTGGCTTCTTGTCACTCGGGTTGCAACTGAAATGTCACCCTCTCTGTGAGTCCTTCTCTGTCCACTCTAGGTAAGGCAGTCACCTTGTCACACTCTATCATATCACCCTGTTTTAATTCTCCACTTAGCACCTAACTGCCACTTGTTATTTTCATAATCACCTGTTTGCTTATTACCTGCCTCTCTCTATGCCAAGGTGGAAGCTCTGAGAGCCAAGATTCTGGGCGTTGTGTTCTCTGCCCTATTTGTAACATCTAGAAAGGCTGGACACGCAGCAGGTGTTGAACGGCTTTCCTGCTGCCTCCACCGCACACTGAGGTGGCAAAGGAAAGAATCTTGGACTGAAGTCCAGAGAACTAGATTCTAGCTTCACCTCTAACTAGCTCAAGGGCTCCATTCAGCTCTATTTCCACCATCATCAGGTTGTTTTCCAAGGTGTTGGCTAGGTGAGTTGGAACTCAAAAGATCAGAAAATTCTGTTGGGTCAGAGGAACCCAGGCCACAAGAGATCAGGGGTCTCAGGGCGAGAGGACCAGACAAGTATCACTGATTTCATCATTTTGTCTTAGAATAACACAGTTGTTCACCATAATGCCCAGTACAGCTCAAAGACAGAGTAAATGTTTTAAGTAATACAGATAAATCCTATCTCTTTTTACAGGGGAAAAATTTATATTAACAAAAGATACTAAGCTAAGGTCACTCACACTGTCCTAGTTATTTTTGGTGGTTTTTTTTTTTTTTAACTTTTCATCTCCTGCAAGCCTCAAAGAAACCCCTTCAAAAATAGAGGCTTTTGGAAATACCTAAATAACACAACCAAATAGGCCCTAAAATGGGTCATCATCTGGTATATTTTACCAGGAGCCAGAAGTAAATGAGAAGACATTTTTTAAGCACATCTTTTTCTCTAAAATTTATAGCAACCCTTTTCTACCAGTTGTCTAAATAGTTGAAGTGAAAATGTCTTCAGATACAGGGGGAAATATCAGAACCATGCCCTGGGACTTAGAAATTAATAAAAGCCTTATTGTGACACCTTTCCACTGAGGTTTCTTAACCTGAGGCCCTGTGTTCACAGTTAAGCTTCAGGGACCACTAACCTGGAGACCCTATTCCCAGCATATTGTCAATATGTACATTTTTCTAGAAACAGTGTCCATAGCTTTCATCATCACTAAAAAGGTCGAGGGCTCAAAAACATTTTCAGAGGCACTGCTTCTGCTATGAATCTGTTGTCAACTCATCTGTACTATGATGGAACAACAGTAACAGAAAGTACCTAAAAAGTCCACAGCTCACAAATTAATAAATGCATTCTCTTCAATGAATTATGCTAATATATTTATGACTTTTGTGTACTCTTCCAAAAATAATTTCAGAGCCTAGAACAAATCTGAGCATCAGCAGAATAATCTCTAGAAGATATTTCAGAAGGGAGAATAATTTTCATTATCCAATCCACCATAACTAGAACCACATAACTCGGATGCTGGCAGGGGCCACAGGGCTCAGGGCTGCCTGCCCTCTGATACCACAGAGAACACCAAAGCCCAGTGTGTGGACAGAGGGACACTGTATTTAAGTGCTACAAGGGAGATGGAGAAACAGTGCTATGCAAGTACAAGGGATAAGTATGACTTACAAATGAAAATGCAGCTTTGTGGTTTTGGTTTAAGAACTTGGACAACAGTGGCTAGGTGTAGAATATGCTCACACAGGCCCCATATGGCTTACTTTTAAATGTAATTATGAGGGGTTCATGGTGGCCATGGTTCTATCCTCTGGCAAATTTTTTTTTTCCACCAGAAGCACAACTAAACATCTTTCTCTCCCTGTAAGGTCAAAGGTATACAAAAACAAAACTTACGTAAAATCTAAGGAACTATCTAGAAGGCAGCACATTACAAAAGCACTGCTAGTGAGTCTTCTACTAAAAATTCCTGCGTGCTTTGCCTGCTATAACTTACTGGTGCCACAGAAATATACTAACAGAATAATCCTGATAAATCTCTCTGGAAGGTACCAGGATTCTCAACAAAAATTTCCCAACTCATAAAACTCTTCAGCATAGCACTTAAACACTAGATAGCCAATGCCCTTGGGCACATTCCTCCATCTAATTAAAATGTCTGTCCTACAAGTGATTTATAGTATTTGTCATCACCTAAGGTGGATATATAAACTGGTAGCTACAGACACTTCATAACTACAAAGTATTAATTACCATGCTAGTGAGAACAGCTTCTAGCAAAAGCTCAAACAGTGGGATTCTCAACATCTCCCCGACTGGAGGTAAAAGGGACATAACTTATAACCATCCCACAGAATGAGGAGCCCATTAGTGTAAATCAAGAAATATTACTGCATGGCTTAAAATGAGGACCCACTGTAATTCCTTAAGTCTGATTCTAAGCCAAGGAAATAACATCAACATCACTATCGATGTTAAAAGTCATTTAGACAGGAGCTAAATCCTCTCTAAGCCTGAGCAATTTAGATTTGAACCAATTTAATTCTTAGGAGTTACTACCTCTGATAAGACATAATTCATTTTGACTACTTAAAACCAAACCAGTTATTCCAAAAGAGAAATGATGTAATTGTCAAACATATGGTAGCAGAGGCTTTAGGGATGGAAGGTCCTTAGAGATATTCTAGTTCAACCCCTTCATTATATAAACCAGAGAACTGAGACTCTGATATGTAGAGGCTTATCTGAGGTCACAGCTGATTGGTGGCAAAGCCACACCTTGAACCCTGTTCTCCTTACTCCCATTATAGCATTACACTTACATACCGCTGGAAGCTGTATAATAAAATTCAAAAAGATTTTTTTAGTAGTTAATACAATACTAATTTGTAGTTAAACTTCCCATTTACTAATAAACCAGCTTCCTCAAAATTTTAGGATGCATATATAGATAATATCTAAATATATATCTAATTTGTTTATAAATATACATCTAAATAACATATATATAGATATTAAATGTGTGTGTTTGTCACCATATCACATGAGCTAAGGTAACAGCACTACTTTGGCTTAAACAATCCCCCAAGTTCCCACATTCTGAAAACAAAGGCCTGAGCTACAGTAGGTGTCAAAAACTCAAAAATCTCCCAGGACCAAGTGGGTAATAAGTCAAGATGAGTGCTTAATAGAGAATGGTGGGGTCTGTGGTAAACTGAAGCACCTCCTGAGAACTAAACGCCTTCGGATTCGATGTTAAAAACATCTCTGCAAATGAATACATCTGCAGGTTGTCCATGAGCCTGAGCTATTAGGCTTTTTGTTGTTCTGAACTAGATGACCTGCCTGCTTCAACACCTATGATTCCTTTATGATCTGTACAAAGCTCACAGTATTTGATGGTTCAAATAGGGTGTTACTGTTTTCTTCCTTGGGAATCAAATGTTCTTTTAGGCCATATGTTCACAATCATGGCAACTTAGTCTCCTCCCAGATTTTCCAAAGATGGAAATATTTCCACGGGTCAGGAACATTTAGCTTTCAAAAGGGCCTCTGTGATGTCTCTCTGGGAAAGCATTATCAAGTCAAAAGTTCCTCTTCTTCTTTTGAGGAATGATTTTTGACAGTCTTTTAACTGAAGCGAGCTTGTGGCTATCTATACAGGAGACTTAAAAATCAGCTCTTGAATTTCGCTCCAGGAAAATGTCTCTGATCTCCTCAAACCAGGTGCTCACCAGCATCTTGGTATTTACTGCTGTAATTTCCTGGTTATTGTTCCCCCCACAATCTATCTCCCTCTTGGAACTGTGAGAGGTCTATGAAAGAAGGGATCATGTCTGTCTTGTTCACTTGCCTCTCCGAGGTAGAGCAGAGCTCCCGGTACATAGAACATGCTCGATGGTAGGTGAATGCTCACCTAGGGCTTGGCATTTCATACAGGAATATGTAACAGTGTGTTAGAGGAGCTACCCCAAGAGCTGGGGGGATGAATCTTAGTCCATTGCCCATACTATTACACCCTGAACTCCCTCTGACCAATATCACATACTTCCAAGAGAACCCAATCCATTCACATGTCCATTCTTTCAGGATGCGAGGGAGCAGGGGGCACAGAAATTTCAAGATGCTGAGGGAACACTAAGGAGGAGGACCAAACCCAGACCTGACATGTCAGGGAAAGTTTTCTGGGTAAGTGATGTTTCTAATGAGAACTGAAGCACAGGTAAGAATTAGCAAGGTGATCCTTGAGGAACTGAAAATCGCTCATGGTGATTGCAGCACAGAGTGTGAGCTGGGATAAAGCTCAAGAGAAATCAAGGGCCAGATGATGAAGAATATTCTATACCATTTTAAAGAGTTGTGCTTTTCCTAAAGTAGTGAGAAACCACTGAAGAATTTTAAGTAAAGGAATGACTCCCAGTCTGGCAATTGAGAGAGATCACTCTGGATATAGGAATGATGAGAGTGGAAAAGAGTGGGCAGTCATTGAGTTTCAACTCAGGCCTCATTCTTCTCATCTAATAAAATAGAGCTAAGCGGTCAACACAAAAGGAGAACCTGACCTAGTCAATTGTTTTATAAACTAGAAAAGAGACTATAGAAAATCCAAGGCACCTCTCTTATTCTAAGTAAATGCTGCCCGTCTCACAAATTTACTGCACTTTTACTATCACAACTAGTCACCGTTCTAAACATTTGCTAGATACCAAAATTGTACTACGAGTTGCATAAGATAAGATGATTCATGCTCTACCCATAAACCTCATTAGCTCTCCAAGGTTGAAATACAATTTTTCAATGCTTATTTCTTAATTCTCCTCTGATTTTAACATGTTGGGCTCACAAATTACTAGTGAACTAGTCCCTTAACATAATAATGAGTTTAAAAATCATAGTCCTTTAAAATGAAACAAAGATGAGAAATTTTCCATACACAGAAATTTCAATTCATTATCACATTCAAAGCATATATAAACCTGGCCCACTTTTTCAAGCACATATTGGTACATCATTAATTGATTTAAAAGAGGGACACAATAATTGTAACAATCGCTCACTCCCCAATTATTTTCATTTGTTTCTATTAGGAAGATGAATAAAATGTTCAAGAAAAGACGCTCCCAAAGTACTTATACTTTATTTGCCCAAAAATCACATTAAGAAAACATTCTTTTGACAAATACTTAGTGCCTACTATATACCGGACACAGTTTAAGGTGCTGGAGTTAGAACACTGAATAAGAAAGGTAGAGTGCCTACTCTCAAGGCATTTATACTCTAAAGGAGGAGAGTAAAATAAACAAATATTAACAAATGATCTCAGAGAATGGTGAGTGCAATGAAGGGTGACGAGATAGCATTGTTAGGAAAAGGCTCTCTGAGGGAAAACATCTGAGCCACAACCCGCATGATGAGAAGCAGCCAGCCCCACTACAACACAATGCCTACAATGAGACTGAAGACACAATATATCCAATTTATGTACATTAGAATAAACCTCCATGGAGATGCTAACATAATTTTTTCCCTTAAACATTAAGTTAATGACTCAATGTTAGACACACCTCAACAACTGGCTTAGAAAAAAAAAAATAAGTGAAATAATTAAATAACTGCACTACAAAGTATAGCATCTGGAAGAATTTTGATGCTATAAATTCATGCACTTGGATGCAGGAATCAAGGGGAAAAGATAATCAAGAGATTGCCCAGTAGTAACCTGGGTGCCTCACCGGACAGGACTACCAAACAGGTACCTTACTAAGAAGCTGAAGGAAAGCAGCCCTCCAGTGCTGTAGGGAACAGAATGTCTTCAAGAGGGCTGAACCAGGAAAACGGCCTGGGATCCTGCCAAGCAGGTCCTTCCTTCCTGAGGGGATGCCAAGGTCTTTCCATGACGCAGCCTCCAGCTCCTCCTGCCTGCCCCCATGTCCCTAATGCTCTGCATTAAGTATTAGATGCCGGTCCTCACTTGGAAAGCTGGCGAATTAAGAGCAAACATGAAAGATGGAAATAAGGTTCAAATTTAGACCAACTTTTGGTTTTTTCAGAAGTCCAAGAAATTATGCAAAATAAACAATTTCTAGAAGAAACAGAAAAAAACTGACAGTGATAATTTAGAAAATGAGACTGTTCAAAAATCGGAAACTATCTTTAATTTTTTTTTATGCTCTGCAGTAAAGAGGCAATGTTGTTTTCGAGTCAGCCTCGGCTTAAGTCTAATTCGGTCACTTATTTAACAAATCATTTTCGTAAAATAGGAATAATAATAACTCAGTTTTTTTCCCCACAGCCTGAAGTATAATTGTTATACAATAACATGCAGATACTTAAAATGAACTATGTGATGAGCTTGGGCATATGTATATAACTGTGAAATGATCTCCTAAATCAAAACAGTGAGTATTTTCATCTCCTTCAGAAGTTTCCTTATGCTTCCTTTGTAATCCATCCCACCCTTATCCTCACCCTTCCAGTTCCAGGCATGCACTGATATGCTTCCTGCCACTACAAACAAGTTTTCATTTTCTGTAATTTTGAATACAGTGTGTACTCCTTTTTGTCTGGCTTCTTTCACTCACTGTAATTATTTTGAGATTTATCGGTATTGTTGCATGTATCAATAGTTCATCACTTTTTATTATTCAGTATTCCACTGTATGGATACACAATTTGTTTAAACAGTCACCATTTTACTGCCATTTGAGTTATTTCTAATTTGGGGGCTATTATAAATAAAGCTGCTACGAACATTTGTGCACATGTCTTTGTATAAATGCTTTCATTTCTCTGGTAAATACTTAAGAGTAGCTAGGTCATGCAGCAGGTATATGGGTAACATTTTAAGACACTGCCAAAATGTTTTCAACATGACCGTATGATTTTATATTCCTCACAGTAGGATATGAGAGTTCCAGTTGCTCCACTCCTTCCCCAACACTTGGTTTGGTCACTCTTTTTAATTTTAGCCTTTCCAGTGGGTTTTGGTTTTAATTTACATTTCCTTGATGACTAATGATGTTGAGCATCTTTTAATGTGTAATTTATCACGATGGTCCTATTCAAATCTTTGGATCATTTTAAATTGGGTATTTTTCTCATTACTACTGAGTTGTAAGAATTCTTTTATATATTCATGTTACAACTCTTTTGTCTGATTTACATGTTGCAAATATTTTCTCCCAGTCTGTGGCTTGTGTTTTCATTTTCTAAGTGTCTTTTGAAAAACAATAGTTAATTTTGATAAAGTTCAATTTATTGATTTTTTTGTAGATCATTTTATATATGATTGAGATGATCATATGAATCTCCTTTTTTATTCTGCTAATATAAAGAATTGCACTAATTGGTTTTTTAAATGTTAAATCAACCTTGCCGTCCTTGTTATAAACCCAATATAGTCATGATGTACTATCCAATTGCTATGTTGTTGGATTTGATTTGCTAAGATTTAAGAATTTTTATTATATCTGTGTTCACAAAGAGCACTGGTCTGTAGTTTTGTTTTATTTTGGTTTTTGTTTGTTTTTGTTTTTGTAATGTTTTAATCAGGTTTTGGTATAAGGGTAACGTTGGCCTCATGGAATAAGTTGACATGTTTTTCCTTCTATTTTCTGAAATAGTTTGGGTAGAGTTGGCAACATTTCTTCCTTAAATGTATGACAAAATTCACCAGTAAAGTCATCAGAACCTTGAGTTTACAGTGTAGAGGGTTTTTAACTACACATTCAATTACCTTAATAGACAGTTATTCAAGTTATTTGAGTGAGTTTTGGTAGTTTGTATCTTTTAAGGGATTTGTTCATTTCATCTAAACTGTGGAATTTACTGACATAAAATTGTTCATAATATTTCTTTTATTTATTGTATTTTTTTTTTTTTAAGCAAGGCAACCCTTGGTTGACCTCACAGATTGCAAGGACTTTGTCAGCTTAATCCCTTATTTTTAATTTTTTATGCCTACAGCACCTGGTCTTCCTAGGTGGTCTCCCATCCAAGTACTAAACAGGCCTGACCCTGCTTAGCTTCTGAGATCAGACGGGATCCGGTCTGTTCAGGGTAGCACGGCTGTAGACCATTTCCTCTTTTTAACGTCTGTAGGACCCATAGTAATGTTCTCTCTCATTTCTAATATTGGTAATTTGTGTCTTCTCTCTCTTTTTTTTTTTCCTTGATCATTCTGGCTTGAGGCTTATCAATTTTGTTAATTTTTTTTCAAAACCAGTTATCGTTTCTGCTTTCTACTTCATTGCCTTCTGCTATCTTTACAATTTTTTTTACTTTTGGTTCAATTTGCTCTTCTACTTTCAGGTGGAAACTTAGGTCTTCAAGATCTTTTCTCATTTAAGTACTTAACACTGAATTTTCATTTAAGAACTTCTTTAGCTGTATCTCCACCTCCTTAGGTTTTATGTAGATTAAATGAAATATGTACAGTCAAAAAAAAATATTTGATTGTCTAATCCATGTCAGGCACTGTTTTGGTATTAGGAATATACTGCATAAAATAGATCTGACCCATTCTCTCATCAAGCTTAGAAAGTGATATTGACAAAACTGGTACTAAAATCAATGTAAATAATTCTCTTCTTGATACTTAGAAAGTACATTAAGCCAGATAGCATAACATTTTTGTTTTACTCTAATGATAAACGTATCTTCTGTTTTTGTCTCTTTATGTGATCCAGTAAAAACTAAGTCATTAGGTTTTTTAAAGTTCAGCAATTGGTAATTCCAATTGAAACACAAATTTATCATGGAGTAAATTCAATTATTATATTTGTAACTGTCTAGATAAACCACACATTTCAATTTAATATATTAATGATGAATAAGTATTTTTGTAATTCTAAATTTCAGAATCACCTTTAGATCTATAAAGGATCAATTAAAAAACAAGCATGCCATATATCGCCAAATATTTTCTTGAGATTATTTTTCTTAAAAACTGACAAACAAAAACAACACTCTACCCATTCTATTTTATCCTTAAGGCTGGTTCAAAATACCTAGGACTTAAAAAAAAATCTCTGCCCTCCCTAATTGAATATAAATGCATTTCACATGACTGATTTCAAGGTCATTTAAATGCTGACCTATCCTACCACTCAAAAACACCATCAATGAATTACATTAAACACATATAATTAATTCAGGCAATTATAGATATAGAAATTTAATTTACATTTAAATCTTTGTTCATCCACTGGGACAACAAGCAGCTCTGCATACCTACACCTTGTCAAGTAACCTGAATATTCCTGCACGTATGCTTCTTCTAGTTCTCATCTCTTCATTTAGGCAACAGGTTCTCAACCTTAACTGCACATTGAATCGCCTGGGAAGCCTAAAAGTACTGACATGATGCTGGTTCCCACAGCCACAAATTCCTATCTAGAGTCTTTACAAAGTAGTGAGTTTTAAAAGGTCCCGGAGTGATTCAAATGTGCAGAGTAGGAGTGAGAAGGGTCCATCTAGCCTCTCTCTGGGAAGACAAGCCTCTAATGGACAGTGACCAGTCTGCATCATCATCCTTCAGGACCTCTAAAGCTTTACTCAACCTAACTCTTAATCAACCACTCGATAATTTCATTCGGATTCCTAGGCTCATCTTTATTTCCTATCCAGAAATTCACGGGATAAAATATCAATCTCTAGCTGTGTTTTAGACATTTCTCTCTCGTAAACTTTTAAATTCCATAAAGTAAGTTAGGCTGAAGGGAAATTAAAATATAATTTGATGATATGGTTAAACAGTCGTTATGGATTTTTCTTACTTCTGTTTAAAAGAAAAGGATAGGCCCACAAACCATCTGTAATTTTAGAGAATCTACAGTAAAATTATCAATTCCTCAAAGTATAAACTACCTAAATGTGTCTTTATTATTGCCCATCTGATTCCACCACTTGTTGATTTCAAACAGGTTTTCAATACTGATACACATCCTGGGTTCAAAACTGACATCCTCCAAAACTTAAACATTAAACTCCTGAGAGCCTTCAAACAGCTTTCTTCATTTTGCCAAACCAGACCACTTCATTATCATTATTATTTCATCATACAAAAGTGTGAAAGATAACACCTGCCCCACAAAGATAGCATGAGGATTAAGAAGCAAAAGCGTTTTCGCACTGTGGAGAGTGCTCTAGAAATTTTAATTTATTTACAGCAGCAGTGTTGCCTCATGAGAACTATGTGAAAAGTAGAGGCAAGTGAGAAGTTGCGGGTAACTACTTGTCAATACACAGAAACACCAGCAGGTGTGGAGGAGATTCACAAACTACTGAGGAGCTCCTCTAGCTCTCAACCAAAAGCAGCAGAAACGCATAATTCAGGACTCACATCTCCCAGACTGAGACCGAACTAGTGGCGTTACTTGCAAACACATGTAAACCTCATCTCCTTGGAAAACTGCTAAACAATAAAACGTTGCTAACGTGCAGACCCAGGTACTCCGATCCCCGCCAGTGTAGGTTATGTACCTCTGGGATGTAATAGATCTGCATGCCGAAACACGTGTGCACGTCTGAGACGCTGAACCAACACGCATCCATAAACACTATGAATAATACTTGCGAGAATGTATGGCTTTCTCCTAAGAAATGTTTAAAGCACGTTACCCTAATCAAGTCTTTCCTATCATACCTTGCTTGCCTTCCCTGCGTGTTAACCGTGTGCCGAAATTGGGGAGCCTTACCAAGAGTCTAGGTGGATGGGGGGTGACGGCCCCCGCCCTGAATTCCCGTTAGTCCAACCTGCCATCCCAAAAGGGGACCTATCCAGGCTGGCCTCCTGGAGACACACCTGCGCCTTCACACACCTACCGCGGCCGCATCATCCGTGTCGTGGTCACCTGGGCAAGGACCAAAGTCGGAAGGGAATTCCCTCCACCGCGGAGCTCGGATGATGGAAAGCGGGACCCCAGCAAGTTTTAACAAACAGATGGTTGAGAGGGGATCAAGTGGACACAGCCAGAAAGGGTCATAGCTACTCACCCAGCCCTCGAAGGTATCCGAGGCGCCGGCGGTGCGCAGCAGCTCGTGGAATTGCAGGGTGCAGTTGGCCACGAAGTGGTCGTAGCCCAGGGGTGTCTCGTGGAAGACGGCCAGCTCCAGGTGGCCGCCGTCAGTGACGTTGGCGCAGAACTCCTCATTGTACGTGGGTTTGTTGGTCTTTTGCTTGGTGCTGGTCTGGCCCACACGCACCTGGTCCACACTCACTGTCAGGTAGGGATCCAGCAGCTGGTATCCCTTCTTGAAGAGCGAGTGGCGCAGGGACCAGCGAGTGGGCTGCAGCCCCACGGCTTCGCCGATGCGGACCCTCAAGTAGCCATTGAACTTCATGGTGCCAGACGACATGCCGGCGCCACTGCCCCGGCCCCGGGGGGCCGCGCTGGCTCGCAGCGGGAGAGCCTGGAGCCCCTGCTCAGGCCAGCCCTCGCGGCAGCCGCAAGAGTGGAGTCAGCTCCTGGGAAAAGCAGCGCCCAAGCACCCCTTGCCGGGCCATTCTGCCTTCTCCGCGGGACCTTCCCCTCCCCTCCTTCCCTCCCTCCCGCCCTCCCTCGCGAGGTGGAAAGGAGGGGAGCCCGGCGCCGAGCTAGCAGCGGGCCGGGTGAGCCCGACTGTTCCTTTCGAACGCTCGGCACTTCCCGGGGGCTCGAACAAGACTCGCCCCTTCTCCAGAGCCGGGAGGCTCCTCTCTCCGGAGAGCCGGAGCGACCCGTCCGGTTAGCTCCAGCCCCAAGCGTCTTTCGCCCCCGCCTCCTCCTGCTTCTCCTCCTGCCCCCGCCTCCGCGGGCTCACGCTCTCCCCCACCCGGTGAGCTTCAAACCAGGAAGCAGCTGCCGCCGCATCCCGGACAGGAGCTTCGCACCGCCAGCCTCCAAGTTCACCGAAACCCTGCTCGGGGTCCCGCACCTTTTGAACCCCAGGGGCGTGGCGTGCAGTCCCAAGTCCCGCCAGCCCTGCGGTGGGTCAGCGGCCAGGCGCACGCCGCGGCACAGCCCCGCGCCTGCCTTCTCGCCCTGCTCTGCGCGCGCTCCCTGCTGTACCGGCGCTGGCGGCGTGCTTCCCGCTGGAGGCCACCCCAGGTGTAGGCCAAAAAGGGAAGAGCTCGTGGCCTAGCTGGAGCAAACACCTGAGGCATGGGCGACAGGCCCGGCGAGGGCTGGAAGGCAGGAAGGAGGAGGATGAGGAACAAGGGAACCAGAGCGACGTGGAGTCGCCCGTGCCCTCCCTCCCACTCTAAAAGGTGGGCTGACGACCCCGCCTGGCCATCTGGGAGAAGCCCTAGCAGGAGGTGGGCGCCCTGTGGGGAGGTTCCTTTTCCTAATCTGAACAGGGATGGCTCATCCCGGGTTCAACTCGGGCCCATCCTGTTTGTGCGCCTTTCCTGCAGAGAGTAATTACACGTTTTCATTTTTTTTTTTTTAATAGGGCAGTAGTAATGATGGAAATCCTGTCCTCCTCCTTCCTCCGAGAGGCGTGTCTTGTTTCACAAAGAGCAGGAAAGGTCGGTTCTGAAGACACACATGGCCGAGACGAAATAAGACTCTTCCTCTGTGGGGTGGTTTCTGATCCACCCAGCCTTGCACTGCAAAGGGAGAAGACATTCACACACACTGCCCCTGATACATGTGTGCCGAAAAAAATCGCCACTTCAAGGCACACCCCAGGTTGTTAACCGTGTCTGCGAGTCAGAGTGGGCAGCCTGCTGTTCCTTCCCACTCGTGGCCCCAGCGGTTTTTGTCCTCTTTCAGTCACTCTGCTTCGTTGCAAAGCTTGCTGCCTAAGGGCCAGCCACAACCAATTTGTCTCCTATAAAGCCTAGGCCATTCTTAAGATGCTTAATTACATTCTGTCTGGCTATTCAGGTTTCCTTGGAAGCAGATGAGTCTTTCTAGCCCCCTCCCCACAGTGCCCTGTTTGAGACTCTCACACTGAGTAGGTTCTCAACAATTTCATGAGTGAATGGAGGCACGCTATGGAATGAAAACAAGTAAGAACAATGGGCCTGTGGGGGAGGGACTGTCTTAAAATACTAAAACTTCCTGAAGAGAACAGGGAAGGGATGCAGCACATCATTCTAATGACACCTTAGCTTTAGGCGGGGCTTGAAAAAGCAAGCTCCCAAACGTCCAGGGAGCTCCTGTCTGGTTCTTCTGCTCCAAGGTCAAGGAGAGCATCTGGGTCAACTCTGTCACTCTCTCCTCCAAGGAGTGGGACTCTAGCTTTAAGAACCACTGAAGAGTTTGCTATTGTTGGGCTTTGGCATTAAAACAACAGTCTCCAAATGGTGGGCAGCCCTGGGGTTGGGATATGAGGGAAACAGATTATCTTTGCCCTGTCAGACCAGACAAACCTGGGCAGTGGTGACAAAGCAATGAGCAGGACAGCCTTGGTCTCTGCCCTCCTAGGGTTTACAGTCCCACAGAGAAGAGAAACAACAAATAGATCACACATTCGGAGGGGGCAGTGAAGGAAAAGCCTGCGGTGTGATGGGACAATGGATGTACTGCAGGGGGTGGTCAGAGAAGGGCCCCTGAGGAAGTATTCTGAAGGATCAGCTTATTCAGGGTTCCTGAGAAAAAGGACAGTTTGACTTGTTTGGGGAACAGGGAAGACTCCATGTGGCTGGAGCCAAGAAAGGAGAGGGGAGAGTGGTTGATATGAGCCTGAAAATGTGGGTCAGGGTCCAAAACTGACCAGACTTTCCATCTTCCTCCTCAGCTCTCATTCTTTGGACATTATTCACGGGCAACCAAAAGTCTCTGAAGGCTGTTAAGCTGGGCCAGGACAGCATGAGGTTTGTGTTTTAAAATTTCTCTCTAGGGCTGTGCGAAGAATGGATTGGAAAGAGCAACCAGTTAGGAGGCTGTTGCCGAAGTTCAAGAGAAAGAAAATGGTGACTGGGACTTAGGTGGTGGTGATGAAGATGAAGATAAGCAGATGGATACAGATATGAGAAGCATTTAGGAAGTAGAATTGATGGGTTCTGGTGATGGATTGAATGGAGAGAATGAGGAAGAGGAAAGTATCAAGATTGACTTACAGGAATCCAGCTTGAGCAACTGTGTGAATTGCAGAGCCATTAGTAATTAGGAAACACTAGGGGAGGAGCAGATTTGTGAAGGGAGATGAAAAGTTCAATTCCAAACATGCCAGGTTTGATTTATCTTTGATATATTTAAGTGGAAATCTGAAGTAGGCAATTAGTTATGTGGTTGTAAAGCTCAGAGGTATAGTCTGAGGTTAAGACATAAGTTGAGGAGCCATCAGTACACAGACAGCAACAGAGGCTAGAACAGTGAATGAGATCTCTGTTACAGGAAAAGATTGGAAGAGAGTGTAGCATGCTAGAATGGGGGTCTAGAAAAGAGCTCCCCAGAAACTTTAACATTTATAGATGGAAGAGAGACAGGCAAGGGGGTTGAGAAGCAGCAGCCAGGGAGGTGAGAGAAAAACCAGGAGGATGTGGTGTCCAAGTATTGTGGAAACCAACCAAGAAGTTTCAAACAGAAAGGAATTGGTCAGCTAAATCAAATGATCCTGGGAGATTAAGTAAACAAGGACCAAAGAAGCCCATGTGGAGATGGCAATGGGGAGATCCTTAGTCATCTTTGAGGAGTTTCAGTAAAGGTGTGGGAGCTAAATCTTGTGTGGAGTAGGTTAAGGTGAAAAATAAGAAAGTGGAAAGAGTAGACATTGTTTCAAGAGGTTTGGCTGGAATGGGGAGGAGAATGAGAGCTGAGGAGGAAGATGGAATCACTAGATAGAGGGCTTTTTTAGTAAGGGGAAACAGTACAAGAGAGAGATCATACTGTTCTGGGACTGCAGGAGGGAACACCAGCCAAGGCATTGGTGAAGAAATGGGCCTTAGTTTAAAAAGAAATATCTATGTTTGTGGCCCTCAGCCTGCTGTCCAAAATTGCCTCCATATAGCCGGGGGAAATGGTCACCAGCAGCCCCAACTTCCCAGATTTCCAGCTTCATGGCCGCAGTGGAACAAGGATTTTCTCTACCAGCATCCTTAAATCAATCTTGGGGGCAGGGAAATTCTGATTGTCTCCAGCCTGTGTCATGTTTTATAAGTGGCTCCTGGGGGGCACTAGGCAGGTAGTAGACAGCACACAGTATAAGGTCCCTAGAGGAAGGGACGGTCTGCTGATACGAACCTCACTTGTATCATAGCTTTTATTCAGAGCTAGTCCTCACTTTTAAAGAAGGCAGGGGAGCAAGAAGTCCCCTCTCTATGTACATCCTATCTTGCTTACTAGTGGCTTGCATGTAATACAATATAGCAAGTTAAATATTTATATTGACTGCTTTAAAATCTATAGTATAGGTTCTTTTGTAGACTAGAGGGTTTTTTTTCTTTTTTTCCTATCACTATTACTGTTTCTTGTCTTAGCCACACTATAACTTTGGACTTCTCCATATACAATTCTTTATACATTTTCTAAATGCTTTTATGATTGATTGATTGATTGATTGATTAAATCACTGCCATTTTTCCTATAACTTAAGGAACATTTCACACAATTTCCATTTCACATTAAAATAGAATTAGAGAATTAGGAGAATAAGAGCCAGGTCAAAAACTACCCCATGTGACTATTATATGTCACAGGTTTTGGAGGGCATTTGACAGCATACATCAAAAGCTTCAAAGTAAGAAATCAGTTCTTTGCCTGAAGAGGTCCAGCAATAGTAGAATGACAAAGCACAAAATAGCAACTCAATAGAATATTAGGTAGTTATTAAAATGACATATGACAAACAACATAGAAAAAAGTGATAGTCAATAACATTTTGAAAATCTAGAGTAAGAAATACAAATATTCTATGAAGTACATAAAAAAACATATACCAAAGGACAAAGATTGGAATACAACACGGGTAAATGAAAACAGTTCTTAGAGTGTTAGGCTTACAAACAAATAATAAACACACTGATCTGAAAGGACTCTGAGGATAAAATAATTCACATAAAGCATGTGATAAATTGCCAAGCACATGTACACTTCAGTTGTTACCTTGATTGGCATATTATCATGTATCGTGCACCCACCAGCACTGTAACAAGGCACTTGACTAACATTATTTCATTTGATCCTCATGACAACCATTGAGGTAAGATTATTATCTCTGTTTTACAAATAAGGACACCAAGGGTCAGAAAGTTTAAGAAAATTGGATCACAGAGTTAATCTGTGTTAGGGCTGAGATTTGACCCATTTTTTAAATGCACGCCTAGGCCCACCCCAGAGTGGTTCTAATGCATAGTAAGATTGAAAATTTCTGTACACTGAGAACAGAAGGAAGGTTGAGATTTTCAGCCAGCAGGAAAGAGTGGGATGCAGGTCAGGAAGTGCAATGGTGCTGTTCCTTTCCCATTTCTGAATTTGCAAAGGTATACATAATGGTATATGTATAAAGGTACATGTAATGTGGCAAAAGTAAGCCACCATGTCCTACTTATAGGTCTTTCAAAAAGAACAGAAAGAGGTAAGATATTTCACAAATATAGTAACATTTCTCAGAATAGAAGGAAGACACTAGTCTCATATTGAAAAGGACATGGTGTATTAGGCAGAATGATTAAAAAAAGATCTGTACCTAGATATATCATTGTGAAGTTTCTGAACACCCAGATAAAGGGAAAGATCTTCAAGCCAAGCCAGGGGATGGGAGGGATGTGAGATGAGGTCAGAGTGGTAAGATCTTCAGTGAGCCAAGGCTCCTGATACACCAGTCAGTGTGTCAATGGATGAACAGCTCACAATGAGAAGGGGAACAAGGGAAAGGAAGTCTGTAGAGAAAAAGTCCTACAAGGGCAGATGGAGTGGCTGGGGAGGGCTTCTTACCCTTCTTCAGTCTTCCTCAAAAAGAAGGGCCTTAAGTTGCTCTTTGCCTCAAAAGCCCACTTATGTCAGAAGATTCTAGAAATTGAGATCAGAACAGAGGAGCCATGTAAGGTAACAGTCCCATAAAAAGCAGTCAAGTTGGTAACGCTTTGTACCGACAACTACCTAGACACGGCCTGGTGATCGAGAGCAAAAACTCCATAAAACATTTCTGCCATTGTTAATAACAGGAAAATCGAGTGAAGTTAAATATTTTATGTGTGTAAAGAGAACAAATACAAATCTCTCTCATGACTCTTTTATTTTTTGACACAACTCATCTGTTCAAATCGACCCATATTAGAATATTTTCATTTGAATCTTTTACATTACCTAAGAACCTTTCTTAGTAGCAACATGGAAACCTGGAAAACTTTACAGGTATTCTATTAAGAAACAGATTCATAAATGTCTTCAGCCTGAATTATAGTTTTGTGGATTAAAAAAAGACATACCTCACATTCAATAAAAGATGAGATAAATACTTTAGGAAAGCCAAGACTCATTGCATTGAGTCACCTCAAACATTTCTTTGTATCCACTTCTGTAATAACTTAAAGTAGCATGTCACCAATGAGGCAAAAATACCTTTTCAAATTAAAATAGTTTAAAATTCCTTAATTCTGAATGCAAAACATACTATAACTCCTCATTTTTAATATTTTTCTTGGCATTTTAAAATAGTGATATAGTGATAGAAGCAAGTGAATAGAGTTTGCAATAGTAATAATTTTCTCTAAACCTACTATTAATATAGTCAGGTTATTCCATTAACTTTTCTCATTTGGTTCTAGTTCATTAACAAGCCAAGAGGTTATTAACTACAAGTAGCAACCAAGTTATTAGATTTTATGGCTTGTATAAGAAACCTGTGAGAGGAAAATGATTATTGTGCTCTAATAGCATCTTTCTCTCGCCCTTTACTGGGTTTTCTCCATGTCTTGTTGATGGCATGCTCTGATTCACTCAGTGACCATCTAGTCCATCATTCCACTCTGGTCGCTGGGCAGTGTATTCAGACTTTTCAAAGTCCTCTGGAATTGCCTTTAGGTCATTTGTAAAACTCTACATATTTTTTCAGTCTTTAAATTGGATAGTTTTATAGTGATAAAATTTAATATATAAAAACGATTTTTGTAAGTTCAAATGATCTTAATATTAAGATCACTTGGGCCTTCTCCACTATGCTTTTTCACAGCTATATTACTGGGTGGAGGGAGGGGAAGGGGAGTTTCACTTGAAATAGAATATTTTACCAGAATGTAGCCGTAACTATTGACTATAGTAGCCATTATAGAGTTTCACAATATATTGGTAGTGAAAAAGCAGGCAATCAATCTGTAATGCAGCAGGATTCTATTTGGTATAAAATGTATATGTATATGTTATGCATCTGTGTAAATATGGAAGCATATACCCCTAAATATAAACAGTGGTTATCACAGGTCATAGATTATAGTGCAGAGTCCAGCTAATATAGAGATTGAAAATGGGACTCTGGAGCCAGACTACCTCCTAAGGAATCCTATTTCTGCCTCCTCCCAAATCCTGTCTCTCTGACTGCCTCAGTTTTCTCAGCTGTAAAGTGGGTTACTATGAGTTTCATAGAAGTTATTTATAAAGCACTTGAACAGTACCTGGCACATTGTAAGAAACTTTATAAATGTTTATTATTATAGATGGCTTTTTCTTTTCATTTATTGGTAATTTGCGGTTTTTCTATAATGAGATTTTTAGCAATTTAATGTACGTTTTTTAACTAACTACTCACCAAATCACAGATAAAGTTGACTTTAACCCTTTCAAATTGTAATCATTTCCTGTCGTCTTTCTGGTGAAACTTCAACGTTTTCTAATTCTTGGAAATGAAAAAGCAGTTTGGTCCCCGTTCCCAAGAACTTATAGTTCATAACCAAGAAGCATAAAAAAGACTTCTTGTCCTTGAAATCCTGGTAATGAAGCGTAAAATTTTCACATCAAACCCAATCATCTTTCTCATGCAAGGAGAAAATTTTAACTTTCTACAAAACTGATCAAGACATATTCCTACCTTAAAATCCCCCAAATTTCTTCTCCTTCTTCCTTTTTAGAACTCTGAATTGAGGCATCTGTTTTGAACACAGAAAGTTAACAAATGTTTGCTCTAGATACTAGAAGAGCAGAGTAGTAAATCAAGGTACTGTTTATTTTCCTTATTAATTTAATGAAGCCCCACTATGCCATCAACATAATTTTAGCTCTAGAAACCAACACTTGATAGCAGGGCAATTCAGACCTTTCAACCACGACCTTTAGAGGAGAGTGGGGAGTTGGAAGGACCAGGAATTGGCATTTCTGATGAAGTTTAACAAGCCCAGGTGATTCTTCTGCACTAAGGTTTAAGAAACAGCATTAAGGCATATGAGACAATAGCTTTCAAAAACACGTTTGCATTCTCCATAATTGCTTGATGATCTCAGAAAAGTCACACAATTAAATGCAAAGTCCTACAGTATTATATAAATGTTATCAGTTCTGCCTCCCCCTGCGCTCACTTTCCCTTCCCCACCCCTCATCCTTTTTGCCTCACGCTCTATGCCATGTGCCCCTCTGGCATGAGGAACTGGTGCTCAAGACCAGGCACAGACCCACCACCCACATGGCTCAATCTTGTCACCCACAGCAGAGCCTCTCCAAATCAGAGGCAGAATTTTTGACACATTCTCTTAGTTCAAATACAATCGCTCAAATTGAGATTCTAAATATGGAAGAGAACTTGAAAAAAAAATAGCACCAATAACAAAAAAACAAAAGAGAGATCTAGTGAGTATAACAAATAGAAAGAGAGAAAATAAGCTAACGGGTTACATGGGCGTGGAAATACAAAAGCCACATACTAAGATGAAACTTAGGCTTGATACAGGAGAAAGGAAGAAGCCAACAAAGGAATTTTACACATTTCCCTGAGTTATTCATTTTTTTTAAGAGTCTGAACAACTGAAATCAGGAAACACCTGTGCTTGTTAACATTAGTTAGGAAATGACTTTAAAAACTTGGACTCGGTTTGAGATAACTGATGGCAGGCCGTGATATCATTCCAGCATCTATATTTCCATGTAAATACACAAGCTATGTCTCTTAGTTAGAGTTCATTTTTCTAACAGCAATCAGAGACTCTATTATATTTATGAGGTAACTATAATATATTTTAACTTTTAAAATTACCTGGCACTTAGCCACATGCTTGTTTTTTGTTCCCATTTATAATTATTTGATAATTGTTATAACCACCCAGAAATATGGCCATCATTACTCTGAGATAAAAATAAATGTATAGAATGAATATTTTAAGATGAAAGACAAAAATATACCATTGTAATAAGAAGATGGGTGAGAAAGTAAAAATTAGGATACAGAAAAGATAATCCTTTTGCTCTGAAAGGTGTGCTAGAAGACTCCAGACAAAATCTTTATTTTATAGATGAGGAGCCAAAACTATAAGTTGAGCATTACCCTCCTGGTGTTTTCCATATTCCCTGGGTCTTCAGAATGTAGGGCCACAGCTCCCCAGAGCAAGTTCTAGTCTCAAGTAATCGATTTATATAAACAACAGTATCGTTTATATTGCTTTGATATGTTTTGTTAAATGATAATAGTAAAACACATAAATTATGGTACAGTCAATTCATATCAGTTTTCCTAGAAATACAGTGTCGGGCAAATTTATTTCTGGCATTTTCCTTTGATGTGCCAGTTAAATTCTAATCAGTGAAAAGTTATTTTTGTTGTTTTTTAAAAAAACTGCAAGTTGCATTTTGTGCCAATGAACAAGTTTTGTATAGATCATGTTATTGTCTTATAATTTTATTGTAGCCTACTTTTTAGAAGGATACTAGAATATACTTTGTTTTACCCAAATTTTGGTTTAAACTCTTAAAAAATGTCTTTTCAATGTTTAATAAACACTGTAAGAAGTCTTACAGATATTAATGTTATTAATTATTAATTATTAATAATTAAGAATTATTGTTATTAATTATTAATTATTAATATTTTAATTAATTATTGTGATTTAGGAATATTAATTATAATAATTTAAATGAACTTCAACAAACTAATGGATATTGAGGATAGATTGGGAATACACAATAATCAAGAACAGTACTCTCGAATAAAGATAAAACAAAAATCTTTAAATAAAAAAGATGAGTGATTTTCTGTTTTAGTATTTTTTTTAAGGTGTACACACTATCCAAAATATATATAAGAGGATGCCTACTTCTGGTCATACACAATGACTGATACTGGACTTGTCCTCCCAGTGAAAACAGCTATAAATATCTGAGGTAACTGATTCCAGGCATTTGACAATAAACATTGTAGGACTGTGATCCTCAAGAGAAGAGAAACACAAAAGAGAGCTTCATATCTTTTTCATCTTTCTCCCTGGGGACACCAACTGGACTATAAGAAAATGGAATCCAGGAGAATATGGACATCCTGCTAAAGGACTAAAAGAGCTAAAGAGGTACAGGTAGAGTTTAGAATGGCTGTGGTCCCTGAGATTTGTAAGGCAGGAGCTGTGTGGTGAAAGGGGACAAAGAAGACTGCATGAATGTTGCCCTACAGCTCATGTGCAGCGTGAGAGTTCATGCGGTCTAGGAGAGAAGGGCTGCTGCAAGTAAGAGAGCTGGGCCAAGATATCATAAGCTGTCAGTCCTGGAAACTGGACACAGGATAACAATGGCCCAGCCAAAAGTGGAGAGACCTTACTGAGTATCTCACGCATTCAACTGAAAATCTAAAGAAGCCACACCTTTGGAATAAATATCAGGTCCCAGAGGAAGGGCCGTGCCTCAAAACTAAGGACAACACTGAAATAGAGCTGCCCTAACAAATAATAAAACAAAGCCTAACAGGATCAAGAGAAATTTTCAGTAATCTAACAGCCTGATAGAAGAAACCCCAACAACTTTTAAAGGAATATAAGGATAAGCCAGACTCAATAACTTCCTTATACCATTGAAGAATAATTTTTACAATATTAGACATGTGAAGAAGCAGGACAATGCGATCCATAATCAAGAAAAGGAATAGTCAATAGAAGCAGAATCCAAGATGACCCAAGTGTTGGCATTAGCACATGAAGTCCCTTAAAACAGCTATTATAAATATATTTAAAGATGCACAGGAAGAGATATATACATTGAGTAAACAGATGAGGAGTATCGGCAAAGAAATAAACCGAATGGATATATTTGAAATAAATATACATTTGGAGTCCTAATAGGAGAGAAGAAAAAATGGGGTAAAATAAAATGTAAATAAGTAATACCTGAAAAGTCTTCTAATTTGGTGGAAAACATCAGCCTACACATTGAAGAATCAACAAACTACAAGCAGAATACAAAAAAAAAAAGCCACATCTAGGTACATCATAGTCAAAGGCTGACAACCAAAGAGTAAATGTTGAAAACAGAGAAAAAAATCCATAACATACAGGGGAACAATTCCATGATTAACAGTTGACTTCTTGTTAAAAACAATGGAGCCCAAAAGAAATGGAATGTCATCACTAAAGTGCTGAAGGTGGTCAACCCAGAATTCTAAATGGTAAAAGTGTCCCTTGAAAATAAAAATAAACATTTTCAGAA
Source organism: Pteropus medius (assembly GCF_902729225.1). Taxonomy (NCBI): domain Eukaryota; kingdom Metazoa; phylum Chordata; class Mammalia; order Chiroptera; family Pteropodidae; genus Pteropus; species Pteropus medius. The sequence continues at coordinate 2,240,409 of NW_024340695.1, read as the reverse complement.
AAATGAAAAATGAATGCTGGGAGAATTCATTGCAAACTATAATAGATACGAATATGAGTCTTTTAGGGAGATGGGAAATGATAATAAGGGAAAACTTGAGCAACAGGAAGGAAGCACCAGAATACAGGAACACTACAGGAAGAACAGCACCAGAAATGGTAAATAAATGTGCAAGTATACAAGACTCTTTTTTTCCTCTCCTCATATTTATTTAAAACACAAAATTGTTTAAAGACAAATATGTCATTGGATTGTTAACACATATAGATACAAAATATAGGACAATGGTAACAAAAAGGATAAAGAATTAATAAAATTATGGTATTGTAAGATTTTTATGCTTTACATGAAGTGATATAATATAAATCGAAGTAGACTAATAAGGATATGCTGTCCAACACATAATTCACTAACTACGAGTGACTACTTTAAATTTAACTTTATTAAAATTAAATGTAAAATTCATTTCCTCAATTGTATGTCTTACTACAACATGTAGCTAGTGGCTCCCATATTGGAAAAGCACGTGGAATATTTTCATCACTGAACAAAGTTTATTTGGAGAATTTAAGCCACAAATGTATAGCTTAAAACCAACAGTGGAATTAAAATAGAGTCCTAAAAATGTTTTATTAATCAAAACATGGGCAAGAAAGAAGGAACAGAGAAAAAAACAGATGGAACAAGTAAAAAACAAACTTAAATCCAACCATTTCAAAAATTATATTAAATATCAATTAACTGAACAATTCAATGAGAAGGAAGAGATTGCAAGGATGAGTAAAAAGCAAGATTCAACTACATGTTGTCTACACGAGTTGAAAGGAAAAGGAGTGGGAAAGATAGACCAAGCAAATCTAAGAAAGTTGGTGTCGATATCATCACATTAGATGAACTTCAAGTCAAGAATGAGTGAAGACTAACATTTCTTAATGATAAATGGTCATTTCATCACTAGTTAAAATTTAAAATTCTAAATGTCTATGTGACTAAAAAGCTAAAGTACAAGAAGTATAAGAAGCTTTTGCTTCAAGTACAAGAAGCAAAAATGAGAATTAAAAGGACAAATATACAAATTCATAATCATAGTTGATTTTTAATACCTTTCTTTGTAATTGATAGAACTAGACAAAAAAATTAATAAGGGTATAAATGATTTGAACATTATCAACCAACTTGATTTAACTGACATTTATAGATTATCTTCCTAGCATCTGCAGAATACATATTATTTTCAAATGCATATGGAATAATTACTTTATTGGTCAAAGTTCTCCAGTAAAACAGAACCAACAGGTTGGATGGATGGGTGGATGGATGAATGGGTGGGTAGATAGAATAATAGAGATAGATAATAGATGATGATAGATAGATAGATAGATAGATAGATAGATAGATAGATAGGATAGACATACAGACAGACAGACAAAACCCCAAAAAAGGGAGGTTCTATGGAAAGTAACTTCATAGGGTGATCTGATCATAAATTTCTAACTGGGAAGGTCATAGTGGGTAGTCATGCCCTAGACCTATAGCTTCTTTAGTGAAAGTTTCTAAGCCAGCCTGCCCATTGTTCTTGTGCATCTAGGTTAACACACCTTTGAAATACCAGAATACCCCTAGAAGGGGGTATTAACCCTCGAGAGAACACATAATCTTGTTAACTATCCTGTAATCCAATTCCCATCTTGCTTTTTCCCACCTCCATGTAATCTTCTTTATGTTCCCTCCTTAATTTCAGATGCATAAAAGAAACCGCGAAACTGTTATTCTCAGAAGTATTTTAGATTTTGCTCCCTGGCATCTATCATTGGTTCGGCTCAAATAAACTCTAGATAGATAGATGATTGATAGATAGATAGATAGACAGACAGGTAATAGATAGATAGACAGACAGGTAGGTAAGTAGGGAGACAGACAGACAAGCAGGCAGGTAGGCAGACAGACAGACAGACAGACGATTTAGTATAGGGTGTTGGGTCATGTGATTATGGGAGCTAAGAAATCTCACAATCTGCTATCTGCAAGCTGGAGACCCAAAAAAGCCAGTAGTGTCCTTTAAAGCCCTGAAAGCCAGAAAGCTGATGGTACAGATTACAGTCCTGGTCTGAGATCCAGGAGCACCAAGGACAGGAGAAGATCAATACTCCAGCTCCAGGGCTCTGGAAGACAGTGAATTCAACCTCCTTCTGACTTTTTGTTCTATTCAGGCCTTCCAGGTTTTGGACAATGCCCACCCACATTGGGGATTACTCAATTCACCAATTCAAATGCTAATCTCTTCCAGAAACACCCTCACAGACACGCCCACACAACATAATTCTAAGTAATTTATGAGTCAAAGAAGAAATCCCAGGGAATTTAGAAAATACTTTAACCTGAATTATAATAAAAACAAAAAAAGTCAAACTTGTGAGATACATCTAACACAGTACTTAGAGGGATATATAAATATTTATATTTCCATTGGAGAAAACTAGGGAAAAGGAGCAAATTAAATCCAAAATAAGTAGCAGAAAAAAAATACTTAAGAGCAGAAACCAATACAATAGAAAACAGACAAAATAGAGAAAACGAATAAAGTCAAGAATTGGTTCTATGAAAAAGTAATAAAATTTCTAATCCCCTAGCAAGGCCAATCAAGAGAAAAACCACACAAATTACTAATATTAGGAATGAAAATGGGACTTCACCACAGATAATATAGGCATTAATAGGATGGTAAGGGGATATTATATATAACATTATGCCAATAAATTAAACAACTTAGATGAATTGAACAAATTTCTCGAAAAAAACCACAACATATAAAAACTGACATAAGAAGAAACTGACATAATAGAAAATAGAAAGAAAAGAAAATCTGAATAGCCCTATCTCTATTAAAGGTATACAGCAGGCAAAACTCTGTAGTGATAAAAACCAGATCAGTGGTTGCCTATGAAGGGTGAGAACTAGAAGAGAGCTTGAGAGAACTCTCTGGAATGATGGAAAAGTTCTGTCATAAACTTCCTGTGCTGGTCATAAGGATGAATCATTGGCACACTCATAAAATCGTACCCTTAAGATGTGTACATTGCACTATGTGTACATCTTACCACAATTAAAAAATAAATGTGTTGCATCCCAAAACCTATGACATAAACACACAAAACTTGAAACATTCTGAAATTTTCAATTTAAAATTTTAAAGATAATTGAAGTAAAAGTTCCATAAGGTGTGTCAGCATAAGGCCAAAATTATCCTATAACCTTATTTGGAAAATGTTTCTTTTCCTTCTGAATAAAAGTTCTGAAGTTCAAACCCTACCTTATTTCTTTCTGTAACAACAATAATAACTATGCTGCTCTATCCTTCCACATTCAGCTTGTGACCTTTCTTCAGCAGAATCTTTTCTGGAACCATGAAGAGGATGTAAGCTCTCCTTCTCTGCTTCTTTGCCCCCCAGTGTATATCCGCCTTACAGCACTAACATACTGTATTCCGATTGTCTAAATATAGTTATTCTCCCAACCCTACACTGCAAATTCTTTGAAGATTGCAGTTTTATCTCATTTTCCCAGTGCCTGGCATGTTGCCAGGCTTAGTAGGTGCTCAATAAATGGTGGTCGAGCAAATAGTTGAATGATATTCATATGGAGGTTCTTTGAGCCAGAATACACTATTATTCTTGAGAAAAGTATTTATAAACATTTTCCCTTTAAATAGGATTTCCTTCCTGTTACATGTGATCTAAGGAAACATATTCTACAGGAGTATTCCAGTAACCTGAGGAAAGATAGGACATCTAAGCAAACAAGAATATTGGATAGGAGATATTGAATGAAATGCTCAGAAATGTTCCAGTTCAAGATTAAATGAAAAATTGAAAAGATAAAGGAAAACTATATTATAAGATAAAATGAAGTAAGAAATGAGGTCTGGGACAAACAGCGCACAGGCTTTGGATGACAAGGGAAGAAAAACTCAAATGTGGGAAGGAGGTCTTTCCAAATCACTTTTAAAAACTGACATAGCATTCAATTTTTATGAAAAATGTTATTTATCCTTTGAAATATTTATTTTAAAATAGCCTTTCTAATAATGCATAAATATGTATGATCATACTTTGTTATATCAAATAACAATGCAGTTTAACTTCTGTAGCTGTGTTGTGATTGCAGGGCCGTCTGATTTTAGGTTAGGTGGGCTGTACCCAAATACATATAAACTCCTAAATACAAAACATGTGGCATACTGTTATACACAATAATGTTTAGCAAGAGATCTTGTAAAACTTAACAAGTCTCTAAATTAGTATCAGCAGGACAAAGAGAAAGTAGCATAGCAGTTATAGACATATGATCAAGAAAAAGCAAGAAAGAAGGCTCTGTGAAGAACTGAGCGAGGCTTTGCTTGTCTCAAGCAAAGGTGTTATGGGAGATGAGAGAAAAAGTAGGATTGAAAACCTGAAGGGCAAAAGATTGCAAAGCTTACTGCAAAGTTTTGGGCCAGGAACACAGTGGTCTGAGGCAGAGGAGAAGAAAGATTTTGTAACAAACAGCCCTTTTACTCACAGATATCTACATATTGAAGCAGGTCTACATGACAACGATTTATTAAATGGCCGCTAGTATCCTGACATGAAATAATCAAAAAATGTATTTCATGGTCAAGCTTTCTCTATAACAGTAGCTAAGAGGTCATGATCTGGAGCCAAACCGCCTGGGTCCAAATCCTGGCTCTTCCACTTATCCCTGGGCAGTCTATTAAACCTCTCTGTGCCTCAGGCTTCTCATCTCTAAAATAAGAATGATAACGCTTGACGACGCCTGTCTCAACGGGTTATTTTGAGAATTAAATTAGTTAATGCATGTAAAATGCTTACAACAGTGTCTGACACATAGTACATGCTTGAGAAAGATTCTGTAGTACTATGGAATAAACAATTCTCTTCTTCTGAAGGAAGTGAGTAGATAGAGTGGTTAGAGGAGGGAAATAGGAGTCAGAACACACACACTCCTTACACATTTCCAAAACTCTCACAGCCTCATTCAGACATATGAGACTTGACACCCTTAAATGATTGCAAGAGCAATTTTCACCAAGCAAATGTTTGAGGTCTTCAAATCCCAGGGTTCTCAGTAAAATAAATTTTTAAAAATTGAAATTGAAGGTAATAGCCATTAAAAACAAAACGAGGCCTAAACCTCTAAATCAGGTAAAAACCTTATCCTGTCTAAACCATAATTTACTACATGATCTTTGGAAGCAGGAGAATCTATTCCTTCTACAAACTCTATCAGGGGTTACCTAAGGAGGACATTGCCCCTCCCGTGAAGGAGTTCAGAGTCTGGTGCAGAGTCTGGTGCAGAGTCTGGGCTCAACAATTTCAGCATAATATACATGTTCTGACTGATGTACGTGCACAGGGCCATGGCAGTCATTGATGGGAGGGACCACTCCTGCCTGGATGAACTGGGAAGACAACTGACCTGGGTTATAAAGAATGAGTACAAGCGAGCTGTGTAGACTGTGTTACATTCATTCATTCAAAAGATATTTATTGAGGGCCTACTACATGTTAAGCACTGTCTGGACGGTAGAAATGTAATGGAGAGTAAAATAGATTTGTTTATTACAGTCTAGGGGTGGACTAAGAGATAATTACTACACAGTATGATAAGAGTTTTGTTAAGCAGGAGAGGCCATCCTGTTTGGAGAAGCAGTCAGAGGAGTCCCTTCCCAGAAACAGTGACATCTAAGCAGATTCCAGTAGGAATTATTCATGTCAGGGGGGTGGAGGAAAAAAAAATTGCAAACAGCGGAGACACTGCTTGCAGAAACTGGCAGCTGAAGAAAGCACAGCTGATCTGAGGTGCTGAAAGGTGTGTCTAAGGAAGTATCAAGTCTGAGGCAGGAATGATAAGGCCAGAGAGGTAGGAAAGGCCCAGGGATTTATGTTAGCCTTAAGGAGTTTGGATCTGTCTTGAGAGAGAGGAGAGGCTACTGACGGTTTCAAGCAGGGGCCAGACATGATGAGATTTACATTATACAAGGATCACTCTGGCTATAAGGTAAAAAATGGACTGAGAGAGGCCAAGATTAGGGGAAGGTTAACCAATCATCATCCAAATGAGAGGTGACCCAATTCATGACCAGGATAGTGGCGAGTGAAGGTCAAGGACTGGTGGACTGGGCTACCGATTGGATGTGGGGGGATGAGAGCAAGAGAAGGTGGAGCTCAACTCTTAGACTTCTGCGTGGGGTAACTGCACAGAAGAAGATAGCATTGCTTGAGAGAGAACACAGGTTTGGAGTCGGGCATGATGAGCTTTGTTTCAGACGAGTTAAGTTTAAGAGTGCCTGAAGACATGCATGTGGAAGTGGATACCTGGGCTAAAGATAGACTGGGAATATCAACACCAAAAAGGTAACTGGAGCCCTGGGCACAGGTGAGACTGCTCAGGGAGAGCTGTGGAACGAGAGGGCGAGAGGCCTCGGGCAAACCTCTGGAATGACTGGAGTATGGGATGGGAGAGAAGGCTGGAAATGAGGGAAAGAGGAAACTATTGGTATAGCAGGGACTGTGGTCTGCAAGAGGTAAAGTCTGAGGATGAAACTGCAGAAACATCTTCCATCAATCAGCTGGTTAATGATGAGAGTAATAAAGCTAACTCTTTGGACTGACCACGAAAAAAGCCAATTAATTTTATTCTTTTCCAAAGTTAAGGCTACTACTTCTGATCATTTGTAATTGAAGTCGCGTCCTATTTTGTGAGTAAATGCTTCCAGTGATAAGAACCACCAAGTGAAAGAGTATAAGTTCATCGACATTATTACAAAATCAGCAGCACGATGCTGAGGGGTGATAAAGGAGTCATATTATCTCATTTGACTCAGGAATCCCACACCCAAATCTGAGTCTGAGAGCCATTATTATGTCACATAGGAAGGAATATTTTCTTTATGCAAGGAAAGTTTCACATGGAATTGTGGAATTATATTATAGAAATCTGTTTAATAAATGATAAGACTGGAAATTTTTATGCAAAAAGTAAACTGTTTCTACCCTCAATGAAGCAAAAACATGACAATTTTAACACGTATTACTTTATTCTGCACAGTCTAGCATTCATTAGTGATTCACGTGCTTTTCATATTTGAAATGCACAGCGCCATCTAATGGCCACAAGCCATAAACGGAAAGAGAAAGAAAAAGAATAGGAACTAAAGTATGACTACTACTGCTATTTAATAATAATAATGATGATGATGATGATGATGATGTTGAGAAAAAGAAAAATCAAATAAATTTCCAGTTTCAAAACTGGAAATTGTGGCCTTGCACACAATTTTTATCTTTTCCTGTCGTTACATGACCACAAACGCTCATATTGCATAGAGAACTATAGATCACATTTTAAATTTAAATAATTCATGACAAATCCGTAACCGTAAAAATCACAAAATCATTAGAAACACCTCGGATGAAATAGTATAATAGTATAATAGGATAATTCTATTTTTCTTTTTTTTTAAAAAAAGAGTAAAATTAAAGAGATAGAAGGGCTTTCTCTTGATTTCTGCAAGGCTAATAATGCCTGACCAGTGTTCTGTATGGAAAGTAATTCTTCTATGCATTCTGCTTGCAGTCCCTTGAGACTAGGGACATAGTAGGACTACTATATGAATCTTGGACTCTAGAGAAGGAAAGAGAAGTTGGTGTACATTGGTTCAGTTTTGGAAAGTTGTAGCCCATGGCATGACCCTTCCACAGCCAGCTCTGGGGTCGAAGGAATTTTCTATTGCTCACACATGCCACTCAGCTCTGGAAGCATAAGTGGGAGAGGCCCATGGCTGTGTACCATCTGAGTCAAGCTCCCCTGAGGAGCAGCCAAACTTGCTAATCTGACAGTGCCTCAGATTTACACTTGGCTGTAGGGCTCTCAAGTCAAGTGAGTCACCTAGCCTTCCAGCACTGGCCTCTTCAAGGCTACATCTCTTTGAGGTCCTTCTGAGGTGGTTTGAACCACGTGCTATAGAAATTGGTGACTCCCCATAGAGTTGCTTTTAAAATATCCTGCTCTAAATGAAAAGGAATTTTTTTAAGTATGCTGTCTCATGCTTTCCTTATCAAGTAGGATATTAAAAAATGACAAAAATACCACTAAATGTTATGATGTGCAAAACTGATTTTTACTGTGTAGTCTTTTCCACCTATGTTTAAGTTCTTTAGAGAAGGAAGATCACATGTTGCTTTATGCACAATGCAAATGTTTTCTGAATTAACTTCCAGGCTTACCAGAAAACAGGGAGAGGTGGATTTCAATAATGCAAGACTCACAAAAAAGAAGCAAAGGGTTTAAACAAAAAGGTAAAAACATGAGTTGCTTATCACGGGTTTATTACTTTACATGAGATCATTAGAATGATAATCTGTACAAACTGGCAGAAACAGTAACATGAACACTAAACTGTTACTGTCTTTGCTTTATTCTTGGACTCGGATAAGGTCTTAAAGTGTACTGGAAAGGAAGAAGAAGGAAGGAGTGTGAAAAGGATGAATGATTTGTGGATAAGGTTGAGAACCATGGATTAGGCACTAGATTAGACATCTTGTGTACATTACTCCATTTAAGCCTCACCACCATCCTTCAAGACAGTTATTAATATCCTATTTTGAAGCTCAGAAAAAAATTTTTTTTTGAAGTTTAGGTTAGTTACCTGAGGTCCTACAGTTAGAAAAAGATAGAGAAAGTAGGTGTATTTATACACCTAATACTAATTAAGTGGCTCTGTCCTCTGGCTGGTCCAGGGACTAGCAACAGCAGTATCACCTGGTGATTCTCCCAGAGGAAATGTTTTTTAAAATCTCTTCCAATAATTCTGTTCAGCATAGCAGTCTGAGAACCACTTTGTCGAACCTGGAGAAAGATCTTTAAAGATAAGCCATAGGGCTCTTTCATCTTTCTCCTTATTTCTTTTGAATTTTTTAAAAATATTAAATTCTCTGTTGTTTTCTCTATTTATAAAAGCTATTCATGCTCTTTAAATTATTTTTCAGAAGATACATATAAGCATTAAAAAGAAAATGAGGACATAGTTCCATAGTGTAGCAGTTAGTACATCTACTTTACACACAGAAGGTCCTGGGTTCGTGCCCCCAGTGGAGCCATAGTCCCTGGTCTATGGCCATGCCATCCTGAACAAGCCCGATGTCTGATCTCAGAAGCTAAGCAGGGTCGGGCCTGGTTAGTACTTGGATGGAAGACCACCTAGGAAGACCAGGTGCTGTAGGCATAAATAATAATAAATAATTTTAAAAAATGAAAAATTACGGGTAGCCTGGCCAGTCAGATGTAAACACTAACTTTTTTGGTGCTCTCTTTCCAGGCCTTTTTCTGTGTTTATATATACTCACACATATTTTAATGAGCATGCTTTTTTTTTTCACTTTTCTAAGTACTATGGACATCTTCCTATGACAGTAAAAAGATTTGCAACAACATATTGAATGCTTATCTTATATTCCATGAAATAAATCTACCATCTAGTCAACAAGTCAACATTTAGTCAAATCTAGGCAACATTTTTATTAGTTACTTGGATGAAGAAGTATGTTGATCGAATATTTGGATGACACAAAGCTGGGACAGGTGGCTAATATACTAGATTTAAAGAGTCAGAACATAAGCTTTAATAAATGGGGATTATGACTCTAAATTGATATAAAACTTGATAAACAACAACAACAAAAAAACCGGTCTGTAGCGTCTCTTTGTCAAAACCCCATATTTCTGGGAGTGGGGGGCATACTGACTCTGAGAAGGGGACAAAGGTAAGGCAGGCAAACTGACTGACCTGTCCACCCCAGTCAGGTATCAACAAACAAAGAAAGTACAGCAGGTAGTGGTGCTACATAAGCAATGAGAATCGTAAATGGTCACCTAGGAACGTGTAGAATGCAAAGCTCAGTATAAACGTGTCGCTACCTCGGGAGAGCTTGGCCATCCACTCTGTTAACAGGCGGGTTCTGCAGTAGTTTCCCCGATATGATTCTCCCGGGGAAAGTCCTGAGGTTCAGATCCTAGGTGCTGCCTGGGAGGCTAACTTCCCACGGCTTGCAAGTGGAAACTGACTGCTTTAAGTTTGCACACTAGTCAGAGACTGGACCTAGCAAGACTCTCTGTTAACATTTAACACATATTTGAAGTTGAGCTAAATAAAATTCTTGGAGTTTTCGCCCACGGATCGCATCTAGTAGAGAGCTCCAATCTTATCTAACTTATTCGCCAAAATCGAAAAAAGAAATCTTCAGATGTTTTGAGAAAGAAGTGGTTTGGTCTCCTTGAAGAGCACGAGCTGGGCTGGGAGAACTCTGTCATTTTAATGTTGGGAATGAGATGTTATGTCCATCGGATGTAAGGACAGCCAGAGGTAGGCTATGTGAACCTACAGGAGGGCACATTGTGGGGAGAGGGTCTTGCACTGCTTCTGAATGAAAGACCTGGCATCAGTCCTTCATAAGCCCGATCTCTGTTGTTGTCATCCTTGCTCCCCAGCCTGCCATGCTTTAGGGCTCTGTGGTGCTGCTCATGCCACAGTCATCCGGGATGAGGTAAAAAGGCCTAAGGGTAGCCAGATGCTTCAGCTTTCAGCCTCAGCTGTCAGGCTCTCTATGGAGGTTGAAGTCTATCAGTCCACGCAGCTGTGGTCAATCAGGCACTTTAGGATTTTGCCCCTACAGATTTCTTTTGCCAGCTTGGGAGGTTAATAAAGATTAGTTTATATTTGATTAACTTTGCAACTTCCCATATTCCCTTTCCAATCATCTACAAGGGGTTCTCATACATAAACACTATTCCTACAGCTCTTTGAAAAAAGGTTGAGTTATCTATCATGTGGGTTTGTGATAGATAGGGAAGAGCCCTTGTTGGTGGTATTTTAATGAAAAACTTCTCCTTATTGTTTGGACCAGAGTTTAGTCTATCATATTTTTCCAAAGGGCAATCATTTATTCTCCTCCTAATTTACTAGGTGGTGTATCTAAAGTGTGTGTCACTTTCCCGCTTGATAAATTGTAAGTTCTGGGACTCAAGGGCCAATGTTCCTCACCAAGTCAGTTATAGGCACAGGTATTACACTATTTATTATTATTAAAGTCTTTGTTGACTTTGTGGAACAATTTGATAAGAAAAGCCTACGAGTGTTTGCCACTTTTATCAATCTTTCCATAATCTTTGACTCTGAGGACTGAAATCAGTTATAGGCTGAGATGCACAAGCTCAGTATTAATTCCCCAGGTCCAGTCCCACCCTCAGCACAAGACTTATAAGGAACCTGTATTTAATACCACTGTGTTTCAAGGTCAAGAATAACAGTCCATCAGTGGATCAGATACAATGTTTACTCCAGTTACAAGGATTAGAGCAATGGCCTTTCTCTGGTACATCAATGCCATAGTTTTAGTATCAAAAACCAGAAAGATATTAATAGACAGCTGATCCTATTTATCAGTATCACAAAGAAAAGTCAGTTGCTCTAAATTCAAAACCATCAACTTCCTAGTTTTATATACATATTAGATTTTTAAACGTATATATACCCTTCTCATAAAAAAAGCTAGATGTTCAATGAGTGATTTACTGAGATTTGTTTATGGATAAAATAAGGGTTTCGTTATAAAAAATTAAAATTTTTTCAAGCTAAAATCATTGAAGCTGCACTTTGTGTATTATTTTGTTAGAGCAAACACCAAATTATTTCTTAAGGAGAATCTGAGCACTGACAGACAGTCCTTTTCTACCCCCCTCCAAGTGTAGGTGCAGTGGCCTTCTGTCTACCGTATGTCCTTGTTAGGTACCTCAGATTTAATAAGAAGTTGTCAATTCCTCCCTAGCTTGCTTGATTATTAAAACATATGGCTCTGAGAGTTTAACTGACAACACAGAAACTCTATGCTCTAGGAACTTAGGAGGATATTTCAACTTAGAACTCATTGCTGCTCCTTAACTATTGAAAACTTTGGGAAATGAACAATAATTGTGAAAGATTACCTGAAGGATAGCAGTGCACCATTCTCTTAGATCAGTAGTTTTCAAAATTCTTTCTTAACCATAGAGTCCTTGTTCAAATCATGTTTTAGAAGCCCAGGGTCAGAGACAGAGATGCCGGGAAGGGAGGGGGAGCTTGAAGTCCCACCACTGATGGGACCCCCAGAGCACAGCTTGAAAGCCATTGCTAGATCCTCTAACTCCTATCCACAGACCGCGGGGCAAAGAACCACAGAGTGGCACACCGACTAGATAGATCACAGGGCCTCCCTAGAATGGCTTCACTGAATTGTGCTTTGACCAAGCACCATTATGTCTCACTCTGGCTAACACTGTAAGAAACAGTCCCAGGAAATGACTGCAATATTACTGCAAGGATATCGTTAATGATATTGTTTACCTAGTTTAACAACATCTTCTCTGGAAGAACCCCAAGGAGAAATTGTTTCCTATTCTTTGTACCAGGAATCATTTAAATTCTTCTGAGCTAATGTTTTATTTTCTCCTGTGGATGTAGTGATCCATCCTTCCCTCTTAGGCTGCTCACTAGGAAGCTTAAGAAGCCAGCCTGCTGACCACTCCATGCAAACCAATTTTGTGGCAGGTGCTTCATGAATCAACTTCTGATTCAGCTCCACCTTATTTTACAAAATGTATTCCCTTTGCCTCATTTTTTCACTGTGAAGTATTTTTTGTATGTTGTTCTATTCCATATTGTAAAGCCACCTCAATCCTTTAAAAAACATTATTGTATATGAGCAAGCAAATTCTTAAGAACATCTACTAACTCAAGCTATACAAAGGAAGGAGCCAGAAATGATGAGGGTCTAGATCCAAAGAGGACCAGATCAGGAAATGAAGCACAGTCTGGAAATCAAAATCTTGAGTTGAACATGACAGCCATCTTTGGAGTTCTTAAAGGGCAAGAAGGGAATTTATTCTGTATTACTCCAGAGAATGAACCTAGACTACATGATGGTCATTACTGAAAAACCTGTCAAATCTTAGGACTGGACAAGAAATGGATCTCACAAATTGGTGAGTTCCTTATCACAAGATGTATTCAAGCAGAGCCCAGATGACCCACTCGCTGGAAAGTTACAAAGGTGTAGTGGACACCCTTTGAGTGTTGAGCCAAACTGCACTCCCTCCTTTGGAAGACTCCCTTCACCTTTTACTGAAGAGGTAGATGCAGGCAGCCATGTAGGTATCATGGGACCTTCCCCCCGCCTCCATCCCTCTTAGAAGAGTTTGGACCAGGGCTGGACCTCTGACACAAGTTGGAGTCTCTCTTGAACTAAAGAACAGGAGCTGTAAGGTGATCCAGCACTGGTGCCCAAGTCGAGCTGTGGCAAACCAAAGCCAGGCAAGGCCAATATTTGGAGAAACAAACCAAAAGTCTTGCTGAAGAAGGTGGCCGGCTGAAGTGCAGAGAAAAGCAGCAACAAGAAACAATGCAGAGAGGAGAGCTGCCTGATAATTTTCTGGTTCTGCGAGAGCCAGATTTACTGCCTTCAGTTCCTTCCTTCTGTGACATTCCTCATCGCTGAACGACAGTCACTTAAGCTGACTTAAGTTTCTGTTCCTTTCACTGCAGAGATCCCTGAGTAAGATCAGAGAGAATCCCCAGGCAGATTATGACTCTGGAGATTAGCGGCTACCCAAACTGGGTGACCATCAGATTGCTCTGAGTAAGCTTCCTGGGTGCCAGCCCCTAAAGATGGTGATCTAGTGGCAAGAGGCGGGCTTCAGGGAATTTATTTTTAAACACTGTCCCCACCCCCAGTGATTTTGCTACTTGGCCAGTTTGGGAACCACTGGATAAGGTATTATCTAGGGTCTTGGTCTTTATAAGCTTCAGAGTTGATACAACACAGCCATCCTCACAGTATTCTTCCTACACAAAACTAAAATTTTTAACACAACCATGACAAATTCAGATTTATTATTCAGAGAGAAAGGTCAGGGCCCCCTGCAACCCACCATAGATATACAATCTCTAGACTGAATATTAACAACTCAATATTGATCAGCACACATGACAAGTAGAGGTCCCCAGGGTGCCAGGCCAAATATTTAAATATTTGAATCAGCGACCTAGAAAATGGAATTGGAAGCATGTTTATTCAATTTACTGACACTATCAAACAGGGAAGAGCATCTACGCACATCTTTGTTAGGCACTTTAGTTCTCCTAAGATGTCAGCCCTCCCTCCCCACTTAACAGATGTGAGGACATATGGCTTTGCCCTCATCTGGAAACAGACATCTATTTCATTCAACTTCAAAATCTGATAACTTTCTGAAAATGTTTAAATGTTTATTTACTCCTGATAGATACGTGAAGAATTCTTAAAGTTTCCAATAGATATTGTGACTGTGTGAAAGGGAAAGCCAGTATGTCTATTACAGGCTTCAGTGAGGCCACCCCCACACCACTGAGTTTTGGAATGAAAAGGGAAGAACCTCAAGAGATGTGCTTGTCCCACTGACACTGGTAAGCATTGGTGTCCCCGCTCTCCTCCAGTCTTCACCCTGGGTATACACGCCCTCTCGGCATTCACACTAGACACAATTCCATCGTCACTTCCTTTCTATTTCCAGTTACAGAGTTCTTCCTTCCCCTCTGTCAACCCTGTCACTAAACTTGTCCTCCTCTTTTGGGTCTCTCCACCGTCAACCCACAAAGCACAACCCTACCACCAAACTCCATCCACACAGTTCAAGCCCAACCCCACCCTTGCTGGTTTATCCACTATGTCCTAACCTGGCCATCTCATAATCAATGTCAGTGCCACTTCTAGTGTCAGCTCAGTTCCATTTTTCATTTTATACTGCCCCCTGCAGCTCAACTCACCCAACTAAGCCCCACTATCTTTCAGGAAGTTGGTGACAAAGAGCCAACACACTGCAGCAAGGAGCTGTCTTTTGTGCCTCCAGAATGTTCACTGAAGTTTCTCTGTATATTCCACTAGGGGGTACTACCCCATAATTTTTGAAACAGGAAGTCTGCTGAATACAGTTCTTAATGAAAAATGAAGTCCAGGCACAGTGAATTTTTTAAAACTTTTCTCAACACATGCTGTAATTTTATGAAGCAATTTAATGTGATTCCTTTTAAATAAAAGCTGCCCCAAGGGCAGAGTAATAGGCACCAATCCTGAGCAGTATAAACTTATATAAGAGAACGCCAATTAAAAACCCTGGCTCTATTACAGTAAGATAAATAGTCATGAATTAAATGAAATACATGCAAAAACTGTGTACAGCCAGACAAGTAAAGTTATTTTTACTTCAGCAAGAGAAATAGGCATGCTAAACAAAAGTTGGCTTCAAAAATAAAAGGTTTTGTGACGCAAAAATAAGGCAACTCAGATGTTCTGGGACTCTTTGCATAAATAGAACAAAATTCTCTTATCTTTGGGGTGTAAGAGAAAACCTGCAACACTAAAAACTGGTTCAAGTCTTTCAGGTTCTTTTAAAAGGAAGTATGCCCAGGCATTACAGTGCAGTAACTGAAAATGCAGGATGCTGGAGTTAAGCTGAACTTAGACTCCCCGAACTCCCCTGACCTCCATGAGCACTTGGCCAGCCTCCATTTCCTCAGCCTAAATCTTAGTTCTGCATCAGTTTAATGGGTATGATAAGACTACCTACCACCCAGGTTTGTGGTGTGAATTAGAGGAGATAATGTAAAGTGCTTACAGGGTGGCCCACAGTATACGCTCAATGAATGCTATTTAGTCAACGAGTCAGAGTAAGGAAGACCTCTTGAGATGACCAGGTATAGAAATCTTTGTATTGAAAGAGATATTCACTATCATTTTGGCAAACTACTCATACAGATAAGCAATCAGGAGACCCGATAAGTTAAGCCATTTGATCGAGGTCACAATTCTATCCTGAGGAACTCTAGAGCAGCACTTGGGACTTCCTTACTGTCAGGCAGCATTCTTTCCCCATCCTATACTGCTTCTCCTGGTATACGATTGTTTGTTAGCACAGACTAAATATATTTTGTGCTTAATAACTGAATTTGTTGGCAAAGTTTTGATGAATGTAACAAATATGCACTGTTGTGGCAGTGTCGAAGACTCTAGCAGAATGTATCTATAAACAGTTTGACTTTTAAGCCCCTTTCCTACTTTTAGAAATTTATCCTAAGGAAATACAGTTGACCCTTGAACAAGACTGATTTAAACTGCATGGATCCACTTATATGTGGGTTTTTTTCAAGATATTGGAAAATTCTTGGAGATTTCCTTATTACCATGAAGCAATCATGTCAGTTACACTAGGCTAACCCAAAGTAATCATGTTGCTGCTTCTTCGTTTTCAATGCATGAATCATTATTCCTGTAAAAAAATATGAATTTCTTTCTCACATTATCTCTTCATTTTTGATGTTTAAAAGTAGTAATACATATAATATTTACAGTGATTTGTACCATATAAGACAATATCGATGTAGGTTACTGACAGTCGACTCATTGTGTAGATGATATATAATTACGATATCAATATAGTACTGTAAATATATTTTCTCTTCCTTATGATTTTAATAAGTTTTTCTAGCTTACTTTATTGTAAGAATACAGTATATAATATGTATAACATACAAAATATGTTTTAATCAACTGTTGGTGTTATCAATAAAGCTTTTGGTCAACAGTAGACTTTTACTAGTTCAGTTTTGGGAGAATCAAAACTTACACGCAGATTTTGACCATGCAGGAGTCAGCACCCCTAACCCCTGTGTTGTTCAAGGGTCAACTGTAATATAAAAGGTTACATGCAAAAAGATGTCCACCACTATATTCTTTAGAATATCAAAAAACTGTAAATAATCTACATGCCCAACAATAAGAGAGTAGTTAAGTATAGTAGACTTGTGAATTTTGGAACCATTAAAAATTATGAAACCACAAAGAAACATGAAAAATAATTATTTTATTCTTCATCTCATTCCAAAAGGAGGCAATTTAACAATGAGAATGACAATTATATTTCATTATAATTACAACCAATTAAAAATTAAATACTTATATTGATAACATCCAAAAAATAACATGTAAAAATTAAGTCATTTTAGGAATATTGGGATTGCCCTTTTCTTTCACTTTGAGTTCTCTTGATAATAAAGACATAGAATAATTGTTTAGAATGAACTCATTTCTTTATTGGTACTAAGAAGAATTTAAATGATCCAAGCGACATTTAACGTATCACGATAACATACACAATTAAATGAAAGACATGAGGTCAGAACCCTCGTTCCATAATAATCTCTGAGGGATACAACAATGTATCTCAGTTCCTGACCTTCAGAACTTATGAGCTGAGAGAAGAAATATGACATATACGTGGATCTCGGCACTGCTCCACCTCCAAAATTTTTAATATCTCATCTCGTACCAGCGCCTTTTCCCTTCCAGCTTTCATGCCACCTGTTCCTTAACATCATTAAGATTGCCAGTCCACTTATTGGTCCCTATGTTTTCTTTTGATCCACCAGCTTGGTTTCATTTTCTATGCCATTCAGCTCAAATACCAAGGCCTACCATTTTAGCTACCCCCTCCACAGGAACCACACTATCTTGAACCTTTATCTTTCCTATTCGCCTGCCCTGAAAACCCCCATCTGTTGGACACAGTCAATCATTTGCTATCTCACAGCTGGGGTTGCAGGAATCTCCTAGACAAAGCCACCCAACATCCTTTCTCGTGTCCTCGGCCAATTCCCTCTCCCCCTCCTGGAAGTCTTCCCTAAATCTCATGCTTTCCCTTCTATCTCCTCCCCCAATGCCTTTTGCTGCACAGAAATTCTTGAATGAAAACTTTCTCTCTTTGAGCAAAGCCTAAAACCCAGTTGCCTTCTGCATTCATTCTTATTCCCTGACCTGCTATGTCAGAGGTGATGTGCTCTGTCTCCTTCTCTGGACCCAGTGTCTCCTGCCTGCTCCTGCCTCTGTACCATCCATGAACATGTCACCCATGTCTTCATCCTTGCCTGAACTATTTTCTTCCCTCAGAATAAACACGTGTCTGCCATCTAAAAGGAAGCTTTTCCTTTAGGATATATACTCCTCTAAATGATTTCCACTTGCTTTTCTCCTCCCCCTACCCCATATTTCTAAAAAGAGGTGTCTTACCTTGGCTGTCTCCACTTCCTCTCTCCTTCACTTGATATAGCCTGACTCCTCCCACCCCTCCACCAAAATTGTTCCCATAGAAGTCAAATCCAATGTTCCTTTTCATTTCTTATCTTACTTGAACCCTCAGCTGTGTTTCACCCTGTTGACAATTCTGTCTTGAAATATTCGGCTTTTGGGACACTCTGGTGTTACCTTAGTTGGCAGAATGAATAAACTTCAGGTCAGCCAGGGAAGGGAGAGCTGGAAAGGCTCTCAGCTCAAGAGAACTTGCACTTTTAGGGGAGTGGTGGCATGGCAGTTGGTAGACTTAAGACCTACTAGATTAAGTTTTGAGAACTGAAAGCTTCCTAGAGACTAGTTTCATGGACTCTATGTCAAGCCAACTAATGACTCAATGACTTGGAGTGGGTGGAACTCAACCATAACAACGCAGAGAACTGTTTATTCTTTTATCTTATTGAAATAAGGGGTAGTGGAGACTGAATCATAAGAACTTGGTGGCATTTCCTCTCTTGGGGTATGATTAGAAGTGAGGGAAGTAGAGTTCAAGTCATCTGGGCCTCCCTCAGTAGTCTTTAACAGTTAAAGCTTCCAAATTACATTCCATTCAGAGATGGAACAATTTTTCATTATTGAAATATTACTTTTTAATTTCAGTATCTTTCTGTAAAGTACAATTTGGTACTTGATTATGCTGTCTATTGGCTATTTTGATTCTTTCTTACTCCTAAGTAATATACCCCCTATCAGACTGCAAATGTCTTGAGGACAAGGGTACTTTTTAGCCTCCTATTCTATCTTCTACATTGCTTAGCAGTTTAGCATAGGGCTGAACACTTGGAGATACTTAGAAAAAATTCCTGCTGTTTAATTTAGCAAGTATTTTAACCTTCTAAATTTTGAGGGGTTTTGAATGACTCCTGAATGCAATATATTATTCTGGGCGCAGAAGTGTAATATAGAAATACGTATGTTATTTGCATTTTATGAGCTGCAGGAGAGGCAAGAACACTTCAATATCTAGGGAGGATTTAGCAATAAATTCAGGTGGCCCGACACCCCCTTGTGTATACTGCACCAACCTAAATATATAAGCCAGAATCCCAAGCAATGTTCAGCCCTAATTTGGGTTCAATTTTCAATAAGTTCTATAAATCCCTGTAGTTCATCTCCTTAGGCCAAACATTTCCAATGTCCTTACTGTGGGCAGCAGCTAGATCTTTTGGGACCCAGGATCAAGCCTTTCTGCAAATAATCAGGCAAAGAAAAAGAAAAAGAAATCACATATAGTCCAGTGCATTTTTCTGCTTGTGTGGTTTGGTTTCTCCATCAGCTAGAGAGACATTTAAAGGCTCTGAACTTCTTGCAGTCTTCAATTCTCTTTTCAAAGTCACTTTATTTTTAGAGAACTTTCCACTTTTCTTAGTTATACAATCAGATCGGGCCACCTGGCCGGAAAATCATTTTACCTTTAAAAAAATATGCTAGAATTTGAATGCAGGCATTGAATTAGAAACAGATTTACCATAGTGTAAATCTCCTGAGCATTACAATTTGTGGCTGAAAGTTGACTGAAAGGGAGTCCATAAGTTAACCTACAAAGGGAAGAGGATCTAGAGTCACTTTTTTTTCCCCCCAGATAAAATAGTATTAATAACCTGAAATCTTCAAGTTTCCGGGAGCCACGGTGCAATCCTTCAGTGGAACTCTGCTGCAGGTTGCAGTTTCTACGATTTCGGGAAAGAAGGCTGGTCAGCCACTCCAGCCACTTGGGAGGAGGGAGGGAAGGTGGTACCTAAGCAAGGTATGAGCCACTCAGAGGCAGCCTAGGGCCGCCATTCACCTCGAAGAGGAGGAGCTGGCGTCAGACCCACCCGGACCGAGAGGAAACGAGAGCCTTGGGTGCTCCAGGTGAAGGAGGAAAGGAACACGAGCCCAGCTCACCTCCGGAGGCGGGGCGCGGCTCCCGATAAACAACAAGGGCGGAGTCAGCCCGGATCACCTGGGCTGAGGCGGAACTGTGGGGTCTGTTCGCAGCTCGAAGAACCTGGGATTCATACTCACCTGTACTGGGGACGGAGGCGGGGCCAGGCCCAAAACTCACCTGAGCCCGCGGAAACCAGGCTCGGGAGTAGTTCCCGGGCTCGCCCAGCGCGGAGTGGGAGGCACCCTCGGCTGGACCCATCTGAGCACCCTCCACCCGTCCGTAAGTCTGTCCCGGCCGCCATGACCTGGAGCGCCACGGCCCGGGGCGCCCACCAGCCCGACAACACTGCGTTCACGCAGCAGCGCCTCCCGGCCTGGCAGCCGCTGCTGTCGGCCAGCATCACGCTGCCCCTTTTCTTCTGCGCGGGCCTGGCCTTCATCGGCCTGGGCCTGGGCCTCTACTACTCCTCCAACGGCATCAAGGAGCTCGAGTACGACTACACCGGCAACCCCGGCACCGGCAACTGCTCGCTGTGCGCCGCTGCCGACCAGGACCACGCGCCGCCGCCCAGCTGCTCGTGCGCCTGGTACTTCTCGCTGCCGGAGCTCTTCCAGGGCCCCGTGTACCTCTACTACGAGCTCACCAACTTTTACCAGAACGACCGGCGCTACAGCGTGTCCCGCGACGACGAGCAGCTCAGTGGGCTACCTAGCGCGCTGCGCCACCCGGCCAACGAGTGCGCCCCCTACCAGCTCAGCGCGACCGGTCTGCCCATCGCGCCCTGCGGCGCCATCGCCAACAGCCTCTTCAACGACACCTTCTCCCTGTGGCACCAGCGCCGGGCCGACGGGTCCTACGTCGAGGTGCCGCTCGACCGCACTGGCATCGCCTGGTGGACCGACTACCACGTCAAGTTCCACAACCCGCCACTGGTGAACGGCAGTCTGGCACTAGCCTTCTACGGCACCGCGCGCCCGCCCAACTGGCCCCGGCCGGTCTACGAGCTCAGCGCCGACCCCAACAACACGGGCTTCATCAACCAGGACTTCGTGGTGTGGATGCGCACGGCAGCGCTGCCCACGTTCCGCAAGCTGTACGCGCGCATCCGCCAGGGCAGCTACTCTGCGGGGCTGCCGCGTGGCGCCTACAGGGTCAACATCACCTACAACTACCCGGTGCGCGCCTTCGGCGGCCACAAGCGCATCATCTTCAGCAGCATCTCGTGGATGGGCGGCAAGAACCCCTTCTTGGGTATCGCCTACTTGGTGGTCGGCTCCCTCTGCATCCTCACGGGCTTTGTCATGCTGGTCGTCTACATTCGCTACCAGGACCAGAACGACGAGGACGAGGATGAGGAGTGATTCCTGCTTCAAAGCGTCCTTCCTCCTTGCCAAAACTCTCTTGCTTCTTTGGTTCTCCTCCTCGCCCCTCACTCAGTTCCAACCTCGC
The DNA here is from genome assembly GCF_902729225.1 of Pteropus medius. Classification (NCBI taxonomy): domain Eukaryota; kingdom Metazoa; phylum Chordata; class Mammalia; order Chiroptera; family Pteropodidae; genus Pteropus; species Pteropus medius. Next base: position 2,218,842 of record NW_024340695.1, on the reverse strand, counting down.
CTTTCCCGTCTGTTGTGGATAAGGGTCCAGAGATAGGAATTATATATACCACCTTGGGGGCTACCAGACTCTTGCTGGGGTGCTTGGAGTGCAGAGTGAGACAATCTAGCAAATTCTCCAGTCTTCTTCACGATTTACCTAGTTGACATGTTAGGTTCTTAAAGTCCGTAGGAAGGGGCAGTAGAGATTCCTATTTAACGCTTCTCTGGTGAAGAGACTGAGACCTAGAGATGTTAAATAACTCATTCAAGATCAGGCAGCTAATGATTGGCTCTGGACTCACTCTAGAGCTTTTACTTCTACAGGATAATGATTTTCTTTGGTGGCGGGGAAAATGGGGGGTAGAGAGTGAAGCCCACAAATAACCTGCAGAGGCGTGGAAAGGTGGGAAAGAAAGTGCTTGTTTAATGTGTAGATAGGTTAGAATCCAGAGATTCTAACACAGTAAGGCTGGGGCGAGACCCTTGAAAATGCGTTTTAGTCATCTCATCTAGAGGTTCCTCCTATATTCCCTCAAATTTAGGAGTCAATGTCCTGAACCAGGGAACAAGTAGCATACTGGGTGTTTTCCTTTTTCCTCATGTGTCTGAGGCTGGGCATGAAACAATAAGCTTAGTCCAGTTTTTCAGGTAGTCATTTGTTCCCAGGGTCAGCGACAATCAGAGTTGCTGGTTTGGTCTAGCACTCAGCCTTGAACATGGAAGAAATGTTTTAACTTTACAATTAGGTAGCTGAAAGGGATCTTAGAGGGAAAGTGATTTCTCTAAGTCATATCTGTGTCTCCTGGCTCCTGACCCAATTCTCTTTGTCATCTAAATTATTTTTTATGCTTAGAAAAAGCTACATTCATACCTTTTCCCTTAGGTCTAAGACAAAACTTTTTAACCTATGTTCTCAAATGAGCATGTTTGTTTTTAGTGATTATGTTTAAATGAATGCTGAGGAATATAGTCTTATACGTAAACTAGAATCTTAAGGATCATTTGAACATTTGAGATGTTAAACTGACTACTCTAAAATCATTCTAATATATACAGTTATTCTAAGAAGCAAT
>NW_024340695.1:2169950-2217531 GCF_902729225.1 Pteropus medius | reverse complement strand
AAAAAAAAAACCCTTAGTGATATCATCTTACCCAAACAGATATAAGGTATTTATTCTGTCAGAATTCTATGGTACATGCTCTATTACAGCTGCTTTCCAGCTACTACTGGTTTTGCTCAGGACTGTAAGGCAGTGCAAGACGTTGAAGAATTTTTTTAGTAGTCAAAGAATTGTATTGAATAAGTTACATTTATTTTACTCTAGCTCTTTGAAAATTAATAATCAATGGACAGCATACATGTTCATGACATCTGATCAGATTTTCTAGAACGCTTTGATTCAAGAGATTCTGTTCCACTATTTACAAAAACTAAAAAATATTTATGCATTCCAGTGTGTTAGTTTCCCAACTCCTGGAGGTGACACGATTTTATTGTCGGATTATGATTTTAGGCTATGAAAAGGATCATTATATGTATATAGAGTAATTTTTATTTATTATGAATGTTTTATTAGGCAACTCACTAGCCTAGCCTTTATGTTGCTATAAGAGAATTTACTACATTTTTTTTTTTTACTATATAGTTGAGAGCAACCATGTATTTTGCTATCATTTGTACAATGTTTGGTCTAGTGCTATAAAATTTGAAGTGAGACTACAAGATTTAAGGTATTCTGATTAAATCAATGAGTTAGATTTCATGCCCTATTCTCTGGGTTTTTGAAAGAGAATAAAGGTTATGTTTGTTTTAGCTTCAGTATCGTGTTAGCTTAATTCTTTTGAACTATGATCTTAAAGGTATAAACATTACCAACCTCTTTGCTCACTTGTTATTAGGGAATTTATATTGCAGCAAGAAATCAACTTTTAGAATAAGGCTCAAAGTGAACTCAGCGCTAACTTCCTAAAACAATTTGAATTTACCAACATGTATGAATTAGACGATCTTCAGCTATTGTTTGAATATAGTAAAATATAATCAATTTAAAAAAGTATTAAAAATTATTAAGGAATATGATTGTAGCAGTTGTCTCCATTTCTGCATTTTACTCCAATACTAAATTGCAATTATGTGCTGGGTGTTTTGGACTACAAAGCCTCAGAAACTATAAAAACAAAAAATGTGAAACATTTTCCTTTGATGATCCCTGTGCTGAAGCATTTTGTTTGATATCTCAGCATCCTAGCTGGGCTTGAATTCTCCTGTTGTCCAGTAAATGCTTCCCAGTTTAAGTTGTGTCTTCTGGGATGAGAGAGAAAAAGGCAAACCTCAACAATTGGACAGGCAATGTGCTTTGATCTACCTTGATCGAATAAACCACAAAGAGAAATTAATATAGCTGGTGGGAACTCCCCAAACGATATAGCAAGTAAGGCTTTCCAGGTATCTCCAGAAACAAATTGACTAAACAACTTACTGATTATGCAAGTGTTAAAAATCAGAGACAGAATATAGTCTGGGATTTCATCTAGTAACAAATATCACTTCACAATATGCAACCACAGTCCTTTCTGCCTCACTTTAAGTCCATTGCTCTCTTTCTGTCATTGGTAATCTAAACAATCGAGTAATTTTTCCAAGAGAGTTAGTGGTAGAGCTGCAATGTAACAAATTCCTTATATGCTCTTGGATATAAGTTATCAGTTACTATAACAGTAAATTTCCTCTTCCTTTATTTTTATTGGGCATTTCTTGGCATCCTAGATTTTTTTTTCTATACTTAAAACATAGATGACTGAGTTTAGATGACAAATTAAAAAAAATTTTTTAACTTAAATTTTTCCCCCAGGAGAATTTCTTTTAATTTCCCTCCAACAAGAACAGAGTAGTTTTTTAAATGTCATTAAGAAGGCCTTAGTGAATCTGACATTAATATCCTAAAGAGATCTTACGTGAGAGCAGCACTTTGTGTAAAGAATTTGCAAAAAATAAAAAACCACTCAATGATTCTATATGTAGCCATCCCCCATAATTGCACTGATAAGACTAACAATGAGTATTCAGAGAAACATACTTTCCCACTGTTTTGCCACCTGGTGTTTGCCACCATTAGGCGTACTTGTGTAAATTAGGTCACCACAGCAAGACAGTTTTGGGGGTTTAGAACGAGTCACCCCAAGATTGCCTTTGTGGTATACAGATTGTTTTAAGCTAAAGGCAACTTTAACCTTGGGCTCAAGAGAAACTTCTGCCCCTCCCTTAACTACCTAGAAGAACTCGAATTAGGGTCTTTGCCCATAAGAGATTATCAGAGATAACCTCTTTTGACCTATGTTTAGGGTAGGACAAAATTATATTTACTAAGCATCTGTTCTTCTTATCATCCTGCAATGACCCTTTGAAGCCCCCAAGGTACCTTACTTTATTCCTAGCTCAGGATGTTTTATAGACTCATTTTCCCTTTCTGTCTCTGAACCTCATGCATGTGGGGTCTCTGACTCTCGTGTATGTAGGGTTCCCATACATATGTATGTGTTAAATTTGATTATTTTCTCTTACTAATCTGCCTCACATCTATTTGATTATTAGACTAGCCAAAAGAATCTTGACAGTAGGGGAAGTTTGTTCCTCTCCCACAACAGCATTTCTTTATTTCTGTATGTGGCTGAGCAGGTCACCATGGGACGCAGAAAAATTCTGAGGCTATGGAACCCAACACAGACCATTTGAGGGTGTGGAAAGATAGAAATAAAAAAGCCCTGGCCTGGGGCTTTGTTATTTCTCATTTGGAAGTTGGAGGATCCTCCTAAGTGGGAAAAGGAAAGGTGAAGTTTAAAGTATGAGGCATTTTTCTGGCCAGCAAGGTATCTAGAAGGCAGGGGCTGGGCAGTGAAGGGAGCCCATCGCAGAGGCCAGAGCTCACCAGCAAACTCACTGATGACGAGGCCTTTGAGAAATGCAGAAAGCGGATGGTGGCTCACCTCTTTCTGAACCCCTCAGCTTGTCTTTTTGACCAATTTGAGTGTGATTTATCTTTTTCCTTAGAAGCAAAAAGTATTACTGTCAAGAACCTTCACTAATAGCCTTGCCCTTCACGTTGAGCATTAAACTTCCCATTAAAGTGGCTGAAACCTTACATTACTGATGAAAACTGTAAATGATATGTCATTAATAATGATACTTTGTTCTTCTAAAAGGTCTTTGTTCTGAAAGTCCAATGTGCTAACACTATGTGGTCTCATTTATCTTATCCATCAAAATGCTTGAGCTTTTAGAAAGTTATCAAGACTAAGTAGAAATATATTTTTCTCAGTTTGGGTCAGAACTCTCTAAAAGTAAGTAGTGTTCTAAAACGAAAGCATAAGTTATGGGTGTGGCAGTGCTATTCATTTAAGTGGACCACTTGAATATTTTCAACAGACTTGATTAATTCTTGTTATGATTTTAATAACACATTATAAGACATTTCTCAGTTTTGTTAAAAAATCCAAAATGAGAGAGACAACAGTTCCTATTCATAGGAAGTGATAGAATATAAGATACTTTTTACTCTTTTCCTGCCAGGCTTTAGGGGTTAGAAGTTATCTGTTATACCAGCATAATTTACAAATAACTGAATTATGGTATTTCTCCAATATTACTTTGAGGGGAAAATTAGCTCATATATTTACTTCCCTGAATCTGTAAAAACATGATTGAACATTGCATATATAAATGGCATAATCTCTATCTCCATCCTAACTTCTCTCCAAACTCACATCTCCAAATACCTCTGTGGCACACCTAAACATCCTACAGGTAGCGTAAGCTCCAAGTGGTCAGCACAAAACTCACTGACTTCTCCAAATCCATTCTTCCAGGAATAGTCCCAGATGCTGTGACTCCTCTATCCCTCTCAATCAACTAGGCCCCAAACCCAAACTGCCTCCTTGACTCCTCCCCCTGTTTCTTTCCACATCAAAATTGGATATAATTCTAAACCCTAAATGCACTTTCCATCAGTTCTCTCTTTGTCACTGCCCTGGCCTGGGGCTTTGTTATTTCTCATCTAGAAGTTAGAGGAGCCTCCTAAGTGAGCTCCAGTTCATTCTCCTCATCTCAGCCAGAATAAGCTACCAAAACAGATCTCAGTGTGTTATACTCTACTTGAAATCTCTTATGTCCATGTACAGTCTATAGGAAGAAGTCTAAATTTCTTAGCAGGGTCTACAAGGCCTTCATGGTTGGCCTTGTTCTAAATCTTCATTGCCTTTTCCTCCAAATCCTCTCCAAATTCCAGCCACGTTGAATGATTTGAAGAGATACAAACCCAACATCCCCTCACGTCTTTGCCCACACTATCTTGCTCACCCACCTAGCCAACCAAATCTCCCCATCCATCCTCAAGACCATTCTGAGTGGTTATGTCCTCTGACCTCTGTGAAGTCCTCCTCGCCTCCTCCACTTCCTGTCCTTAGCCTGAGCTTTCCTTTGTGCTTATCCCATTCCTCTCTCAGAGCATTTACTAGGCTGCCTACAAATTGCTTATTGTTTACCTCTTCCCACATCCAGACTGTTAGTTCTTTGGAGGCTGAGAAACTTTTTTTTCTCATCCATCTTTATGCCACTGTCAGGTTGAGTGACCAGCATATGGTGGGTCTTCAAACATTTGCTGAATGATTATTACTACCACTGAACATATTATTTCTTACAATATAGTTGAATGAATGGGAAATAATTGAGGAAACAAATGAGATGTGAAGAGGACACACTACACTTTTGAAAATCTTAGAGTAAAGAGCACAGAGGATGCACATTTGTTCTTAACAGCATGATAATGCTACGCTGAGAGTTCCAACATAGAGAACTTAAATGTGCAATCAGGTTTTCCTTCATAAACTCATTCTCAGAAATAAATACCAGATGGGCTACATTAGTGCATTGATAGTGGGGACAGTTACTTTATACCCAAAGGTAACCAATGTCTTTCCTATGAAACTGCAGCGAGTTAATGGAATGTTTACATTTTTGTGGTGCTTCTTTATAGAGGAGAATTTTTTACTTACTGTAGAATTCTATAATGAAATGTAAATGAACATTGCTTTCCTCTGCCAGATAATTACCCCAGAATCCATTTAAACAAAAATAGCATTTGTAAAGAAACATCCAGAAAGAAAAGCAAAAATAAATGGAATACTAGATGTCCCATTTACCAACTTGTGTTTGGTTTATAACATTTGGCACATCTTGATATCTATATAATAGTAGTTTTAAAACTATAAATAATATTTTACAGAGGTCATACCATAGTTATTTAAGTTTAGGGGTTTATTTCCCTGAGCACTAAGTAGCTATGAATGAATTATGTTTAGTCTGATCTGCCACAGAAGAGCCATAAACCTCCAAGTCATAGCAAACTGTGTAATATTACTTCAATACGTCAGGAAAATTATACATGTAAAAGAATAATGCATGATGAGGGAAAGGTATTTTTATTTTTTTAAAGTAATATATGTTACTGGGCAGGAGCTATAAAATTTTGTTTTGTTAAACTTTCCTCTGATTCTGGAAAACAAGCATCAGCTTTGCATTGTCAGCCCTAAACCAGCAAAGCAGGCCGTGGCACCAGAGAAAGGGCCTAGGAAGGAGAGTTTGGCCTTGATTTATGAAGTTTCTCCTCTTGAGATCCCTGAACCTCAAAAAGATGAAAATGAAGGAAAGCTGCAAGAACACAAGGTGGTTTTGGACATTTCTTTCTCTTCACTACCAGCATTCTCTGCCAGTGACTCGTGCGCAAGTGTTTTAACAGATGCTCAGAAGTGAGGGTAGGGACAGTGTTTAGCATTAAAGCACAATTCACTTTTAAAATTAAATCTAATCAAAATGCTTAAATGAAATTGTTAAGCACTCACTACATACCAGACAACATGCTAAGCAATTTCTCTTGCTTTTCTCATTTAATTTTTCCAACCCTAATATCATCCGCATTTTGCAAATGCAGGAACAGAGGTTTGGAAAAATAAAGAAACAGATCCAAGGTGACATTGGTGAGAGATGGCCAGGATTACAGCTGAGGTCGGTTTGACTGCAAAAGCTCTCTGCTATTTATTCAAAGTCAGTTGTGAGGTCTTCCTGTCAATGTTCTAAGCGCCTTACCTGTATTAACACATGACCATCCTCACAACAGTCCTATTGTTATCTGTATTATTACTTACTGTTATCATCTGCATGTTACAGTTGAAGCTGAAGCTCGGAGAGGTTAAGTAACTAGCCTCAGGCAGCATAGATGGTATCTGAGAGCCACAGTTCAAACCCACTTGTCAGACCGAGGAGCCACACTAAGGCACTCAACTTCTCATTCTCTACGAATATTAAAATTAATCTTACGAAGGAACAAGAATAGACAAGACACCCTGAAAAAGAAGAATGGGTTGGAGAAGTGAGCAGCGGGAGGGGGAATCCTTCTTGACTCACCAGAAATGAAAATCTACTTACAAAGCTTCCATAGTTTAGACAGGGTGATTTTAGAGCAGGGGTAGACATCTAGACTAATGTGACAGAATAGACAGGGAATTGTACTGTGAAGAAAAGCCCAGAAGTGATCACAATTTAGGAGCATGGTTATCTCTGAGAGAGAAGGAGGCAAATGGAAGAAAGGGAAGGGTAAATGGCATCAAAGATACTGGTAACATCCTATTGCTTAAACTGGGAGGTGGATACACTAGTGTCCATTTTGCTATTATTCTCAAAATTGTACATATAATATAGTATTGGAAAAAATAACAACAGCCTGCGCAGTTTACTCTTTCCTAACGAAAAGCTGTCTCAGGGGTTCGAAGGCTATACTTTCATGACACCTTTAGAGTCTATTCCTTTCTGTGGTGTTTCCAGTGCTTCTACAGACTCAAGTAATGTACAAGGTTAGAATATATCATTCTTAAACATCTATCACCTTGTTAAGAACCTTGGAAAATTTTTAATTTGACATTTTCTTTAAACTGAATAATAGAAATGACATTAGATGGATTGTTACCCAAAGCACTCCATTTTAATGGCAAGTTCAAAGGAACAGAGGCGCACCTCTGCTGGCTGATCCCCTGGGAATGTCAGTTTGTCCAACTATTATATGAAGTTGTCCAACTACTGTATGAGGGAAGCAAAGCTCTGGGCAGCAGTAGGATGGAGAGGCAGTTTTTGGATTAGAGGATGCCCGGATAGGACCAAAGCCTCCACGTCTCTTTGCTGTCTTGCATCAGAGCAAGAAACAGGAGGAAAGGCAATTTAGTGCAGAAATTTGGGACGAGAATGAGTCACATTTTAAACACATTCGCTCGAATTTGTTGCAAAGGTGAACTCAAGCAGTCAAGCGGTGGGGCTTAGTCCCAGACCCTCACATTTTTCCTGTGTTGCACATCCCAGGGTTGGGAGAGGACATTCCACAGAACTAGGAAGAGGAGGCATCAACTCTGCCACCTGGCCCCATTAAGCCAACTCATCGTGGCCTTGCTGGCCCTGCCAAGGACTGTGACTGGAGCCTGACACCGGGGACACCCAACGAGGTGTGTGCTTTCTCAGGTTAATGTGGGTTCAACCTGAAAAAGGAATGTGCTTCTAAAGATGTGCACTACTGTCCTCTGCTGGACGGAGCCAGAATCACCAGGATTTAACTACCTAAGGACTGAAGGCAAGTGGGAAGGAAAAACAACCGCTTTTATGAGATTGTGTATAAGCGATCATGTGAAACACTAGTTTCTAAAATTAAAGTTCCCGAGAGCAAATAAAATATGAATGCTTATAAGTTGCATAATAATTCTGTGTTTTAATACATTCCAATTAATCTATCAAAAACAAACTGGCAGGCTTATCTTTAATTTTTATTCAAATATAAAATATTTCTTCAAATATGACTCTAGTGGTTAATACCAATGTAAGTTTTTTTGGCTAAAAAATTATCCTGTGTTTATTTTACAACTATGTCATTAAAAAAAAGGTTCTTGACACTAATTTGGAAAAGTATATGTCATCTACTCTGTTTTAAGCTTAGGCGTAAAAAAAAGAAAGAAAGGAAAAGGCAGCTACTACTATCCTTTTTACCAAATAACTTTGCCAAATAGGCATGAATGAGCCATTTTATATTTGAAATTGTGGGACTTTTTAAAATGAAAGACTGATAAATATTGGCAGGTACCTCTTCTATGAATATGAACTTACCTCACAGGTTTGATAGACTGACAGATAAGCCCTGTCAAAAGCCACTCCTTTCAAGAAAGAAGTTTCTAGAGTTTCTCTCAAAGCAAAATAAACTTGCTTACTCAGGATCCTATGAATTGCTTACACTGAGACAATGATTCAGGTGTGGATGATTTTAAACTTTGCATACTTCTCTGAGGTTGCTATTGAACCTAAGGAACAGAAATTCTTGTAAGTTATTTTATATACGTGAATCTTGTACCATGATTTGATGCTGAAATATGCCATATTTTTTTCATTCTAAGATTCACTAACCCTCTCCCCCTACACACACATTTTCACTTTTCTAAAATCAGGATGTCTCAAATTCCTGGCTTCTCCCTATCCATGGCATCTTACAATTGCTGTCACTTAGACTTATTGTCAGCCAGGCAACAGTCAAGATGCAGTTGTCATCCTGCTGCACTGTCACTGGTGTTTTGGGACAACACACTGCATCGTGTACCATAACATCAACATTGAATATTCCTTCTCTAGCGGGTTTTAAAAGAGTTGGACTCGGAATATGAAAAACTTTTAGGAGACCCATAGACAATTTATTTTACATAGATTTTCCTTTTCTATGCCTGCACAGATAGGATACATTATATGTATATAAATAAGTATACAATGATTCTTTTAATAAAAATAAAATACAAAAATTTTAATGTAAGGAATTATTAGGTCCTATTTTAACTGGCAGCATTTTTTTTTAGTGGTACATAAATTAATGGTACACATTATGATTGATGGCATTTTAAATTCAACGAATTATATGGTATAACAGGGCAGTGGAAAGAATGCGTCTGAATTCAAAACCAGATGACATAAGATGGCATTAACTGAAAAGGCATATTCACTCAATTTCCACAGTCTGCACCATCAATCAATTTTGAGAAGAAAATGGAATTTAAAAAATTCTCTTAGTCCTCCCATGTACCCAAATATTAGAAGAATAAAACAATGTGCCAGGTGCCAGGATAGATCAGCCCCTCAGCCTTCAGCATCTCACTATAATTATTGGATACAATCCAACCAACCTTCTGCATCACAGAGAGGATAGGGGAGGGTGCTCAGAGATCAAAGCCAAACGTAGCTCATCTGAAGCTCATGTAATATACCTCACTGGAAAGAGGCACAAGGGGATGGAGCGTCAGAAGAGTGAGAATATTGAAGTGTCTTTCTTAGTCCCTGAGGTCTTCTTTGGACCAGGAAGCTTTGCTGGATAGACATATATCACGGCTCTACATATTACATCTCTCTGCTCCCTCAATATGAGTTGTATGTGAGTGTGTGAAGTTGATGACCAAATATAAATCAGAGTTATTTCTGTTGACAGGAAATAAAGTTAGACCATCATACATACTCAGAGCCAATATCTGCTTTCATGTTTTTCAAAGTTATAGGGAAAAGATGTCTCCCATTATTATGACCGTCTCGTCAGAGCTAAGATGGAGCCAATTCCATTCCACCTCAGTTCTTTTCTCAGCCAAGAATGGAAACCATACTGTGATAAAACATTGCCAAGGGAGAGGTCCAGATAAAAACCTCCCAGTCAATTTAGACTCAGCTTGGTCGAAGACTCCCTTCAACCCCACCCTCTAACACCCTGCTGAAGGAATCAGTTTTTCCTTCTAAAATTATGTTTCTTGTTCCTCACTACCCAGCTCCACCTCCTAACCTCTCTCTCTAGGCTCCATTTCAGCAAAGTTCATAGAATCAAAAAAAAAAATTCTTTTTAATGTACACAGACTCTTATGCCAATTTTGGGGTCTCTACTATCAAAAAATGTACACTAATATGGGAAATAGCGGGTTTATAGATGACTCAGATATATAAAGCCGATTCTAGTTACACATTCTTATGAGACAATTCCTTTTCTGGCCCTTTGAAAGCTGCATGTCCATCTGCCTTCGCTCTGGATCCAGGAAGCTTGTTTCAGTGCTGAATTAAGCCACTGGTTCACGAGGCTAAGGAACAATTCTCTCGCTAGTGTCTCCCTGCAATGAACTCCATTTTCTGCACCCTCAAAAGTTCCTTGAGTTTGGAAACTTTCTCTCCTGCTTGCTTTATGCGATCCCAGTGTCTATTTGGCACCGCATACTTTCTGGATCTATAATTTTTCTAAAAGCTGTAGTAGTCTTTAAAACTCTTCTCCCATTCCAGAGCACCCCCTTTTTCAAGTTCTTGGGGCTCTTGTCTTTGGAGCTCTCTCTCCACACTCTTCTCCTAGCCTAGTCTCATCCTAGGCAAACATTAGCACAGAACACTGATGTAGCAACCTTTCAGTTTTGTGTTGTCATGCCCCGACAACATTATTCTAAATTTGCAGATGATTTTGGGTCGGGAAGCATTAAAGTTGCTTTGAGTGGCAGAGTGGTAACATAGAAAAGCACTGACTTGGGAGGTGGAGCCCCTGGGTATGGTCAATTTTCTGTTACTACCTGAGCAAGTGACTTGAGTAAGTTATTTAATGTTTTGTGCCTCCTCCTCTATAAAATGAGGCTATCAGACTAAGCTATTGGATTCCTTTCCAGGGACAGAATTCTGTGACTTCAGATTTAGATGGAAAATTTTACGGCAGACTGGACATAGGACTAATTATTTGTTTTGATGTTGAAGGATTAATCATTTCCCTGAAATGTCTTCTGTTATTTATATCTATCTTCAAGAGATGCTACATGTATTTATTTTGCTGAAGTGTGGAGAAAGTCCATGGTCAAACAAGTTAAAATAATTTTTTCTCCCTGCAGGACTTTTCAGAGCCTTTAAAATACAAATATGCTGTGAATCTCCAGGAAGGAGATCAAGCGTTACAAAACTAAGCAAACATATTTGAACAACTATTTCTTTTTGTTCAAACACCATTTACCATCTTATAGACATAGGGTTCTACATAAGGCATCTTGAAGAATGGTGCCCCAAGGATGGTTACTTGAAGAGAAATGAAATTGTCAAAATTGCAAGTGTCGATAACATTATTAGAATACTGAATACTATAATATTGAAACATTTTAATACTGAAACATTTTAAAAGGTTATTTTGAGGTTTATTTTGGACTTGGTACCTGCCAATGTCAACTTCTAATTCTTTTTTTTTTTTTAATGAGATGTTTATTTAGTTCCAATAGGTAGAGTAGAAGGCTCGCTTGATGTCTATAGTGATCTTAACCCTCTTCCTACTCCAGTCTCAGCCCAGCATGCACTTCTCCATTCTGCCTTCTCATCCTCACTAAAACAGACTCTACTAAAATGCGAACTGAGCCTGTACCCTGGAATAGCTTAAATCTAAGGAATCCAAGCCTCTATGTTTCACTGCCAAGTACTGTTCCTGAAAGTTCACTGATCTTTGAAATCAGCTAGCCCTTAAACCCATTGAAGAGGGTCAAAAGAGTTAAAAGATTCCAGATGGGGCCAGAGCAGCCTCTCCAATTTCTTCCGCCTCTGTTGCTCATTCAGGGTGTGACCTGTACAGGTCACTAAATCTCTATGTGCTTTCAACTCCCCATTTATAAAATTTGGCTGATACATATTGATTTCTAGGATGTTTAGAGATACTTGAAGTCACTACAAAGAGCAAATTTCCTACCTGATTTTTGTGTTATTACCAGGGGAGGCCACAGGCACAACAGTCAGAAAGCAGCAAAGGACAAGAAATTGCAGAAATTGAGCAAATCAAGCTTTCTTAGCTCTGGAGCCACTGTGACCCAATTAAATCTGCACATTCACATCGGACAACATCTAGTTTATAAAGGCAAATATTTAATTAGTGGGACTCTAGGACTGGCAGTGCAACTTCTAACACATGTAACAAGATACCCTAAGCTTGAGAAGCAAACCCTGTAAACTTAAACTACTACAAAATTATAAAGTTTAACATAAAAATGGAAAATCTTTAAATAGCTGTTTTGTGCAATGTTCTTAACAGACAAAACTGCAACACAGTGGAACCGTGTAACTACTAGCAGCAGGCACTCCAGGAAGATAAAATAAACTGGCTTTATGGACCCAAGGAATTGATTTTTAATGAGATTCTGCTTGGCTGTAACGGCTTCCTGAGAGAGTGATCCAGTTTCCATGGTCTCTGGTATACAGTTATAAGGTGCAGAGAAAAGACTTGACTAAACAACACTCAAGCATTTGCCATTTTAGTGTATGCGATTAAATAAAATAAGGATGCTAAGACACACTCCAGAAAGTACATGTGCACGTGTATGCACATATGCTCATGCATATGCCACTATACCTTCAGACACTTTTCCTAAGACGTTACTTGCTTGTATATTCTGAATTTTACGGGACTAAAGCGCTTGAAGTTATATGCATATATTTTTCCACCAGAGCATAAGGACCCCTAAATTATTAAATAGACTTGACTGATTCTTTCATACTCTGTAATCTAGATTTTCTGCTGATATTTATGTTTATATGTATAGCAGTGGCTAGGGACAACAATAAGTATAGGTATAGATAGAGATATGCTGTAGATAGCAGGCACTATAGAATGGAGAAAGTAGTGTAGCACACTGGTTAAGAGCTTCAGTTTTGAATCTTGCCTTTACTACTTCCTAGCCGTGTGTGCTTTGGTGTGTTAACTAACTTCTCTGAGCTCCAACTTTATCTTCAATAAATGTGGATAAAAGCACCTATTTCACAGGGGTATACTAAAGATTAAATAATGCAGAGACAACAATTTAGATGAATCTTAGCAATACAAAGTGAAAAAAGTAAATCCCAAAAGATTATATATAACACATTTTTTTCATAAAGTTAAAGCTAAGTAACACTTAAATTTATATATGTAAGAATTTACATAGCATTAATAAAATTGTACGTAAAAAAGCAATTATGAACACAGGGTTCAGGATGATGATTAATTTGAGTGTGGGGGAGCTGGAGGAATGGGAGATAGGATTATAAAACTAGATAATAAGTTATAGTCAAGGTGCTAGTTTGTGTTTGGATGTTGGGCTTGCAAGTGCATATAATGAATAACTAGCTAACTAAATAAAACTATCCATGCATAGACCAATGATGAGAATGTCATGAATCAAGGAATATGACTAATCTAAATCTATGTACTGGAGCCTCAAAGAAAAAGAGAAGGTCAAAAGAGGTAATAGATAATAAAGTGATTAGCACAGTGCTTGATACATAGTAAGCACTTAAGAAAATGTTAGGTAGCAGGCTAGATATTTCTACATATATCCACATACATTCTTATCCTTAATAAGTTTAACTTCCCAGCATCATCAGTTTCCCTTTATTTTCCTTATTTCCTCTTTCATTTATTTTTTTTCCCCCAGTGGCATATTCTATATTTCCAAAATCCTTAACTTTTTAATTTTTAAAAACCTTAAGGTATAATTTATATGCAATACCAGGTACAGGTCTTTGGTGTTCAGTTTGATGTATTTTGTCAATTGTATTCACAAACACAACCACCATTCAAAACAAGATATAGAATATTTCCATCACCCCCAAAAAGGTCCTTTGTGACCCTTTCCAGTCAATTACCTCCTGTCAGCGGCAACCTCTTATTGACTTCTGACTTCTGTCATTGTAGATTAGTTTTGCCGTTTCGTGGACTTCATAAAAATGAATCATATAGTATATACTCTTTTATAATCAGCTTCTTTTGATCAATCTAATATTTTTTGAGAGTCTCCATATTGTTGCATATGTAGCAGCAGTTCATTTTTTTTTTTTTCATTGCTGGGTAGCACTGTATTGTATGAATATACTACAATGTGATTATTTTTTCTCCTGTTGATGGACATTTGGGTTGTTTCCAATTTGGAGCTATTATAAGTAATGCTGCTATGAACATTCTTGTATGATTATTCTCATAGACATATCTTTTGATTCTCTTGGGTAATACTTTGGAGTGGAATTGCTGAGTTGTAGGGTAGATGCCTGCTGATCTTTTTGAGAAACTGCCAGTTTTCCAAAGTGGTTGAATCATTCCAAATTCTTAAGTTTCTAACATCCAACTCCATTGAAAACTGATTAAGTAACCACACTGACAATGACCCATTTGTGTCAGGTCCATGTCTTTTATCAAGTCCACAAGGATTCCCAGGCCAGAAAAATAAATATTTTAGAAAAGATATGAATGTAAATGGCAACAGATGAATTTAGACTTGTCTGATGGTGGAATGTACAAAATCAGAACAGCAAGAAAGCATTTCAGATTCAGGTCATAAAATGAATCATTTTTAAGAATACTGCATGGGCGAAGTGTGAGACTAAATCATAGGTTCCCAAGCTGGATAGATGCCCCTTTCTGCTCTTGGCATCAAGAGACAAACCTAATAACTTTTCTGGGGAGTGGATGGGTGACCGATGGTAGGGACACTAATTGCCTTCCATTGGCTGGTTGATTTGGCTGTAAAGAGAAAGTCCTGCCCTAGCTCCAAAGAGTTTACATCTGTTTCTCATACAGCTCAGCCACCCATGCTGCTTCAACCATCCCCTACTGCTAACCAGGCTACCACTTTATTGATTTTCCCTACCCTTTTAAAAAGATGAAAGTTTCTGAAAGCTTTTTGCATGCAAGTATGCGTGTTTGTGTGCATGCACATGTGTGTGTTGCTGACAGCAATGGTTTCGGTTAACAAACTAAGCAGCAGCTAGGGGAGCCATCCGTTTTGGGGGTTTGTTTTGTTTTGTTTTTGTTGTTGTTTTTAACCAATTACTCTAGGATTCCTTACCGCCTGTGGTGGAGCTGGCAGACACATAACAGAATGTGATGACAACAACTTAAAGATAATTAGTTGACAATGACTTGAGACCTCATTAACCCCTTTAACACCTCATAGTTAATGATTAAAATAAAATACTTGGAGATCATTTAAAGAACATCCTGTCTTACTACCAGCAGTTGTTTAGGTATAGCTAGAATATTGAATATTTCTTTGATATGACTTCCATTAACAATGATTATCCAAAAGCATCAACAATGATTATTCAAAAAGGATATCATTGTTCCGTGTATATCAATGGATGAAGAATTTGTGCTTTTACCCAGAAACCTATTATTTTGCTTCTTTCTGAAACACACTCCCACTCTCAGTCTTTTTAACTAAGTGATGTTCAAAGTTTTTTTTTTAAGTTAGCCTCTTTGTTCCCATAAATAACATGGATTGATAGTTAACTGTGATTTTTACTGGAATCACTCCAATTAGGGGGTTAATGACTCGAGAATTCCACCATGAGAATTCAAAGGTGTGTATATGTTTACATAAACCTGGAATATTTCACAAATCTGCTAGCCTCAGGCTCCAATAAACGTACAATAGTTCTCATTTTTCTTGATGGGTCTTCGATAAGTGTTTAAATGATAGATGAATTGATGCTGAGATTTTATAACCTTTCAGAATTTATTGTTTCACTCTGCCTCTAAAATAGACACCATTTAAACCACTGAAGCAACTCAGTGGTTCTATCCTTTGTTCTTAAATATTTCTTGGGAAAGAAGTTTCAGTGCTTCTAGGACAATCCAATTATACTACATATTAAATTGCAAATATCAGACAAAATTCTAATGTTTGAGAAGGTTTAGAATAAGCTTTATTTTGATTATAAAATGTTAATAGCCTATAAAGCTATAATCTTCATATCGGTTGTACTACTTAGACATGTAAGCAGTTGTACTATGTAGACATTCCAACCATTTATTTGATGTGAAAGTTTCATATTAATGAGGCAAATACAGCTAAGTTTGTCCACTTTCAGGACAGCAGTCCTTAACCTTTTTTGGATCACGGACTCATTTGGTAATATGGTAATACTATGAATCCTCCAACCCAAAAAAAGGCTCTAGTCACACACCAAATTTAATGGATTTTCAGGGATTGATGGATTCCAGATTAATATTCTCTTATCATCGGTAACAGGGATGATTTTAACCAGGGATGATTATAACCATGTTGGTGAAAATTAATCTATTAAATAATGAAGTGGAAATGGACCAACTGTGAACAGATCATATTCAAACAGGAATTATGATTTGAGAAAATTAGTTAGAAATCCAAAAGGGAAAAAAAGATGTCTCTTTATAAAATAAGGGTCAAGTGTGCCATGAACATTTATTGAAAAGATTGATTGATGAGAAGTTATAAGCAAGTGTTTCTTTGTTTTCTTTTTCCTAACAAGCAAAGCAAAAGTGAGAATTTATTATTTAAAAAAACTTCGTGTTATTGATTTCTAGTTTAATTTTGTGTGGTCTGAGAACATACTTTGTCTAATTTCAATTTTGTTAAATTTGTTTAAGGTTTGATTTATGGTCCAGAATATAGTCAATCTTGGAGAATATTCTTATTGTACTTGACTATCTATTTTGCTAATGTTAATGGAGTGTTTTATAAAAGCTAATTAGGTCAAATTAGTCTTCAGTGTTGTTTGGGTCTTCTACATCTTTACTAATTTTCTATCTACTTGTTATATTAAGTACTGAAAGAGAAGTATCAAGTCTTCCACTATAATTGTAAATCTGTTGATTTCTTCTTTCAGTTTTACGAGTTTTGTTCTATGAATTTTTAAAAATAATCAAAGTTTTTTTCAATTACAGTAGGTATACAATATTATATTAGTTTCAGGTATATAATCTGGTGATTAGACATTTATATATCTTATGAAATGATCACCCTGATAAATCCAGTACCCATCTAAAACCATACATAGTAATTCAATATTATTGATTACATTCCTTATGTTATACTTTATATCCCCATGACTATTTTGTAACTACCAATTTGTACTTCTTATTTCCTTCCCCTTATTCACCCCCACAAACCCCCTCCCATTTGGCAACCATCAAAATGTTCTCTACATGTACGAATTTGTTTCTGTTTTGTTTATTTAGTTCTTCAGATTCCACATGTAAGTGAAATCATATGGTATTTGTCTTTCTCTGTCTGACTTAGTCCATTCAGCACAATACCCTCTAGGTTCATCCATGTTGTTGCAGATGGCAAGATTTCATTCTTTTTTATGGCTGAGAAATATTCTATTGTATATATGTACCACATTTTTTTTTTTTAGCCCTTCATCTATTGATGAACACCCATGTGGCCTCCATATCTTGGCAATTATAAATAATGCTGCAATGAACATATGGATTAACATGTCCCATCAAAGTAGTGCTTTGGATTTGCTCGGATAAATAACCAGAAGTTGGGTTACTGAGCCCTACTTTGTCTCTTGTTATAGCCTTTGTTTTAAAATCTGGTATAAGTATTTGTCTGGTATAAGTATTGCTTCCCTAATTTTCTGTTTGTCTGTTTCCATTTTCATAAAATATTTTTCTCCCCCTTTACTTTGTGTGTTTCTTTTGATCTGAAGTGTTTTGTAGGCAGCATATGTAGGGGTCTTGTTTTCTTATTCAGTCACTATGTCATCTGATTGGAGCATTTAATCCACTTACATTTAAAGTAATTATTGATAGATATGTAGTTATTGCGATTTTATTATTCATATTTTTAATCTCTTTTCTTTTTCTTCTTAAAGAAGTCCCTCTAATATTTCTCGTAATATCGATTTGGTGTTGATAAACTCCTTTAGCTTTTTCTCATCTGGGAAGCTCTTTATCTGTCCTTTGATTCTAAATGATAGCTTTGCTGGGTACAGTAATCTTGGTTATAGGTCCTTGCTTTTCATTACTTTGAATATTTCGTGCCAATCCTTTCTGACTTGCAAAGTTGCTGTTGTGAAATCAGCTGACAGTCTTATGGGAGCTTGCTTATAGGTAACTACTTTTCTTTTGCTGCTTTTAAGATTCTGTCTTTAACCTTTGGCATTTAAATTATGCCAGCATCTTGCTTGAACTTCCTGGGCTTGTATGTCTATTTCCTTTCCAGATTAGGGAAAATTTATGTCATTATTTCTTCAAATAGGTTTTTAATTCCTTGATCTCTCTCTTCTCCTTCAGGTAACCCTATGATACAAATATTAGTATGCTTGATGTCTCAGAGGCCTCTTCAACTAGCTTCCTTTTTTTTGGAATTTTTTCTTGTTGCTGTTCTGATTAGGTGTTTTCTCTACCTTATGTTCTAAAAAGCTGATTCAGTCTTCTGCTTCATCTAATCTACTGTTGACTTTTCCTAAGGTATTCTTCGTTTCAGTTATTGTATTATTTCTGACTTTTTTTTTTAATGTTTTGTATCTCTTTTTTAAAGTTCTCACTGAGTTCATCTACTCTTCTCCTAAGTTCATTGAGCATCCTTATAACCAGTGTTTTGAACTCTGCCTCTGGTAGATTGCTTGTCTCTATTTTGTTTAGTTCTTTTTCTGGAGCTTTGTTCTGTTCTTTTATGTGAGACATGCTTCTTTTTATCTCAATTTTGGCTGTCTCCCTGTGTTTGCTTCTATGTATTAGGTAGGGTTACTATGTCTCCTGATCTTAGTAGAGTGGCCTTATATAGTAGATGTCCTCTGGGGCCCAACAGTGCAGTCTTCCTTGGTCTCCTGAGCGGGTACTCCAAGTGCATCTCTTGTATGGGTTTTGTGTGTCCTCCTGTTGTAGTTGAGCCTTGGTTGCTGCTTGCACGTCGGTAGGGGGAACTGACCCTTGGGCTGATTGGTTGTGAAGACTGGTCAGTGAGGGCTGACCCTGTGGAGCAGGGCTCTGGTGCCTGCCCAGTCTATCCTTTGGGTGTGTTGCCCTTGGATGCAGCCCTGGGTGGTGCTATGCCTAGGTCTGAAGCCAGCTACGAGTAGTGCCAGCTCCAGGGCCTCCTGGGAGGGGCCCTGCCACAGGCCAAGTTTAGTCACAGCCTGTGCCTTCCCATTGCCACCTGGCAAGAGTCACCAAGGAATCCACAGATGTCTTCCACCCATGCTAAGCTTGGAGGTTTCTCAAGAGGCCAAACTATGAACAGAGGTTGCTTGACAGTAGTGTTGAGCTTGAGGCTGTTCAGCAGGAAGTATAGGGCACACCAAGTCCAGATGCTGTTTGTTTGGGTTTTGTGAACATTTGAGATTTTAAGAAAATCTGTAGCATGAGACAAGACAGGAGGTTTGTATGGAAGAGCCACTGGAAATGGCTTGGGTGGGCTCGAAAGTTGGGCAGGGTGGGGTCTCAAGAAATTGCCAGGGCAGGGCGACCAGTGTTAGCCACGTTGATGGAGACTCAGATATGGTGCCTGCCTGCATGTGCAGGCTGGGTGAAGGGAGGGTTCAACAAAGAAACAATGGATTCTGCCAGCACTTTTGTCTGGGAGAAAGCTACCTCTCCAGCTATCACCCCAAAGCCAGACAATTCAATTCCTCCCATCTGTCACTGGCACTTTCTAAGCTGCTGCCCCAGTGCTGGAGCTCAGAGCAAGTAAGTCCGTCAGAGAGTAAGTCTGTGTGCAGGACCCTTAAGAGAAATGTCTACAACTTGTGCCACCCTCCATCTCACTCAACCACAATCTCCACTAGTTTTCACAGCCAGAAGTGGAGGAGACTTATCTTCTCCATCCTGGAGTACCCGGTGTGAGGCTGAGATCCCTCATTCCTCCAGAGGCACATCCACAGCTGAGATATCTCTCCCAATTCTCAACAGCCACACATGGGTGTGGGACCAGCCTGTCCCATGTCTCCATCCCTCCTTTCAGTCTCAAGGTGGTCTCTTCTGTATGTCCAGTTGTAGGACTTCTGTTCCACTAGACTTCAGGTGACTCCCAATAATGGCTGTTCTGTAACATAATTGTAATTTTGATGTGGTCGTGAGAGGAGGCAAACACAGCATTTCCCTATTCCACTGGGCAAGTATTTCTCACAACATAATCTATATGACTCCAAGAGAATTAGCGGAGATGCTTATTTAAAATGCATATTCCTAAGTTATACATTTAGCCAGCTCAATCCGCAACTCCTTTATCGGGAGCTGGGACCCTGCATTTCAGTTTAACCAAGCTTCAGGTGATTTTTTTCTTTTGTATGTGTCCTCGGTGCATAGGTTTTTTAAATATAATTTTTTATTTTTTAACTACAGTTGGCATACAATATTATATTAGTTTCAGGTATACAATATAGTGATTAGACATTTATATAATTTATGAAGTGATCATCCTGATAAATGTAGTACCCATCTGACACCACACATATGAGTCTGTATTATATCATTGACTATATTCCTTACGCTATACTTTACATCCCCCTATTTTGTAACTACCAATTGCATTTCTTTCTTTTTTCTTTTAATGCCTATAGCACCTGGTATTCCTAGGTGGTCTCCTATCCAAGTACTAACCAGGCCTGAACCTGCTTAGTTTCCAAGATTAGACAAAATTAGGCATGTTCAGGATGGCATGGCCATAGACCCAGTTTGTTTTTCTTAATCTCTTCCCCTACTTCACTCATCCTCTCAACCACCCCTTCACATCCGGCATCCATCAAAATATTCTCTGTATCTACGAATTTGTTTCTGTTTTGTTTTTTGGATAAATACCCAGAGGTGGAATTACTGGGCCCTTCTTGGTCTCTTGTTATAGCCTTTGTTTTAAAGTCTGTTTGTTCTGGTATAAATATTGCTATCCAAGCTTTTTTTGTTTGTTTCCATTTTCATGAAATATCTTTTTCCGTTCCTTTATTTTTAGTCCGTGCGTGTTTTCTGATCTGAAGTCTCATATAGACAGCATATGTAAAGGTCTTGTTTACTTATCCATTCAACCACCCTATGTCTTTTGGTTAGAGCATTTAATCCATTTACATTTAAAATAATGATTGATAAATATGTAGTTATTGCCATTTTATTATTCATATTTTTTATTCTCTTCTTCTTCTTCTTAAAAAAATCCCTTTAACATTTCCCATAATACTAGTTTGGTGGTAAACTCCTTTAGCTTTTTCTCATCTGGGATCCAGGTAATTCTTACACACAGTTAAGTTTGAGAGTGTCTCTTACATTCTGATTAACTCTTACTCTTATGTTTTTTGCAAAGCACTTTATTTATATTAGTATCATTAGTCAGTCAATGTGAATGAATATCTTTCATAAACATCCAGGAAATGCTTTCGATAACTCCAATTTGGATAGTGGATGTCATCAGGAAGAGAGCCCTTGGAAGGCAGCTGCAAACAATTGTCACTCCACTGCACTTACCATCAGAGTCAGGCCACTTTAGATTGGCCCATCACACTGTTCCATTTTTTGGTACTTAGTCATTTGTTACAATAAAAATTAAGTTACAAGGAAGGAACACTGTGACAGGATAATGGACTCCTGCTCAGAAGAGACCAGCCTGCCTCCAATTCATCATGGCATTTATAGTGCATTAGAAGACATGGCAGTGACAACATCATTCCTTTGGGGCAGGAAGATAAAACCAGATTGAGTGGGGAAGAGGGAATTTACTTCATGAACTTGGCAAGAGTGAAATAAAAATAGAATCCAAGGGTGGTTAAAATCGCCATGTTCGGCAAAGAACAAGGAAAAAGCTCACAATTTCTGAGACTAACATTCCAATACGTTAAAAAATTAGCTTATTTCACCTTGCATCACATGAGTAGTTTGAGGGTTAAAATAAAATGATTGCCTGAGGAATAACAGAGAGGCATGGAGAAAATGGGCAAAGTTAAGGCAATTTAAAATGATTAAAGCCCACAAAATATTTTGCAAATATAAAATCCTGGAGAGAAGCTTAACAATAATATTTGTCCAATGGACTGGGCCAAAGATATCTATATTCTCTAGGTATTTTAATTGGAGGCCTGAAGTATCATTATAAAATCATAAGAAATCCATGTCTGTGTTCTCATAAAAGTAAAAATGGTTGTTTGATGTTAGAAAGTAGTATTTTCAAATGTAGGAGCTAAAGGAATGTGGCGCTGGGCAGGCATGTCTGCCAATTTAGACTTGGGAACTTAATAACTTTATAGTATTTTTACTATTATACCCTACACTATATTAAGCCTGGGAAAATACGAGCAGGCACCAGGCAACTTAGTATAATGGGCACAATGTCTTAATTCTGAAATTTCTAAGGTAACATTTTTCTAAACTATAGTTTTTATTAAAGTAACATTATTTCAAAGATCTCAGATCTTTATTTATTTATTTATTTTGAGGAGGAATCAGTTTTCTCCTTAATAAAATCTTAAATTCACTTAAGAATCAATTTGAACAAAAACCTGTGTGGTCTCATTTTCTTTCCCTGTCAATCTGTGTTATTTCCAGGGTGAAAGGTAATTTTGACCATAAACATGGTTTCCATCACACATTTCTAATTTTAACCTATTTGTCTCTGTTTGATTTACATTGAGTCTAGAGCAAATTAACTATTGTGAGCTTTTATTGAAAATTAATTAGGTGGCTAAAGTGCCCATGGCAGACTCTGCCAGTACATGTTTCTCACTGGGTCGCCAGCCTTCTCCAGTTAAAACACCTAGCAACTTAAAAAAATCTATAAAATGAATGATATAATTAGTTCCAGAGTGGAACTCAATCTCTTTGAAATCAGATGCTTTCTTCTAGTGCTGAAGGGCCATGCTATAGCAAGCATTTTATGGTATCAGGGGATTTTCCTGGAGGTAAAGAGTAGCTCATTCTAGCTGAATCACCTCACATGACTTACAAAAGATGTCCTTGTGATACTCAATATAGCTGCATCTATGATCTGATTCCTAAGTCAAAGCAAGGAGAAATAGGAAAGCTGGGTTTATACTACTGTAAAGATAAAAATAATAATAATAGTAATAAGCTACCCAAGTTGGAAAATTGTGTGTGTGTGTGTGTGTGTGTGTGTGTGTGTGTGTGTGTGAGGAGAGAGAGAGAGAAAGAGAGAGAGAGAAAGAGACAGAGAGAGACAGAGACAGAGAGACAGAGACAGAGAAAGAGGACTTATACTTAGGAAAAGCCAGGATGTAAATGTGATTTATTGTAAATAGTTCCACCACATTAAAATGAGTTTTTATTTTCTATGTATGCTGCTTCAAAGAAGAGCTCTGTGGGCTCATAAAAATGCAGAGAACAAATAAGGGCCTCTAAGTCCAATTTATATGCCATGCCCACTGTGCACTGAGACACATATAATCTGTAAAATGTCAGCTTCAAAGTTCCACCGAGATCGGTGTTAACCCTGACCTCTGGCCTCGCCGCCTCTGGCTGGGCCTGCGTGCTTTCTTTACCAGCTGTTTTAGATAAATGTGTTCCATTTTTAAGAGATTGTCTCAGCGTTTTTTACATGAATAGTGGTTAATATTATTAACTCTCACTGGAGGAACCACCTTTTCTAAGAGGGCTTTACAGAGGAACCAATCATTTCATGCCCCATGCAGAGAGTCGGGGATTAATAAATATGTCACTGTACTAAAAATATTTAAACAACACTGGGAAAAAAGAACAAGGCACATAACAAAAGGAAAGCATATTAGTAGTGTTTCCTGTCAAAATACACAGAGGAAGCACTTTATTTGGACCATTTTCTCCATAAAGAGACATGGCGGGCCAAGATAAACACAGTGAAGGAATCTGGTTTATCCCACTTTGGAGATTGGAGACCATCAGCTCAACCAAAGTTATGAGACCAAAACCAGGTTTTCTCTCTTGAGGCAGCTAAGGAAAGCCATCAACAGAGGCAAAGCAGATAGGCTTAGTGGATCAATACTGCACAGTTAAGCAGTACGAAAAATTTCTTACAGGTTTAATGGAACAATTCCTTAATTAGGACCAATAAACAGAAAATTTAGAGCAACATATATAAAATTTTAGTGCAGAGGATTTACCCAACCAAGACTATAAACAGAGGTTCCAGTCAGAGTCTAGGGACGTTTCTCCATTTCAACAGAACAAAGTAAATCCTGAATCACTGTTTACTGAGTGCTTCCTGGATGTAACGTAGTTCTTGATGTGGAGTGAGTTTAAGACATAGAAAAAGTATAATTTCTACTAACCTAAAGCATTAACCTTCCAGGATCGAAAAGCCAGTCAAACTTCATAGGGATGAACGTTGATATCAGGAAGAGCAATTACAGATGGACTAAAATTGTGATAGAACCTGGAGCACATACAGTGAGCTTTACTGAGGGAGACATGCCCCCAAATCAACTCTGAACAGCAACAGATCAGACTCAGATTAGCAGCTAGGAAATGGAATGGTATGTGTTTGCCAAGGGAGACAGAGGGCAGAAAGGATACAAAAAAAAAAAATAGATCAACTTTTGGTATGAAACATGCAGTGTGAACCTCCTAAAGACAGAGAAGTGGGCCAGGGGGACCAATTGAAATCACTCCTGGTCAACTTTTACCAGCTGTCTGTGTCCCTCATCTAGAAATTCTGCTAGTACCCATTTTGACAAGTCATGGAACTATGATTTGTGATACATTCAAAATTTAAGATGATGACAGAAAACATTACAAAACCCTGAAATTAACATAACACTTTCAAATCCATATGCATTTGAAATAAGATCCCAAATTCTCACCATTAAACTTTATATACTAGGACAGTTTGGAATTTTTTCATATATAGAGACTGACATCATTTAGATTGGATAAGCCACAGTTAGCATCTTTTTTAACATGAAAAAATCTTCAAACTAGATAACACTGTCAAAAACCACTAAAGAAATTGTTTCAAAAGGGTAGATATGCCTACTCTAGGATATCATATTATTAGTAAATTAGGCACTCCCAAACATTACTCAAAAGTATTAACTCTATACCAAGTAAGAAAGTTGTTTTTGAAATTGATCCCATAGAATTGTCTCTTTTAAGTGGCTGCTTTCATGAACCAGCCAGTATTTATATATTATTATAAAGATAATACCCTAACTTACCCCACAAGGGTGTTTTGAGAATTAATTAATGTTTGCCAATCCTTTGAGCTCTATAGATGAAAGGTGGGTAGAAATGCTAAGTAGTATTATTATCTTCATCTGCATTTGAACTTGCCACTTATAAGACAATCTTTTATTTTTAAGATAATAAGCTCTCCTTTGGGGAGAAAAGACAAAGATTGCTTCATGTACAATCAAACTCTCACAAAGAGGACAGGTGTGATTATTAGGATTTGGCGTAAAGAATAGATTGAAGTGAATGGCAAACTTCAAAAGAATGTATTCCCAACTCCCAAGACCTCTCTCAGGAGTCACACAAGTGTCAAGTTCATCCTATGATTCCTGCTGAGATATGGTCAAATGTAAAAGCCAGGAATAGTGGGTATTTTTGTGTCAAATAACTAACAACCTCTTTGCTGCTAGGTATTCTTGAGATCCACAATTTGCTTACCGAAGAGAAAGATGCTCCCTTAATCTTGCCAAGAGGTTAAAGGACAATGTTGAGAAATTGCTTTGACTAAACCAGTTGGCTAAATTGGCTTGATTTAGGAATGGATTTTTCGCTGGGGCCCAACTCTAACTTTAATCCTGGTCAGTGCAGTGAGAATGGTTGCCTTAGATCTCCATGGGCCCATCCAAGAGTGTGTGGGACTCTAGTGAAGAAAGAGCAGTGCAAATCTCAAGAGCCTGAAGAACTCAAGAAGCCTTCTCCCTGTCCCTCTATAGAGTGTGCACTTCTCACAGGTAGGGGATAGGTCTTAGGTACAGAGCTGGTGAAGGAGGAACTGACGTTGCACTGATGATGAGTCAGGGGTGCCTGTCTATACCAAGAAGAAGATTGCCCCTAGAAATGTTCTTTGAAACTCCCTGGCAATTTATGAGTTAGTTCTTCTGTAGAGATAACCAGAGAAATTTTAAAATCGACTCAATCGAAAGGCTTGCCTAATCAATGATTTCCCTCTCAAAAACTGACATATATAATTGACAATCTTTTACCATCGTTTTTAAAAATCATTCTTCTGTGTCTTTACCTCTAAGATTGAACTTTTTCATGTAAAGTTAGTTGGAATTATTCTGGGATGTTAGCAAACAGGTTTTAGATTGACCACCTTATATCCAAAGGATAAACCATCAGAGTCTAACAGCTCCCTCAGGGAAGGAAAGGTGTCTTTTTCAGCTTATGTTCATCAGCATCCAGCATAATTTTGCATATAGCAGAGACAGGAAAGAAGGAAGGAAGGAAGGAAGGAAGGAAGGAAGGAAGGAAGGAAAGGAAGGAAGGAAGGAAGGAAGGAAGGAAGGAAGCTGTTTGTATACAGGTTTAGCTCACTTTCAATAATTATACCTTGTATTCATTGAGCATTTACTGTGGGCCAGCTACCATCTAAGCACTGAGCATACACTATCTCATTAAGTCCTCCCAATAACCCCTTGAAATGGGCACTTCGTTTCACAATGAAGTTGAAATAAGCAATTCCATATTACAGAGGAGGACATTGAGGCTTAGGAAGTTTAGAAAGCTTGCCCAAATTTGCCTAACTAGAAAGTGGCAGAATCAGATTAGAAACCAGTGTGACTAGGCACCTTTATGTGAGAAGCAGTGAATTGAAATACCAAATTCTGTCTTCACCGTGCCCCTGAAACAGAGTGTGCAAAGAGGACACTGCAAAGCAGAGCATATTTTAATGCATCAGAATATTTGCTATGTACTAAAAAACAAACAAATAAACACAACTTTTTTTAAAAAAGCATTCGCCCTACAAATTAAGGACCTAATGGTTCTGAAAAGATCCAAATTCCACTGTGGGCAAGAGAAAAAGTTTGGCAACATGTGTTAAATTTTCTTTGAATGTTTTGACCCTATTGACCTATCTCAAACACATCTCTTATCCTCAGGCAGTTCTGAAAACTCAGTCCTGAAGTCCACCATATGCTTTCAAGTTTATCAGAATTACTCCTGATAATGAAGCAGATATATTCCAGCCTGTGCACAAATAACTTGGAGCACTGGCAGGCAATTAGATAGAAAAGAAACAGTTCGGCTATTAGGCAGTTAAGCTGCTTTTAGAACCCCTGCACAGAATATACAGAGCTCTTAAAAAATCACTTAAGTATCAACATGCTGTAGGAGTGGCAAACACTCAACAAAGTTTGTTTCTAGAAACTAAAAAAAGAATAAGCCTTATGGCTTTGTTTTTTAATCCATAAAGCTAAAAGAGATGATTTAAAAACAAAACAAAACATTTTCTCTCCTCCTCCAGGAGCACTACTTTAAACCATTTTTCTTTACTTTTTCTATTGGTCCAGTGCCCTGCTAGTTTGTCCTCATTCATCCAGCAGGGGTCACTCTTGCCCACCATACGTTTAAAAGGCTCCTTTGCCTGTCTGCATTCTCTACCAACGCTTTTTTCTAAGGCCACAGAATGAAGAAATACCAGCAAAGACAACAGGACTGAGACACTGAGAAGAATCTGTTGATTTGGAGGTGGGATTGCAATATTGGAAAATGGATACTTTAATAATGATTCTGTGTATGAACAGAAAGCTTTAAATCTGTACTTATTCTCAGTTTCTCGGAAAAATTGGTCAGACCCTATTGCAAAATTATTACTCAGTTTCACTCTTGCTGTTAAACCTGAGTATGTACTGTCTCTCTTCTGTGTGTCTTTATGAAGCTGGGAAAATAGGGAAAGGGAGTCCAGCTGCATATCTTTCTATGTGTCCAGGCTATATTCTCAGGCAGACATTTCGTCCGTGTTGTTCAGCCAGGCCTTGGTGATGGCTCACACCTCGGTAGAGCAATGATGGTCCAACCCGGTGTGTCCTTAGTGACTCTAATCTCCGGTGGAAGTTAGTCTTTAGCTATAGCAGCCTCCTCCTTCAAGAACTCAAGCCAAGTTCACATGGGCTGTTTAGACCAGATACTAAGTCTGTGAGCATTTGAAAGGGGTGCTGGGGAAAGGCATGGTCTTCCAGCCTCCGCACACTTCAGGGCCTTCTCCTGAGGCCATAGGCACAAACTAAGCAGGAAACAGCCTGACTCATGGCCAGGTTCTGTCACCGTGGAAGGCAGGAATGGGGTCCTGATCCTGAGGAAAATGGTCTGTTGAGGGTAGGGTTACATCAAAAAGACACACGAAAAACAAAGCATCCCTTTTGACTTCTCTAAGCTTCTCAGTGGCCGAACACGGATTGATATTTAAATCAAATATTTAAAAGACTCACTTTTATTTTGCTTTCTCTATATCACTTTCTTTTTAATGTGTTAGACAAAAACAAAAAACAAACAAAAAACAAAAACAAAAAAAAACCACTTTATTTCTTGGCGCAGTTTCACGTTCACAGCAAAACTGAGCAGCACATCCAGTTTCCATACATGCCCACCCCGCACTCACACAGCCTTCCCCGCCACTGTCAACATCCCCACCAGAGTGGCACATTTGCTACAATCAATGCACTTACATTAACATATCACTATCATCCAAAGTCCATAATTAACATTAGGGTTCACTTTTGGTGGTGTGCGTTCTATGGGTTTAGACAAATGTATACTGCCAGGTAGCCACCATTTTAGTATCATATAGAATAATTTTCCTGCCCTAAAAATCCTCTGAGCCCCACCTACTCATCTCTCCATCATTATTCCCTGGCAACCACTGATCTTCTTACTGTCTTCAAAGTTTTGCCTTTTCCAGAATGTTGTATAGTTGAAATTATACAGTATGCACCCTTTTCAGATTGGCTTTTTTCACTTAGTAATATGCATTTAAGTTTCTTCCATGACTTTCATGGCTTGGTAGCCCATTTCTTTTTAGCACTGAATAATATTCCATTGTCTAGATGTGCCATAATTTGTTTATCCACTCCCCTATGAAGGACATCTTAATTGCTTCTAAGTTCTGGTAATTAGGAATAAAGCTGCTGTAACATCCATGTGCAAGTTTTTGTGTGGACTTAAGTTTTCAACTTGTTTGGGTAAATATCAAGTACAGCGATTGCTGGATGGAATGGTAACCTCGATACCTTTTTAACATGGTCTGCGCAATTGTGTCAAAATTTTACTTTCAACATTACAGAACAAATGCTTTTTCACAGTTGGTGCATGCATTCAGGTGATGACTGTTCCTTCTGCATCCTGATTCTAGCATCAGTTTCTGGAGAAGGGCCATGTCCTAGCAGTAACTGTCAGAGGAGAAGCAACAGCAGAGGAGGCTGTAGCCAATGTTGATGCTTCTTCAGTTGGAGATATAAGGTGGGTAGGTGTTTTCATAAGTCATTTATCCAGAATGAGACCAAACCATATGCAATAAAATGCATGGTTTATAAGGCTGGGGTTTCCAATTGCCTGTTGCTCATGTAAATTGAGGCTGTTGAATTAGGTTAGTTTCAATTTCACATTCTGGAAAAAAAGATATAATGTTGTGTTGAAATGGTGATGTGCGCGGGGGGTGGGGAGCACTTATTGAATAATTTGATGTCAGTTTTGATTGGATACTTGTCAAAAAGAGTTGGAATTTTCGAAGTATGTGCTTGACACTTTTGACCATATGGGCTTGTCCTCGGTGCCGATGGTTATAGCGGGGTGGGTAAGCCAGGATGTAGACTGATAGCTATCAGCCTACGAGTGCATCCCTGCCTTTGCTCCTTCTAGGTGGAGTGGTGCCAGCCTATATCATTGCTTTGTTTATGCTGATGTGGTCTCTCAGCCATCAACATCCTTTTCCTGACTGACAATTTTTTGATTTGCATCAAATATTTTCCAGAAAATAAACCAACTCCAAATTATTTTGATGGTTGAGGTAACATGCTGAATGTATAAATGCAAGTTTTCCAGTAACTCCAGGTGGGTGAGCTCCAGTTGCATGGATGAATTTGTACTCTAGATATGGTTCAACTCACCATTCCAGGAGTGCTAGGGAACACCAAGAAGATAGAGACAGCTATAGGATATTGTTTTTAGGTGATAAATAATGTTGGCAGAGGATATAATTCATGAGAACTGAAGTATGTTTGATCCATTTCCTTTAGCACTCCCATTTCTTAGAAACAGACCCAAAATAAACAAGGTAGTCCTGGAGCCACACAATTGTGAAATGACACCGAACAATTATGTCTCCACTAAGCAGTTGATGAAATAGCCTGTATATGAAAGCCATTTTAGAATTCCAGAAAAATAAGGCCCAAAGGGACATGGAGTTCAGCCTATCAGTGCTGTCACTTCCAAATGATCTCTACAGTAGTCCTTCCTTATCTGTGGCAAGACCCAGTGGATGCCTGAAATCACAGATAGTAATGAACCCTATATTTATTATGTTTTTCCTATGCATGCATACCTATAATAAAGTTTAATTTAGGTACAGTGAGAGATGAACAGCAATAACATAATAAAATAGAACAATCATACAATGCCTATGTGATGAGATGAAGTGAGTTATTCAGAATGGCATGTAACTTAAAACTTATGAATTGGTTATTTCTGGAATTTTCCATTTAATATTTTTGGGCCGTGGTTGACCACGGTCAACTGAAACCATGGAAAGTGAAATCACAGATAAAGGGGGAACTACTATCCTTCTGTCTTCAGGTAACCATGTAACTTTACTTCTATTTGTGGGTATTTTCAAGCCTCCCTAAATCAGATGCTCTACAGCTTATTTTTCCTGTTCCTTCCAATCATTCCACCAAAATATCCTTTAATCGATCAGCTTTCAAATTATTTGGCTTTTTGTTTAAATCAATTCTTAAGGGCTGAGGTATATAGAGAACACATAGGGAGACCTAATAACGATAATTAAATACCTTAATTAAATAAAAAAAAAGTTACTCGAAAAAAAAAAAGTAGGAGTAAGGCACATCAACAATGGGGGCAGAAGACTCAGAAAAAGATCTCATGTGTCTTGAATGACATGAGCAAAAATACTGACGTCGCTGGTAACCAGAGGGCAAGGAGGAGAGTTCAAAAGAGATGAGGCCATGGAAGTTCCTGGGAGCCCATCTGGGGGCTTGAACCCTCCACTGTAGGTAATAGGGAGTCACGGCAAGGTTTCAAGCAGAGGTTTTTTGTTGTTGCTGCTGAGTTTTCTGATGGTTACATGGGAGATCATGACTTGGAGGGAGCAAGACCAGAAGCAGGAAAATTGAGAAGGCTTTGTCAAAGGTTCAGGACCGAAATGAGGGCATGAATTTATGAGTCCCAAAAGCTACATGGGAAAATTCTTTTAAAGGCAAATACGTTGCAAGACACTCCACATTTGTCCAGTGGATAAGGGCACTTCGGGAGGGCAGAAAACCTAGTGCACCAAGTGTATCAGATCTCACCTGGAAGCTCTCCTTCACACCACTGAGCATCCCAAGACCGGAGGCCACCAACTACTGGGTGTATTTTAGGAAACAGAGACAGGCCCTTTTTCTTACCATTTTCCAGATCTGCTCGCTGATGCTGGAAAACTCTTTAATACAAGAATTAAAGATAAAATACCCACACGAGCCTAACTTTTATATTTATTAGGTTTTTTTTGGATATTAACAAATTTGAGCAAGATAATAGATTGAATAATCTGATGTCAGATCCTGTGCTGGTTATTTTCTGTTTGCCTCTCCGCATGGACTTTCTGCCCTCTCACAGCCCATTCTGTGTCCCAGGAGGCTGGCCACTGTAGGCAGCACCACCACATTTCTTTGCTGTCGCTCCTGCCAGATTTTCATAAGGGCTCTGCCATCCCTGGGCCCTTGGCATTGGGGTAGGAACATCTCCCTGCTGGTGATAGTCACTGTGTGCTCCCCCATCTTTCACTGATTCCCTTTACCTTCCCATGCCTTGCTAAATAGCTCCTTCATTTAATTCTCCTTGGTTAACTCTTCTGACAGTTTCTCGCCATTCTCCTGCTGATACTCGTCCTTTCCTGCGTTTGTAATTACTTCGGTAGGGGAAAGACACTGAGCCCCTGAGCATAAGGGTAGCCATGGAGAAAGGAAAAGGATTCTGGAGTCATAGAAGACTTCATCCCCACCTATTCTAGGGCTGCCTGACTGCCCATCTGCCTGGCTCCTCCTTTGCCTCATGCTTATGCTGTTTGAGGAAAAGCTACCTTTACAGATCTGGTTTAAATTTATGTTTTTAAAAATTCTGAATTGATTTATAAGCTCCAATCTGTAATTCGTAACCACCATTGATAGGTATTTCTTGTCTAAGCATATAACTTAGTAGACTCATCACATGGAAGAAAACGAGAAACATACAGATGTCATTTGAAGTTGGGCACATAGCAGAATCTTCAAGGGTTAAGAAACAGCCACACGCTGTGCCTCAGGTACTGTAGGTTTACCAGAGGTTTTCCTTTGTGCTTAAACAATAAAGTAGTTGGTGGTCTGCTGGCTACAGCCTGTTACACATTCCTTGGTTTTATTAGGATAACCATAAGCCTCAAAGACCCACCCTGATGTCAGTGGCAGGTTTTATAGAACACTCACAAGTTTCTTCTTGTTGTATTCGGGGGTATATAAAGTGTGAGGCATAATAGGTAACAGGTTGGAAGACCAGTTGAGGGCCGACAAAAGCCCCTGTTCCTGACGTGAATATTTAATAACTCCTCATTACAGGAAAAGGTTGACTACCAGATGCCTGTTACTATGGCTCCAGAGCCCACTAAACCTTCAGTTCCTCCAGGAGCAGGAGTGTGTTTTGGCAGTTCCCTCTGCCATTCAAACAACCTGGAGGTCAGGACATGCCCATTTGATGTAGGAACGCTGGAGAGGAGCGTTTGCTGGAAACACCTCATCTGTTATTCAGCCACCAAGTGGCTAATTACTTCTGATAGCGTGACTTCCTGAGGTTTAAAAGTTTTTTTGATAAACTCAAAAGCCTTGCAACAAATGTAAACCGCATTGGCGTGTTGGTATTACTAAGATGCCATTATAACTAATTATTTGTTATTAGTATAACTAATGTGCCATTTCAGGATGTATATTTGTAGAGGTCCCTGAGATCATCACCTGAGTTTGAACTGTAGTTAATTGGCATGACAGTGACCTAGCTCTGCACTCCTGAGCTAAAAAACACCCTCGCAATTTGTCAGGTTCTAGATGCTGTCGTTTGTCCAGCTGTGTTTTGACCACAGTTAGTCTGGGAATCGAATTGTTTCGCATTTCCATGGCACATGAAGTTTCATAACAGAAAGCTCATGTGGCGGTCTCATGCCTCAGCTCACTGGGACATGAGGGAGAAAAGGGTCTATTGCTGTTCAGCCTTGCACCATATGCTCCCATCTTTCCTAGCATGCTCTATGGCCCTGAACTGACAGCGTTGCGCTCCTGTCACCGTCCCAAACTCCCTGTGTAAAGGAGGCTAATGTTTCCAGAACAGCTATTATTTAAAACATTTTTACCCAATATTTTAATATATAGGATGAGTCTATTGAATTGGCCTTAAAAATCTGAATCCAAGAACCCCTAAATTCTAATAACAAATAACTTGAAATGCTTTTGTTGTTTTCCTTCTTTTAAAAAGTATTTTCCAAAATGGAAATAGCTATGTGTTACTGTCCCACTTAAATCCCTGGCTTTCTGTTCCTATCAAAATCAAATATGAACAGCCACTATGGAAAACAGTATGACCCAGCAATTCCGCTTCTGGGTATACATCCAAAGAAATCCAAAACACTAATTAGGAAGACATATGCACACCTGTTTATTACAGCATTATTTGCAATGGCCACGATATGGAAGCAACCTAAATGTTCATTGATAAACGAATGGATAAAGAAGATGTGGCACATATATACAATGGAATATTACTTCACCATGAAAAAAAAATGAAATCTCGCCATTTGCGACAACATGGTATCCTAAGTGAAATAAGTTAGACAAAGAAAGACAAATACCATATGATTTCACTTATATACGGAATCTTAAAAAACAAAAAACAAAAAACAAAATAAACGAACAAACAAAGCAGAAGCAAACAGAGAATATCTGATAGATGCCAGATGGGAGGGGGTTTGGAGGGATAGGTGTAAAAAGTAAAGAGATTAAGAAGTACAAATTGCCAGTTATAAAAAAAAGTCGTGAAGATGTAAAGTACAGCATGAGGAATATATTCAATAATATTGTAATATTATTATTATTCAGTAATAACTATGTTTGGTGTCAAATGGGTGCTAGACTTACTGGGGTGATCACTTCGTGAGTTATATAAATGTCTACTTCCTATGTAGTACGCCTGAAGCTAAAATGATATTGTACGTCAACTGTAATTAAAAAAAATTTTTTCCAGTATGTGGCATATAGATAAGCATTACTTCCTGAAAATTGGATCCTATGGCCATTTATTTTAAAAAGTCTTTAAAATGCATCAAGCTACTGATGTTCAAAATTGATGTCAGAGGGGGAGACCTTTCAGCAAAGATGTCACTATTCACGATCTCTATAGCTAATGAGGGATTAAAATCCAGCTCCCAGGAGCAAGTTCTGGGATCTTTTTACTGTATTCCACTGTCATTCTTAGAATGGTTATTTAGACCCTTTTAGTAAAGTAACAATTTCTTAAATATTTGAAAATATGTCCCCCTGCTGTTTAATTTTTGTTGCTGTTGTTGTTACTGTTCCTCTAATTCATAGTATATGCGACACTTTTCAGAATTGTGGTACCAATTGCTAATTCCTAGCTCTTTTGAGAAGAGAGAAGTGTCTGGAAATAGACTAGAAACAACTGGATAATCCTCATTTCCAAATAACAGTGTGATTTCTTTGCCCCAAGCACCTAACAGAGTTTATCACATAGAATCTGTTTTTACAGATGGACTAAGTCCACAAAGCAGGTACTGTAGTTATGCTCCTTTTATACATAAGGAGATATGGCTTAGAGAAGTCACTGAAATTCCCAGTGGCCACACAGCAAGTCAGTGGCTGAGTCAGGGTTAAAGCCAGAGTCAGAGCGACTCCAAAGCCCAGGCTCTGAGCCACTACACCATGCCACCTGAAGTGGCTCCCTCTAGATTTTACCAAGTAGATCAGAAATATGAGTGGACTTCACAAAGCCTTGAAAACCCCTGAGCTTATGCATAAACTGTGTGTGTCTGCATAGATTTTGTATTTCATCTCAAGAGAAGGTCTCTATAGTTCTTCAGATTTGTTTGGAACAAGAAAAATAAAGATTCATTTGGATTAACAATTACGCCATTTGTTGACTGGTTACCAAGTACTGTTCTAAACACTCTGCATGGATTAAATACTTTAATCCTTACAATAACCTTATATGATAGGTACTATTATCTATATTTTACGATCGAAGAAACTTGAGACACAGAGAGGTTGTTACTCGCCCTAGGTCACACAGCTGACTTGTGCTGGAAGGATCTCATCCGAGCTATCCATTCAAGTCTGCACTCTTAGATGTCCACTTTGCAGATATCTCAATGCTAATTTGCATTTTCTTCCCCTGAAATTGTAATGTACCTCTCTGTTAATGTATGTAATCCCTGTAGTAGTTTATTCTTTCTCTCTCTAAAAGCTATTAATAAATTAAATTGATGGTAGATCTTAAAATAGAAGACTATTCTATCCTAGAATAGAAGAAATTAGCAACTCTCCTCAGAAGGATTAATCATATTAATAATTCCTACCTTGGTACAACCTATTTTTAAAAATTATAGTCCCTCTGGAATGAAATTTGGACAAAGCATTAATGGAAGTGGGGGTCTGCATTAGAAGGGGGTCATTTTAGTGGAGGCAGGGACAGAGAAGTGACTGGAAGCGAGAGGGGATCCCAAGGAAAACCATTGTATGTACGGGAGTCGGGGGTGGGGAACGGTCAGAGTTTGCATACACCTACTTTGTAACGTGTGTGTTTGTGAATACACACTTCTATTATACATACAGACTGATACACATATGACTTGTATATATCGATTAAGATAGATGCAATTTGAATTATCTGATGATCCACCATCAATTTAATTTATCTGATAATGAGACACGATATAAATTGTTCCCAGATGGCTTTCAGGGATGACTACATTTGAGAACTGAACACACTACCTAGTTTTTCCCTTTGTAGATGGAAAACTAGAGGTAAGAGTGTTGGGCCACGTGTACAGGGGATTGTAGAGGATTTAATATAAAGCTAAGAAGAGAGTTATGACTTTATTCTCCCTGCTGAGGACTCAGAACGTTCCTAATTAAGTGACACTGAGGCCAAAGACTGAAATAACAGAACCTAAAAGATGAGAATTGAGTCTATCCCAGAATCCAGATGAGGTGAAAGACGAAACAGGAGGTGTATGCATTTACAACAGGAGGCCTTAGCCGGGGCCCGCACAGCCTCCATGGTTCAAGCTGAGTGGATGTGGGAGAAAGCCCTGGAAAATGTATCCTCTGCTGGCTTTCAAAAGAGGAAGATCTTGTACCTTTTTTTCTCTGAATGTTCAAATTCTGGCAGACTCTGACTTTCGGGCCCATTAAAATTCAGGAAGGAAAAAAGGAAAAAAAAAATTGCAAGTTTCAAAGAGGAAAAAGACAACAAACACACCCACTCTTGGGAAAATAAAATCCACCCCCAAAAAACCTCTTTGAAAATATATTTGAGCTTTAAAAAACAGAAGCGGATTGGAATGTGGATGGGGCACAGGCCATGGAATGACTATTAGATGTGGCATTCCCACTGGCTCCCAAGCATATGTGTGTTAACCTTGTTTGATCCTTGGAGAGAAGCAGCCCTGTTCTCTCCTGTTCTCCCCAGAAGAAGAAATAGAACCCATTTCTACCGATGGGCTGGATCCCACTGTGTGTTAATGTGGTTAGGTGGAGTGTGGGGAACGATTTGTTCTAATTCACTGCCTCAAAATAAGAGCCTCTCGCTCTGGAAGTTGCCTTTCTAACCCATCCTCCAATGCAATCAACAGTCCGGGCCAAATCCTTTCTTTAGTCTCAGATTTCAGTTATATAAACTTTTCTAATCAAACAGACTCCTTCCAATTCAGAACAGGGTAAAATAGCCATCTACACATACAGCTATGTAACCAGAGCCAGTACACAAATTATGAGAAATCTGCTCACCCATTCAGGTGCCTCAGGTGAACAATGGCAGGCACATTCCATAGCTTGGATTTCATTGACTAGAGCAGAACTTTGTTCAGGCAGCTGTAAGCCTCCTGAGAGGTCCGTCCTTCTTGCAGTCTCTCTCCAGGTGAAAGGGCTCCACTGTCAGGGTCACGCTACCCACCCATGCGGATCCTCGTTCTTCATAGAAAACGGATTCAGCAATTTTTATTTCAGGGTTAAAATGGTGGACTTTATCTCCTGGTGGTATGAAGTTTTCTGATGACAAATATATATATTCGGAATAAAAAACTTTGAAAAATACAGTAAAAGAAGAACATTAAATTCACCTGTAATTCCACTCCCCAGAGCTAGCTACTTTTAACATTTTGCATATATCTTTCCAGTCTTTTTTCTATATACATATATATACACACATATTATATATATATGCATGTGTGTGTATGTATGTATGTATGTATATACATATTAAAGATGTGCATATATATATTTAAATAATACATTGTGACTATACTATGCATTCTGTTTCAAAATTTGTTTTTTTACCCGATTATGTCATCATCATCATCATCATATTGATCTCATCTTCACTCTCATTTTTATCTTCCTTACTTCAGTTATCCTTATAACACCCCTCAAAGTTACTATCCCCCTTCTCATGTAATAGCTGAAATGTGAGGCCTCTGAAGCCTGTGGTCTTAAGCATTGCCTTACATCTCAGTGCTATTAAATACTTCTCTAAGGAATGTTTTTAGTGTCTGTTTGAATTCCCATTGTATTCTATTTAACCCAACCTCTACTTTGGAATGTTTAGACAATTTCCATTTGGGGAGCTATTATAAATAATTCTACAAGGAACATCCTCTGTTATAAATATTTATACTGCTATTTTCATAGTATAAATTCCTAGCAATGGAATTTCTGGGTCAAGGATACATCTGTTTTGATGGCTTTTTATTTCATACTGCCAATTGCTTTCCAGAAAGGTGAAATGAATTTACACTCCCACCAGCTACTGCCCATGCTCTAACCAAAGTCATTTTATAATTTTAAAAAATGATTAAAAATGAAAGGGAAAAAATCTTTCTCAAATTGCTTTCCATATGAAAATAATATATAGAGAGAAAATGTTTGATGATCTGCCTATTCTCTCATATACTACTATAAAATTTCTAGAAAAAAACCTTGGGAGGACTAAAATACAACTTTGAGCTACTACTAGACTGATGTGATGGATTCACATTTAACCCCAAAAATATGAACCTTCAAGTTGTTTTTCCCCTTCCTGTTTCCTCCTGCCCTGCAGACTCCAGCAACAGCTTCTGATAGCCAGTTCTCCAAGAGCTCAAGGGAAGAGGTGGCCTCTAACGACACAGCAGAAGGGAACTTGCGGATGGGGAGAAAAAAGGGCTCATGTTCCATGCTGTCAGCAAAAAGCTCCTATAAACAGAGTGCA
This sequence comes from Pteropus medius, assembly GCF_902729225.1. Lineage (NCBI taxonomy): Eukaryota > Metazoa > Chordata > Mammalia > Chiroptera > Pteropodidae > Pteropus > Pteropus medius. The sequence goes on along the minus strand of NW_024340695.1, from coordinate 2,179,167 downwards.
ACACATTAAGCCCTTGCTGTTAATATGCTGTCTAGACTTGAAAAGATTGCTTTTCTCTCTGTCTTCTAAGCTTCAACTTTTGACCTTGTTTCTGTCCTTGTGTCGGTATTCTTCTCTCCTGGAGGTTCAATAGTCAAATTACTTGTCACCAAGCTTTTGCAGTGACTGGGTGCAGACATGATGCAATGCAATAAAATGAAATGAATGAAAAATTTGGCAACATCTGACCCGTGAGGCAGAAAACGTAGGAAGTCTCCCTTTTTCTGGTTTAAGGGTAAAATGATACTCTTCACAGACATTGGAGCAGACAACCTTTTGCTGATGGTGGATGTAATCCTGGAAGGTATTTAAAGGAGGGTTAAGAGGAAGAGTTTGTGAGAGCAACACTAAGGGATAGACACAGGTTGCTGGCAAATGATTGTGAGTCCTTATTTTTGAATATGTTTTCCTCAGGGACGTTTCTTCTCTCTATCATATTATCAGGGTTTCTAGTGCCTTCATGCTAATATCTGGCTGCTCAGGTCTCTCTTCCAAGATGTAATACTGATTAAGTACTTGCAATACACCAGACATTTTTATGCACTAACCTAAGAATGTTCCCATTTAATCCTCAAGTTGCAATTTGATAACATAGGTACTATTATTATTATTCCTATTGTGCAAATGAAGAAACTAAAGCAGTAAGAAGTTATGCAATTTGAAGATCATAAAATAAGGCAACAGTCTGACCCTTAGAAGCATATGACTAACCACTATTCCATACTGCCAATCAATCTAGAATTTTTTTTTTTGTTCTAGATATTCTTCATCATCCAAAAAAAAAAAAAAAAATTCCTTGTCCTCTCAATCTCCCTGGGCCATGCCAAGGTGGCAAAATTAATCTGATAAACAAATTTAGTCAGCTCATGGCTGATGTTGAACCAACACATTACCCATTTCAGCAAATTTATAGAACCGTGAATTTAGTGAATTTAGTAAATTCACTAAAACTTTCACTATGAAAAGACTAGTGATGGCACCCAAGCACATCTGAGAAAAAGCATGTGAGAAAGGCAGTGATGGGCTGTGGTGCATAGAATATTCTTAGGTGGGGGAGACTTTTTCATTATCAGCCAATGGCTCACTGAACAAGACAAGCCCTGTTATAATATTTAGGCCTTTAACAGAAACGAACAAATGCGCAGATATTTGCCTTCATGATTGGAAGAACTCGATCAGAATCTTTAGAGACAACCATTGGCTGCTAACCACTGTCAAATACCATGCTTTATGGAACCACATGGTTCCCTGGTCTATCCAGAATATTCTGCTTTCTGGCACATTTTTGTGATTAAGGAAAGTAAAGGGAGTATGACACGGTTGCCCTACACAAATCTATCTGTCACCCCGCCTGGTATAAACCAATTGAAATATCACAAACCCACATTAAGTTGTCACATCCTTTTTACTTGATTGACCCACAACATCCTGCAAATACTTTCCACTCCTGACTCTCTTTGGGACCATGCAGATTGTGGAAGAGAAAAGATGATTTGCTGAAGGGTGTGGCCAAGGAATAATATAATTTTTGGCATGAACATGTATATTTTGGTCCTGGATAAATGTATTTAAATGATTTTAATGAATTATGAAGGTAGTGTTGACACTTAGAATAATATTTTTCATGCTCTTTAGGACGGATAACTAACACAGTACCTGGCTCAATGTAGAGGCCAATAAATGCTTGTTGGTTAAAAAGCATGTGAGTAGTGAGAACTTAACGTGGCATAATTCACCTACAGTTCGGACTGTGTCGTAACAGAGGTGAGTCTAAGCAGGGTCTTACAGGGGCTGCCAGACATTGGTAAATGCTTTTTGTTTTGTCAGTCAGTTCTCCAAACCATATTGGTTGACCTAGGTATTTTGCTTCTCACTAAAAACATTCCCACTCCTGAGATTATGTTTATTTTTTTCAAGAACATTTATACATTTTTACCAGAGTATGTTGTCTTGACTTGTTTATTTTTATAAACTGACTGAAAAAAAAAAAAGGAAACTTTCCATGTTACTGCTGCAGTAACAGAACAGACAATATCTGCTCGTATGTAGGTAGAGCTTTCTCCCCCAGAACCTCAGAGAGCTTATGAATGATATAACGCACCATGCTCCTTGCCCTATGAACGCTTCACAGGGGACAGAGGGTGAGTTTTGTGCTGCAGTGTCTTCATACCACATCATCGCTGGCATCAAGAGCTGCCCATCTTTAGTTCATTCTATCCAGGTCACAAAGCATTTAGCCACTTGCTCTGCAGGGACCTTGTGTTATCCTTCCACTTGGCAGGTGGTAATTCTGAGGTCCTAGGAGGCAAAATCAATTTTTCAAGCCTTCAGTATAGGAGTCAGTGGCAAAACAGAAATAGGTTCAAAGACTTTTATTTCCCAACAAGAAGTCCCAGAGCTAGAACTACAAAACACACATGCAATTACAAGCCTGTGTGTGCCTGTTTCCCCCAACCCACCCCAATACTGACTGTCCTGTGAGCCACACATATTTTCCCCCCAGGACTCAGGTCAAAACAAAATCCAATGCAAAGCCACTGAAATTTAATGGAGAGAGCATTTTCCTAGTGCGCACAGCACTGTGGGGTTCATCCCCATAAAAGCTGATTTTGATGCAGAGGCATTGCTATAAAAGCCTGATTAAAATGACAGAGTGAAAGCCCAGTAATCTGTTAAGTGTATGAACAGCTTCTGAGAAAGTCTGAGTCCTGTTGGGTAGTGAGATCCTGCTCCTGCTGAGAAAGTCTGACTTGAGGGCCTCCACTCGGAAGAACAGTCTTAGCATATGGTTTGGTGCTCCTAAGTGGCCTGCCCATTTGCCAAATACAGATTAAGAAACACCGTAGGCCTGCTGGAGTGTGGCTGCATTCAGGGTCTTGCTCCCAAAGAACAGAGTATGAAAATTGGGGGAGGGGGAGAAGTAACTTCACAGTGGAGAAACCTGGTGAACACCACCTCGGCCAGGTGATCAGAGTCAACACCAATGGTAATAAGTCATGTTGACAGCATGTACTTGCTGACATGATGTGACGAGAAGAGCATTATACCTCTGTGGTCTTCTTCCCAGTCTAATTATGAGAAAAACAGCAGACAAACCCCAGTTGAGGGATATGCTACAAAAAACTCAGCCCACCACTCCTCAAAACTGTCAGTCATCAAAAGCAAGCAAAGTCTGTGAAACTGTCACAGCCAAGAGGATTCAAAGAAGACATGATGACTAATGCAATATCCTAGATGAGATCCTGGACCAGAAAAAGGACATTTGTGGAAAAACTAGCAAAAGATGAGTAAAATGTGGAGTTTGGTTAATAGTAATGCACCAAAGTTTGTTTCTTAGTTGTGACAAATGCACCATGGCATTATAAGATAACACCAATAGAAGAAATTGGGTGAGAGTGTATGAGAACTTTCAGTATTATCTTTGCAGTGTTCCTATAAATCAAAACTCTTCTAAAATAAAAAGTTTGTTCAAAAAAATAGAAAAGCAAAAATAAAAAGAAGCACTGAAAGGATATATAAGAAACTAATAAAAGTGGTTATGCATGCGGGGTGGGGATAGGTGCACAGGGTCGGGGTGGGAGGGAGACATCTCAATGTATACATTTTCATATCATTTTGAGTTACGAACGTGTGAATGTATTACCTGCTTTTAAAAAAGACACACTATATCTGCAGCCTGCTTAAACATAGGGAATGAGAACAACTTTTAAGAGTAAGCTTATTTTTTAATCTGCAGCCTGCTTAAACATAGGGAATGAGAACAACTTTTAAGAGTAAGCTTATTTTTTAATCGACATTAAAAAATGTCGATTTTTAAAATATAGAACTAGAGTACTAAATGAGGGTCAGACATTTGGGTATAAGGTTGTCAGTTGTAAACGCACTCCTTCACAAGGAGCTGCTTGTGGCTGCCCGTCTGGACTATGAGATTGTGAGTGTGAAGTTTTGAAAAAGCAATTTGGCTTTGAGGGGTCTCCAGAGGGTTAGCTCTTTGCAAACCCCTGGCCCTTCCTTTCTGGGTGCTGACTTTCTATGACTGTTTATGACAAGCCGTGCCTCTCATTTGCTCTGCTGCATAGATACGGTGTCAGACAGGAAGCGTAGGGTTGTATATTATAGATCTGAGTCCTAATAAATAAATTCAGAGGCAGATATCATGCTGTATAATGGAGTGTGGGAAAAGAGCAATAAAGATCAGGCAACAGAGTCTTCCCAAGAGGCCCAGGAGGAGGGTAGGAGTTGGAGAGAAGCTGAACTTAGGCCAAATGGTAGGAGCCAAAGACAAAATTGCAGGCTGCAGGCAGTAGAAATTGTGCTAAGCTCACCTCAGCTGAGGTCTCAAAGGCAAGATGCTCTAGACAGTCTCAAAACCAAAGAGACGGGTTGTAGGGAAACATTGTCACTTCATTTTAAACCCAAACCAAAAGTCAAACCTTTGACCTTTACTCCCCTTCTCATCCCTTTGATGTAAGCCATTTTACGGGAGCTGGATGGTGGAAGGTGTCTGGAGTCTGAAGGTTGAACCAATCTTTTCTTTCTGTGTAAAGTCTCCCCCATATTGTAGGAGTCCTTCTCCTCCTATCTAGATCCTTTCTTGTGTTGAAACTGTATAAATGGTAAAAGAACACTAGGATCTCTTCCGCTTCTAAAAGCCTATGAAATATCTTTGCTTAAGAGGAATTAGATTTCAGAGCTTAAATCCTCTGGGATAATCTGACAAGACTAAGAGTTGGTCTGGATGGCGCAAAATTTAAAGAGAGAGCGAGAGAGAGAGGGTGTCAGTCAGTCAGTCAGTCAATGGTTCTTTTAAAAGTAAAATTCATTAAGATTATGCTGACAGGCTGAAAATATCTCCCTGGTTTTTCAGGTCTCCTAAATGTTTTGAGTATGAAACTGGCCACGGAGAATAAAATGTGGAAACAGGAATAGATCAATTATCTGAATCTTTGAGGTTCAAATTTCATGAGTTTGTGAGAGCCCTTTGGTCTTCTGAGAAGACAGAATTCATGCAAGAAACTGAAAGCTTTTTGTCCATGCAGAGTTTATTTTCTCACACACTGCTTATCCAGTATAAAACTAATAGTCTTTGCCGAAAGACCATCTCATTAAAACATTTCAGGTAGAAGTAGAATATTTTATGCAATCATATCTCCCCATGAGGAAACCCGTCCCAAGCTCAAATGATTCACACACAAAAAAGTTCACGGAGTTGTTCATGTCTGATTCAAAATTCTCGGGAGACACATTAGCTTGTATGATAAACCAGAAAGAACAGTGTTTTGTGCAAGTATTTTAATACAGGAAATATGCGTCTAGTCTGTATCTTTTCAAGTCCATGTGTAAGAGGGAGTTTTGAAATAAAATGCCACTTATTGTCTTAAAACCATAGTTAAAAGAGATACACATGAGTATACTACCAACGAAAATGTCTCTCTCGTTTGTTACATGCCGAATAAATATAAAAACACACACACAATTTAATATGGATAACAAAGCTAAAGCAAGATGCTGAGTGAGAGAGAATCATTTCAAAGATTTTGCCCTGTGAAAATCTTTTGCAATAGTCCTGGAATCACAATTTCATAATTAAAACATACCATCACACATCAAAATGCGCAGCAAAGAGCAGGGCCTATGGAGAGGCTCAGAACCAGTCTGACCACATTTCTGAGATTAGAAAAGGGGAAAATAATCACTTTACAGAATCTACTGTTCAGAAGGCGGCATCAGCAGTCTGTGAGGACCAGGGCAAGGCCAGGAGGTGCTGGGGAGGGAGCACTGCATCCACCTCCACCTCTCCCCCATTTTGGACCCCAGAGAACTCTTAGCTAATGAGGACAATCTCCACGGACCATTTGGATTGTAAATAGTCTCCCAGGCTGCCTTTTAGCAAAAAGTCACTTGGGAAAATAGGCTTCTGAAACTTTCTTCTGCAACTGGGTGAATGTTTTAGAAAATGACCCTACAAGGTGGCGGCAAGAAGGAAGAGAGAGTCTGAAGTGCCTGGTTTGGAGGCAAGAGGCTGCCTTCCCAAAGAGCGAGAAGCTGAGATGCTGCAGCAAAGTCAGCGCGCAGGCCAGTAAGATTCTCCAGTAGGACATAAATCCCATCCCTGGAGACCAGTGTGTTAGCTACAGAATTAGTATAAGAGAAATGTGGATGGCAGCGGCTCAGATCTCAGATAGATGTGGCCCTAATATGCCTCCTTCCCTCTCACGGAGAAGATGAGAAGCATAGGAGAGATGAAAATAGAGAGGAGGCATGTGGGGAGAGTGAGATGTGCCAAAATTTTCCCCATCCTAAGATGAGGGCAAATAGAGATTTTTCAAAAGGCAGAGCTCATCATGACATATCTAATATCCAAATACTATCCCGATGATTTTGTCTAAGTTTGCAGCTAATCATGTTAATTTTATGGAAAATCCTTAGAGAGGTAAGCATCCGAAAAGACAAGTTCCAGGAAATAAATGTCTCCCGTTCATCAGGGATCTGGCAGCTGAGTTTTTCTCATTCTTGGTCACTGGCGAGTTTTCCAGCTCCTTCTGAGCCAACAGCTGCCGACCAGGACCCCACCTTCTCAGTCCTATTTTCCTTCATTTCTTTTAGACTAATCTGAAACCCTCACCTTTGCCCTAAATTTAAAGCTCGAGATTCATTTTTTTTAAAAAACGACCTGCCACGGCAGCATGTAATTTTTATAAATGTCTGCCCAACACTAACAGCCCAAGTAATAAGATTCAAATCCCCAAAGCAACGTTATTCTGCCAACCCCTCCCGCTCCCCCAGACTTACCAGCGTGTGGGATGTCTGCCAGGGAAATACAATAAAATGTGGGAACAGGAATAAATAAAAATAAAGTTTTAAATTCTGTATCTTTGCCTGCTTAGGTTTTCTTTTTAAATTCCTTCCTTTCTCTCCTTTTCTTGTACCATCATTTATTTCTAACTTCGTTTTTGTCTCCTTCCTGTACTGATGATGTTAATATGTCTACCCTTTCCTATGAATTTTCCAGGCAAGCAGACTGTCTGTGCTATTTGAACGATTTCTCCTCTTGCCTTTTCTTATTACATCTTTTGTGTGGAGTTAGTCCTTCCTAGTCTTTTGTGTTCCGTGCCATGATTCTATCTCTTGGTTCCCTTATTGTTAACTCTTGTTTTTCACTGTCACAGTATTTCCTTCTGGTCACTGGTTGTAAGGCCTCCCCCTACACCCTGTTGTATTTCTTGATAAATCTCTTTAATCCTCATACGCCCTGTCCTTCCTAACTGACACGAGCCATAATTTTGGGTTTCCTTTTTTATTTTTTTACCCAGTTTAATAAGCTGCAATTTTTTTTCCCCCTCCTGTTTAGTCCACTAGCTCTGTCTAGGGTGATCAAAAAAGTTCTCTCTGCCACCTGACAGAGGAGGTATCCTTAAAAGGAGACAATCAGGAGCGTTCATCACTGGCATAACCATTTTGAGGTCAGATACAAGCAACAAGAAGTTGAAGTTTGCTGTTGGAGTAATTTGATTTAGGAGAAAAGGGGGATGGTAGGGCCCCAGGACTGTGCCTTTCTAGGGGTTCCCTAGGGCTATGGCACCATTTCCCACCACTAACGGCTGAGCTCATAAATACTGATGTTCGCCACCAGTGCCTTATATTCTTGGTGAAAAGAATATACTCTGAGCCCTCTCAGGGAACAGGGTCGGGTAGCAGATTCCCAAGTCTTACATAGTAAATCTATTCTAACGTCACCACCTCTCTGAGCCTTCTGACTCCTGTCTCAGTATTATGACAAAGGAGCTCTACCTCATTTCTCATAAGCCACTTTTATGTGGGCCCTAAACAACAAAAATGACAAATAGAATTTATGAAGAGGCTATGTTATAAAGTTCAAAATTATGATATAATTCTCTGACTTATTACAGCTAGAGGAAATTATAGGAACTCAAATGCTCGTTTCGTATGTTTCTACTTTTCATTTAATGATGGGTAATGATTCTTTTGAGTAACATCAAGTAATACAACTAGTAGAATAATAAAGATCTAAGATATAAAGGAACTTGTCCATGCTATGATGACATTTTAAGCATTCAGCTTTGGGCTTGTGGAGTGGTGGTGCCTACGGGCAGCAATTTCCCTGCTTACTCACGAGGCTAACTCTAACTCCTCACCTGAGTAAGAGTGGCAGGAAACTGGTGTTAAGGAGAAATCATGGACCAATAGAAAAGAGAAATAGAGATGACCCGAGGTTTTCAAATGGAGACTTACAGATGCTTACCAGCCTTGCCTCAGCGAGAAGGAGGTAATATTAAAAACATCATGGTTCCTTCACTCCTGGAGAATAACATTATGGTTGCCATGCAATATTTGGGACATTTCCACTAAAAAAAAAAATAAGTATCTGAAATTCAAACTTAACTGGGCATCCTATATCTTATCTGGCAACCCTAATAGTACATGACCACCACATGGCATAATGTTCTTATGGGGGTCTAAAGACAGCTATTCGTTTGCTCGTGATAACCTATCACCCACCTATGAGAGATTCAGATTCCTTCTCAGCTCCGAAGCCAAAAGAGGTTTATGAAGTCCAATATAGGGTCATTTCCAGACTCCGTTTGGACTGTTTACTTCAGGGACACTGATTAAGTCATATATTACAAGGAAGCCTCCCATTGCCCCTAATTTGAAACAGCTGAGCCAGCTTCTCCTGCCAGCCAAGCCTCATGGTGGAAGCCTCAGGAGGGGACTGTGCTCGGAATGAGGAGGAGGGCAATCGGGGGACAGGTTTAATATTAAGAGAGGACATGTCTTAATGCTCTTGTGGAAATACTCTTTATGGAGCATCAGGTTACAAAGCCCCAGTTAGGTGGGGGTGAGGAAGGATGGAGTGTAGAGGGCCACAGGAGAAATCACAGCAACATTTGAGGATCAAAGAATTCAGCCTGTCAAGTGCTATGATATTTTTTCAATGAGGAAACAAGCTCACATTTTCCCCCTGAGGGCTTAGAGACAAAAGCCAAGGTTCAACTAACATTTTTTAAGACTTTTTTTCTTTTTTTTTTTAACCGCAAACTATGTCTGTATATGCCTTGCTTCCACTTTAACTTTTTTCTTCTTGAAATTCGGTGGGGGTGAGGGCGCAGAACATTTTATTCTGAGGCTATACTGATAACAGCCAGTTAGGTGAACT
>NW_024340695.1:2136718-2169939 GCF_902729225.1 Pteropus medius | reverse complement strand
AAAAAAGGTGGAGGAGTGGTGTCCTGACAGGCTGAAAATATCTCCCTGGTTTTTCAGGTCTCCTAAATGTTTTGAGTATGAAACTGGCCACGGAGAATAAAATGTGGAAACAGGAATAGATCAATTATCTGAATCTTTGAGGTTCAAATTTCATGAGTTTGTGAGAGCCCTTTGGTCTTCTGAGAAGACAGAATTCATGCAAGAAACTGAAAGCTTTTTGTCCATGCAGAGTTTATTTTCTCACACACTGCTTATCCAGTATAAAACTAATAGTCTTTGCCGAAAGACCATCTCATTAAAACATTTCAGGTAGAAGTAGAATATTTTATGCAATCATATCTCCCCATGAGGAAACCCGTCCCAAGCTCAAATGATTCACACACAAAAAAGTTCACGGAGTTGTTCATGTCTGATTCAAAATTCTCGGGAGACACATTAGCTTGTATGATAAACCAGAAAGAACAGTGTTTTGTGCAAGTATTTTAATACAGGAAATATGCGTCTAGTCTGTATCTTTTCAAGTCCATGTGTAAGAGGGAGTTTTGAAATAAAATGCCACTTATTGTCTTAAAACCATAGTTAAAAGAGATACACATGAGTATACTACCAACGAAAATGTCTCTCTCGTTTGTTACATGCCGAATAAATATAAAAACACACACACAATTTAATATGGATAACAAAGCTAAAGCAAGATGCTGAGTGAGAGAGAATCATTTCAAAGATTTTGCCCTGTGAAAATCTTTTGCAATAGTCCTGGAATCACAATTTCATAATTAAAACATACCATCACACATCAAAATGCGCAGCAAAGAGCAGGGCCTATGGAGAGGCTCAGAACCAGTCTGACCACATTTCTGAGATTAGAAAAGGGGAAAATAATCACTTTACAGAATCTACTGTTCAGAAGGCGGCATCAGCAGTCTGTGAGGACCAGGGCAAGGCCAGGAGGTGCTGGGGAGGGAGCACTGCATCCACCTCCACCTCTCCCCCATTTTGGACCCCAGAGAACTCTTAGCTAATGAGGACAATCTCCACGGACCATTTGGATTGTAAATAGTCTCCCAGGCTGCCTTTTAGCAAAAAGTCACTTGGGAAAATAGGCTTCTGAAACTTTCTTCTGCAACTGGGTGAATGTTTTAGAAAATGACCCTACAAGGTGGCGGCAAGAAGGAAGAGAGAGTCTGAAGTGCCTGGTTTGGAGGCAAGAGGCTGCCTTCCCAAAGAGCGAGAAGCTGAGATGCTGCAGCAAAGTCAGCGCGCAGGCCAGTAAGATTCTCCAGTAGGACATAAATCCCATCCCTGGAGACCAGTGTGTTAGCTACAGAATTAGTATAAGAGAAATGTGGATGGCAGCGGCTCAGATCTCAGATAGATGTGGCCCTAATATGCCTCCTTCCCTCTCACGGAGAAGATGAGAAGCATAGGAGAGATGAAAATAGAGAGGAGGCATGTGGGGAGAGTGAGATGTGCCAAAATTTTCCCCATCCTAAGATGAGGGCAAATAGAGATTTTTCAAAAGGCAGAGCTCATCATGACATATCTAATATCCAAATACTATCCCGATGATTTTGTCTAAGTTTGCAGCTAATCATGTTAATTTTATGGAAAATCCTTAGAGAGGTAAGCATCCGAAAAGACAAGTTCCAGGAAATAAATGTCTCCCGTTCATCAGGGATCTGGCAGCTGAGTTTTTCTCATTCTTGGTCACTGGCGAGTTTTCCAGCTCCTTCTGAGCCAACAGCTGCCGACCAGGACCCCACCTTCTCAGTCCTATTTTCCTTCATTTCTTTTAGACTAATCTGAAACCCTCACCTTTGCCCTAAATTTAAAGCTCGAGATTCATTTTTTTTAAAAAACGACCTGCCACGGCAGCATGTAATTTTTATAAATGTCTGCCCAACACTAACAGCCCAAGTAATAAGATTCAAATCCCCAAAGCAACGTTATTCTGCCAACCCCTCCCGCTCCCCCAGACTTACCAGCGTGTGGGATGTCTGCCAGGGAAATACAATAAAATGTGGGAACAGGAATAAATAAAAATAAAGTTTTAAATTCTGTATCTTTGCCTGCTTAGGTTTTCTTTTTAAATTCCTTCCTTTCTCTCCTTTTCTTGTACCATCATTTATTTCTAACTTCGTTTTTGTCTCCTTCCTGTACTGATGATGTTAATATGTCTACCCTTTCCTATGAATTTTCCAGGCAAGCAGACTGTCTGTGCTATTTGAACGATTTCTCCTCTTGCCTTTTCTTATTACATCTTTTGTGTGGAGTTAGTCCTTCCTAGTCTTTTGTGTTCCGTGCCATGATTCTATCTCTTGGTTCCCTTATTGTTAACTCTTGTTTTTCACTGTCACAGTATTTCCTTCTGGTCACTGGTTGTAAGGCCTCCCCCTACACCCTGTTGTATTTCTTGATAAATCTCTTTAATCCTCATACGCCCTGTCCTTCCTAACTGACACGAGCCATAATTTTGGGTTTCCTTTTTTATTTTTTTACCCAGTTTAATAAGCTGCAATTTTTTTTCCCCCTCCTGTTTAGTCCACTAGCTCTGTCTAGGGTGATCAAAAAAGTTCTCTCTGCCACCTGACAGAGGAGGTATCCTTAAAAGGAGACAATCAGGAGCGTTCATCACTGGCATAACCATTTTGAGGTCAGATACAAGCAACAAGAAGTTGAAGTTTGCTGTTGGAGTAATTTGATTTAGGAGAAAAGGGGGATGGTAGGGCCCCAGGACTGTGCCTTTCTAGGGGTTCCCTAGGGCTATGGCACCATTTCCCACCACTAACGGCTGAGCTCATAAATACTGATGTTCGCCACCAGTGCCTTATATTCTTGGTGAAAAGAATATACTCTGAGCCCTCTCAGGGAACAGGGTCGGGTAGCAGATTCCCAAGTCTTACATAGTAAATCTATTCTAACGTCACCACCTCTCTGAGCCTTCTGACTCCTGTCTCAGTATTATGACAAAGGAGCTCTACCTCATTTCTCATAAGCCACTTTTATGTGGGCCCTAAACAACAAAAATGACAAATAGAATTTATGAAGAGGCTATGTTATAAAGTTCAAAATTATGATATAATTCTCTGACTTATTACAGCTAGAGGAAATTATAGGAACTCAAATGCTCGTTTCGTATGTTTCTACTTTTCATTTAATGATGGGTAATGATTCTTTTGAGTAACATCAAGTAATACAACTAGTAGAATAATAAAGATCTAAGATATAAAGGAACTTGTCCATGCTATGATGACATTTTAAGCATTCAGCTTTGGGCTTGTGGAGTGGTGGTGCCTACGGGCAGCAATTTCCCTGCTTACTCACGAGGCTAACTCTAACTCCTCACCTGAGTAAGAGTGGCAGGAAACTGGTGTTAAGGAGAAATCATGGACCAATAGAAAAGAGAAATAGAGATGACCCGAGGTTTTCAAATGGAGACTTACAGATGCTTACCAGCCTTGCCTCAGCGAGAAGGAGGTAATATTAAAAACATCATGGTTCCTTCACTCCTGGAGAATAACATTATGGTTGCCATGCAATATTTGGGACATTTCCACTAAAAAAAAAAATAAGTATCTGAAATTCAAACTTAACTGGGCATCCTATATCTTATCTGGCAACCCTAATAGTACATGACCACCACATGGCATAATGTTCTTATGGGGGTCTAAAGACAGCTATTCGTTTGCTCGTGATAACCTATCACCCACCTATGAGAGATTCAGATTCCTTCTCAGCTCCGAAGCCAAAAGAGGTTTATGAAGTCCAATATAGGGTCATTTCCAGACTCCGTTTGGACTGTTTACTTCAGGGACACTGATTAAGTCATATATTACAAGGAAGCCTCCCATTGCCCCTAATTTGAAACAGCTGAGCCAGCTTCTCCTGCCAGCCAAGCCTCATGGTGGAAGCCTCAGGAGGGGACTGTGCTCGGAATGAGGAGGAGGGCAATCGGGGGACAGGTTTAATATTAAGAGAGGACATGTCTTAATGCTCTTGTGGAAATACTCTTTATGGAGCATCAGGTTACAAAGCCCCAGTTAGGTGGGGGTGAGGAAGGATGGAGTGTAGAGGGCCACAGGAGAAATCACAGCAACATTTGAGGATCAAAGAATTCAGCCTGTCAAGTGCTATGATATTTTTTCAATGAGGAAACAAGCTCACATTTTCCCCCTGAGGGCTTAGAGACAAAAGCCAAGGTTCAACTAACATTTTTTAAGACTTTTTTTCTTTTTTTTTTTAACCGCAAACTATGTCTGTATATGCCTTGCTTCCACTTTAACTTTTTTCTTCTTGAAATTCGGTGGGGGTGAGGGCGCAGAACATTTTATTCTGAGGCTATACTGATAACAGCCAGTTAGGTGAACTTGGCCATCTTGGAATGTACAAAAACATTTGGTGCCCATAAATCTAGTGAATATGTCATTTACTTACCAAAGCTTATCTTTTCAGCCATGAGGGAGGATGTTTTACCTAAATCTATAAGGTGATGAAGGGCTGGCTATGGGCATGCATGTAGCTCAGCCATGCTTCCTGTTTTATGTTTGTTTGTTTTTCTTCCCTGAGGTGTACCTGACTGCACAGGGTTGAAAAAGAGAATACGGGGTTGGAAGATGAGGAGAGAGGAGGAAGAGGCCAAGAGGATAGAAAAATGATTGTGTTGAATGAGGTAGATGTAGGGTCCCTTCCTTTAGCAAAGATTTCAAGTTTTGCTTTTTTGGAGAGAACCCAGCTTGTTTTAACTCCATTTTCCAGTAGATAATGCTTCTATGAATTTGAACTGGAGAACAGAAATGAAAGAGAAGTCAAAGTAAGCACACTGTGGACTGAAATGTCCCGGTTCAGAGAAGTCCCTCATTCATGTCTATTGACCACAAACATAACATTAGCTATGCCGGAGAAATAAACAAGATAAAATCAAAACTCAATCTTCATATGGCTCCAAGGCATATGAAGTTTGCCTGAGGTTTACAATATCTGTTCTAGCTTGATAGAAATTTGGAAACTCATAAAACAGGGGTTCTTTTTTTTAAAACTAGAGAAAGGATTTTCAAAGAGTGGAGGTTGCTTCTCAAAGACCTTAGCTGAGATTTGAGTCAGTCTGTAAATCCAGAGTGCACTTCTATGTATAGTAGGAGAGCGATGGTTTCATTCTTTTAAATGCCAGGATAACCTTCTTCCCTAGCCTAGCTGCCAGTCTTTTCTATACCCATCAAGAAAATCCTAGAGGAATTCCCATCAGTTAGTGGGGAAGAGAAAGGTGAAGATGCTCTTTTTGTAGTCAAGGTGATATCATGGGAAAGTCAGGAGGACATGTGGAAACAGTAGGTGAAGAAGGCTGGACCATGGAAACACTAGGCTGCTCTTAAGTGCTAATGGGAACACACAAGATGGACTTAGCACCCATCCACCCTCTACAGTGTTAGGTCTTTTTTTTTTCTTTTTCCTTTAAACTGAGGGACAGCAGTATAGCTCACTTTTAGTAAAGGGTACAACTTTAAGCGTACAGCTTGACAAGTTTTTACAAATGTGTTTGCCCATCTAGCCACTCCCAGATTAAGAGTCTAGAGTTCCCAAAAAAAAAGCAGCCCTGACCACAACATTCCATGTGCAAGAGTTTCATACTTTTAAATGCCAGAATAACTTTTTTCCCGGCTTAGTGCCAAGTCTTTACCATGGAAAAACAACCATATTAAATTAATTACAATTTAAAAAATTACCTTAATTTTGTAACACAAGGCTACACAAAATAACTGAAAGCTTTCACTTTTACTTTTGAGCCTAGCCCAAATCATCCATGTGAAAACACCTGACACACCAGTCCTTCATCAGCCCACCTTCTTTTAAGCCTAGAAAGCAGCAAAGGACTTTCCATGTAAGGACGTAAGCATGAATTATGAGCTTGGAGAAGTGGAGGTGTAATTTACTAAGTAAGCTCTCCATTCTTCAGAAGGTCTGCACATGTCTCCCTCCATCTGTTTGCCACTACTTCTTATTTCTCTGGTAACCTTTGATTTAAAAAAAAAAAAATTATTTTTATTTATTTATTTTTTTATCCCCAGACTTTTTGCCAACCTGACAACAAAAGGTACCTATGATCTGGATTACAAAATAAATGTGGAGAGAAACAGCCCAGAAATGCTTCACACCCTGAATCACACATTTTATTGATCAGCAGAGTATGTGAAATCTGCCAAGAACTTTGTGCCACAATTTTAGATGAACTAGACTACAGTTCCAGAAGTGCTGGTGGTTCTCCTGGATGTCTCTTAAAACCTGTACCAATTCTGACCAGCAGTTTTGATTCTGGGACTGACACAAAGGTTTTCTGTGTCACATAAAATTCCTTCTTCTTTGGGAAACCTCAGTCTTTGTTCTTAAGACCTCCAACTGATTGATAAGGCCCACTCACATTACAGAGGGTCATCTGGTTTACTTAAAATTTACTGATTGTAAATGTTAATCACATCTTAAAAACATCTTCACAGCAACATCTAGACCAGTGTTTGACTAAATGACTTGTCACTATAGCCATGCAAAATTGACACATAAAATTAACTCTTACAGCATCTAATTGTTTAATCATTGTGCTAGAGACTGTAGGGGGTGCTTGAGAAAATCAAGACACAAAACTGATAAGAAATAAGCCTTCCTCCAGGATTTTATAACATAGTATTGTAGAAAAAATATAAATGCCTTCCCTTCCATTTCCAGAAATGTGGTCAACTACATAATCTGAAAAGTCCTGATGAAGTATTAAAAAATTATTATTTAAACAATGATTTTAAATTATTTTCTGAACCAAAGCAAAGTAATTAATATGCAGAGGCCAAAAATGC
Source organism: Pteropus medius (assembly GCF_902729225.1). Classification (NCBI taxonomy): domain Eukaryota; kingdom Metazoa; phylum Chordata; class Mammalia; order Chiroptera; family Pteropodidae; genus Pteropus; species Pteropus medius. Next base: position 2,163,100 of record NW_024340695.1, on the reverse strand, counting down.
ACTGACAGCAGGAACTTTGGGAGGCTATCCACCGAACTCTGGTGACTTTGGGCTTTTATTGTGATGACTGTTCAGGACATGAGATCAAAGATAAAGTCCAGGACCCAGTCAAGCTGAGGAATTAAACAGGAGGCCTTCACATAAAGCTGGGATCCTAATGAGCCTCATGTCTGAGTTAGAGTAGTCAAGAAACAAGTTCACACTGTAGAGAAGGATATCAAGGAAACTTGGCACTGGATGAAGTCAGTCTTCCTATAGGTTTATACTACTTCTGTGGGCTAAAAACCTTGAGTGGTGAATTTAATTAAAGTAGTTGCAGGTTGTAAGTTCTCCTAGGCAACCGACAAAAGCAAGCACAATTTTTTTCTGGAGCTGTCACCTGCAATTCAGTTTTCAAAGAATTCCCACAAAGAGGAACAGCAAAGACATAAAGGAAGTTGGAAAAATATCTGTAGAGAAAAGACAGAATAAATATAAAGAAGCATGCAGAGCTCAATAGCAAAATAAAAGGCAAAAGACAGTGGAGTAATATTTACAAGGTACAGGGAAAAAGTAATCAGTCTAACATGTTTATATCCAGAAAAACTATCAAGAATAAGTATGAAATAAAGACACTTTCGGACAAACAAAAATGAAGAATTTAATGCAAAAGAATTCTCAGTCAAGGAAAAATCTAAAGAATATAAATTCAATCAAAAAATAAGGCAAGTAAAAGGGGAAAATAAAGTAATGGAAGAGACAGGACAAATAGAAGGTAAAAATAAGGTGATGGAAATAAATATAAATATGTTGATAATCATATTTAAGAAGGAAATATGATGTTACAGAGATTCATAAGGACAGAGAAAGGTTTAAAGTAACTGGATAGAAAACTATCTATCAGACATATAGACCAAAGGAAAGTTGGTATATCTGTTTTACTATTGCACCAAATAGATTTTTAAGAAAAAAAAAAAAAGAGAATTGTTAATGGTAAATAGGATCATTGCAAAATGATAAAAGTTTTGATATATTAAAAATATAGCATAATTCTAAAATGATATTCATTTGATGTATAAGACAAAAATTGAGAAGACGTAAATGCAGGAAAGTATAGTATAAACTTTTAAGTGACAAGTGTTACAGAAGAATGAGCAAATAGTATGTTAATTCAGAGAAGGAAATGGATCATGGTTAATAAAGCTGGGAATGTATAGTGGAACCAGATCATGGAGGGTGCTGAAAGTCAGAAAAATCTGGACTCAGCATGATAGGAAATTGGTAACCACCTAGAACTGCAAGCAGGAAAGTGACATGATGGAAGTGTTTTTTCAGTAAGAAAAACAGAAAATCTGGCTACTATGCACAAGACGAACTGGATGGGAGAAGTCAACGTCGGGGTGTAAGCAAAGAGAGAAGTCACAATATCTTTGATTTGGGGGACAGAGGACATAGGAAGGAAGAGTGGATCCAAGACACATTCACAGACAAAATCAACAGGAAATGCTGGCACTGTGCCATTTGGTGAGTTGTCTTGGAAAGTGACTGTGGGAAATAGGCTCCCCAAAGATAACCACATAAAAAGAAACTGGATGCTAGCTGATTCCTGGAAGACTCAACTCTATTAACCTCAGAAAGTAAGGCCAATGGCCCCAATTTTTGTGGATCACAGGTCACGCTCTACCTGGGCCCTGTATAGATGATTTTAAAGCATTGATTGAATGAAGCACCAGAGGAAGACTTTTTGGCTCCACAACTATTAAAGACCACTCTGGTTTTTCACCTTTAATCACAGTCCAGGCTGGGCACAGTCAAGTCAGACCCAAATTCAAGGATTATTTGTGAAGGTGGGTTTCTGAACATACCCCTTTAAAATTTTTCTTTCCAAGCTGAAACTATTACAACTGTGGTACAGGGAATAAACATTTGGCCTTGGTAGCTCGTTGGCTTATGCAATAGCATAGATTCAAAGCAGTTTCTAGGAGACTGTGTCCTGCGCAGAGGTGCTCCCCTCTATACCTCTAAGCACAGGTAGTGTGGCTACTTTTTCAAGCCCACATCTTTATCTGATTTCTCAATTTTCACAAAATATCATTAAACCTAATGTCAGAACAAATGTGTACTAAATCACAGAGGTCAATCTTCAACTAGAAATAAATAGTAACTACAACTGAGACAGAGAATAAAGACGGAAACTCAAGTGCATTGTGAGTTAATATTTAGCAAGCATTCAGCTGCAAGGAACAAGGAGGTTGCTTGAAGGAGGACCTAACTATTTTTCAAGCAATACTCTATGAGGTATTCTAGAATCTACCCCCGGATCAAGTGAAGGCAGCTGAGAACTGGTGACCAGGCACACAACATATTCATCACCCAAGAGGTGGATTTTGCTGAATTATATTTTTGATAAGATGCCATCAGCCTCTATTGAGAATCATTCTTTTAAAAATAGTCATAAGATTCATTGGTGTTTTTGTTTTCGTTTTTGTCTGAAACTTGTAAGGAGGTTAAGTATAAAATCATACAGTGGCCTCTTAATAAAAATCCTGGAAGAAATTTCCATCCCGTTTTATTGTCAAAAATAGTTGCACTTCTGAAGTTGGTATTTATTTTCTGAACACCAAATTGCACAATTGCCCAAGTTTCCCTTTCACATCATAGCCAAATACGAGGTCCACCTGGCAGGAGTGCGTTGTTTAGAGAACATATTTTAGCCCAGCCCTAGCTTCCTGTTTATGCTCCTCCCCCATTTTCTTTTTTTCTTATTTAATCTTATTGTATTTTATATATCCTTAGAGTTTGCTTTGAATCCTATGTGGAACAAGTTCAATATAAATAAGTAAATGAACTAAAATGGTTTGAGATACATTAGAATTCCCCTGTGGAGTGAAGACAATGTACTCTCCGTGGGAATTTTCCTAAAAGTCACACCCTTGCTTAGTTTCTTTCCCTTCCCTATTTGGCTGCTCCCACTCAGGAGTACCTTCTTGACGAATCACTGGGAAATGGGTCTTTTCTCAGGATGGGCCCCTTCATGGAATCTCCCTCACCTTCTACCTTCAAATGATCACTGAATCCCCCTGATTCAGCTTCCTAAATGTCTTTGGAGCCTGCTCGGTTCTTTCCTTCCCCACTGTCCCCACTCTAGGCCAGATCCATCATCTCATTTCCATTGGTCAACTACAGCGGCCTGCTGGAATCCAAAATAACTATATGAATCCTTTCTCCATATGGTAGCCAAGAAAAATCTTTCCCAAATAAAAATCTGATTGTGTCATTTATTTGCTTAGAATTCTTCAGAAATGTCCCATTGTCCTTCATGCAAAGTCTAAACCTTTAACTGAGCTTACTAGGCCCTCCAATATCAAGACCCACCTTTCCTCCAGCCTCCTTCTCTCCTTAGCCCTCCCTATATGACCCTCCTGTCTATAGTCTACCTAAGTTTTTTCCTCACCCCCTCCCGACCTTGGGCTTGGGCTGTTCACTCCATCCAAACACTCTCCCTCCCCACTCCCAAGGCCCTCCTCTCAGCATATGTTTGATGAAGCCATTCATTTACAAATATTTCATGAGGCCCTCCAGGGACCAGGCATTGAGATTGGCTCTGAGGAGTGCAGTGGTTAACCAGATACTCTGAAGCTCTCAGCCCAAAGGCCATTTTCCCAGCTATACCCTGGGTCCACACACAATCCCGGGGCTGCTTTGAGTTCCCACAGCACCTGTAACAACCACCATATTCTGTGCTAACCACCTGTCTGATGTGTGCCTCTAAGTTTTCTCTAAACTGCAAGCTCCCAGAGAGCAGGTCTGGGTGTGCCGTTTCTTGCAGAATCCCAGGATCATAACATAATAGTTAGCTTTAGTAGATGCTCAATAAATAATAGTTAGGTGAATTAATTGCTCCCATTTTTGCATTTTAAAGATGATGGCTCATGTGGTCAGTTTGTTTTGCTCCAGCTGCATTTGCCAGAAACTTGGGTGTGGGGAGAAGCAGCAGAGCAGCCTCACCTGGGCCCCCTTCTTAAACTATCGTTGCAGACAGTTCAGGTTCAAAAATAACCCAAAATGCCTTTGGCCAGAAGATATTTTTCACCCACCAATTTTCATAACCTTGTTTGTTTGAGAGGAAATTTGATCCAGATGTTTCAGATTCATTTACATTAAGCTCATCACCACGTGACACTGTAACAGCTTTTGAGGGCCATGAGGTCCTTTTTCACAAACCAGGCAGTCGCCTTTTGCCAGCTATAAATGAGTGCAGGACCCCAATTCTTTGCACTTGGGTCCAAATTTAGCAAGGACTGGGGGAGTGTGAAGTTTGGCAACTGTACATTCTCTCCTCCCTGCTGAGGCGTGGATGGGATTTTATAGACTTTGGAACGTAGATTTCCTAATGATTCAAATGAATGTCACAATCTGATAGTTTAATCCACTGAAAGGATAACGGAGCAAGACTCCTTGTCTTTGTGATTTCTTCTATTTTAAAAAGAAGTGGAATAGAGGAGAGAGGGGAGAGGGTAAGGAAGGAGTTTTACAAAAGCAGACAATTAAACGCACACATGTGCACACACGAATACACACCCATATCCAAAATCCTTAACAACCTAATGATTTACTAACAGTGCCAGGGAATTTAAATGTGCTAGTCCCTTGGCAGGCAAAGAGCCAAGGGTCCCCTCTTCCCTCTCTCCGTGCTTTTCTCTATTCACCCCTCTCTTCCTGACATAAGGGTCGGTTTTGGCACAGAAAGATGACTCCTCATTACACTGAATTAACTGAACACTGCAAAACTAACTCAATGTGATCTGTAAGGATATTTTATGGCTTAGAAAATGTTCGAACTAGGGTGGTTCTCTGAAACAACTGGGAAATATTACCTCAACTCAGTGAGTTGCTCCCTCGACTCTGTCTTAGCTCTTAACATGTAATTTATCTGTTTGAAAGGCTATTTACATCAATAGACTGGTAACATTCAAGGACAGGAGTTGTAGTTCATCTATTCTTGTGTACTCAGAATTTAGCAGTGTCTGGCATACAGCAGTTGCTCATGAAATGTCTGATGAATGAACAAATATGTACCTCTACGTTAACTAGAGTTTCCAGATTGCTGTGTGTGTGTGTATGTGTGTGTGTGTAGAGAAAGAGATAGTCAGGCATAGATAGAATGAAAACACAGAAAAAAAAGAAAAGGTAAATCCTCTATATCTTGAAAATCCTGTGAGTAGAACTAGAGAATTTTAAATAACTCAAGCATATAGCAGAAAACATATCTATTTGAGCATACCTACACATTACTCTTTCATTTTCTTCCCATTTTTGCAGGCTTTTTAGGGAAGCAAATCCCTTAACACTGACACTTCTCAGACTTCCGATGATGCCACAGTTAGTCTTCCGATAGCAGAGAAATCCATGCCTTCAACGATATTGAAAAACGCACCACAAATCCTTCAGTGAGCCAGGACAGGTATGCACTTGCTTAGAGCCAAAGTTAATGACATCTGCTTATATAGGGGAAAAAGAGATCACAATTTTTTTAATTGTGCTTTTCCACGTGCAACTTGATTTTCTAAGTCGGCCTGAGAGCCACATGCTTGCTAGACCACAGCAGTGCTCTGAAGCAAAAGTGGTGAGCCTGTCTGAAGCGAAGGAAAGGATGATGTCATCCCTAGCAGTTAAGGACTGAAGGGATTACAAGATTTGAAGTGGGATTTGGAAAAATCTCTGGTGCTGCGAATATTGGGGGCTGTTGGCTGTCTCTTCACCTGGGCAGAAACACCTCGTTCTCACCCCTCTAGTTACTGAGACTGTGTTATAATAACCGCCCTCTTGGCTAGCATTGTGACAGGTTATTTTTTGTCATTTTTTCCACTCCAAGTTTCAAGGGCTTTTTCTGTGGATCTTAATTTTCCCGTTACTTTTCTACAAATCTTTTTGACAAGGTTTTAGATTATGAGCAGTCTTAAGTGTGGAGGGATATTAAATGGATAGAGCACTTGGCAATTTAGGAGCTACAATGGAGAAGCAATTAAGGAGGGGAGTGGGCTGCAGTCACTTAGGGATCACTTCAACACTCTAAAGGTTGCACAGCTGTGTTTGGCTTACTTGTGCAAGACTGCAAACTAAGACTAATATTGAGATTGTTTCATCGACATGGAGCATATTTATGGAATATCTGCTATGTGTGAAGCATTCTCCTCAGTGTTGTGTGGAATTGTAACTATTAATAGAGCTTTCTTGCCACCCGCGTACTTTCAATCCAGTAAAACTCTATGCAAACACACAGGGTGGTTTTGTGCTGTGCCAACTTATCCAGGCTGAAATTACCTTACTCAGCCTTTTCTTCTGTTTGGTTCTGGGATGGGGATGGCCACATGAAAAATTCATGGAAGTGAAGGCACCTCCATGTTTGTGCTCTGAAGGCTGGTGCAGGGACTGTAGCATTGCTTACGTTGTCACTGATCTGCTGGCTCACCTGGCACAGTGAGAGGCAGCACCTAGACCCACAGCTCTTCTAGCTCCTTTTTCAGGTTCTCCATAGCCTGGGCCACGTGCCAGCATTACTCCATGGCAATGGGCACCTTTTCCTACAGGGCAACCCAGTATCTGGGCTGCAACTGTTGACAGACAAAGGCAGGTTCCAGTTTGTCCCTGTGGTTCTAGTTGTCCAGGTAGGTCCCAGTTTGCCCTTGCTCTTGTCCATGTTCATCTTTCCTTCCCAACTACAGCACCTGCTGACCTATAGCAACTTTAGGTTCAAGGGATATGCAGACAGCAGCCCGGCACTGATCCATCCTCTAGCTTCCACAAGTACATATGGTCTAATCCCTTTACTAATTGCTTCATTTCATATCACTCCCAGTGCTTCTGCTTCTCTAATCCAACCCTGACTGATATGAAATATACACATATGAAGGACTCTTCACTTACATAATGTGATAAACTTGGACTCCTATATGTGTATTCTAATGATACCGAATGAATCGGCCATTATGGGACTTAGAAAGTCACTTCATTCCCCTTGACCTCACCTGTAAAATGAGGGCTTTATCTAGATCAGCATTTTTCATCTTTGTCTGATCATTAGACTCAACAAGGTTCTCATTTTAAATACAGAACCCAAAGCCACAGATTCTGATCCACTGAATCAGAATCTTCAGGGGAGTGACCAACACATCTTTATTTTTACCAGGACCCTAGGTGACTCTTCTCATCAGCTAAAGTTGGGACAAGGCTGTCAGGTACAGTTTTATAGTTGGTACCCAAGAAGGTAAATGGAAACTGGAATTCAATGTGTGCTTTACTCACCAAGCCACGTGTCCTGGGGTGAATGCCCAAAGAAGACACTTTTTCTAATTTGTACAAATTCTCACGGCAGCCACCTAGAATAAGGTTGGGGTCCCACATGATGTGCAAAGTCTAATTGCAAATCTCAGAGCAGTTAATGCCTCTCCTTTTCCCATGGCCATAAAACTATTCTTTCTGCTGTGGACAGGTAGTGCCACTTCAGGATAATGAAGGGTCTCATGGGCTTGTAGGGGATGTTTAGGACACATTAGGTTTTCTGTCATAGAAAAAATAAAGTCTTTCCAAAAGGAGGTAGGTGCACTGGCTACTCTCCATCGTTCCTCTCTCTGCCCCTAATTTGTTCTCATCTTTCCCTGACATGCTCTTGGGCCCCAGATGCTGACCCTGCATGTTATTTCTGATCTCCCTTGCCCTCCTTTTTCTGGTTGAGTTTGGTCACTTGCAGGAGATTGGTGAATGGAAAGAAATGGTAGTCTGAGTACTCCCTTATCTTCTCCCTACTCCCTTCCTGTAGTGAGTTGAATAGTGACCCCCTCGAAACTTATGTCCTACCTGGAACCTCAGAATACGACCTTATTTAGAAACAGGGTCTTTACAGATGTAACTTGTTAAAATAGGGTTATATGAGATGAGGGTGGGTCCTAAATCCAATGACTGGTGTCCTCAGAAGAAGAGGAGAGGACACACAGAGAGAAAGGCAATGTGGAGATAGAGGCACAGGATGCGATGCAGCCACAAGCCAAGATTGCTGGGAGCCACCAGAAGCTAGAAAGAGGCAAAGGATTTTTCACTAGAGCCTTCAGAGGAATTGCAGCCCTAACAACACCCTGATTTCAGACTTCTGGCTTCCAGAACTGTGAGAAAACAAATTCTGTTGTTTTAAGCCACCAAGATTTTGTTAATTTGTTACAGCAGCTGCAAAAAAACAAATACACCTCCCTTCCTATCTTAACTCCCCCGGTCCCTGACAATAACAGCTCCTGCTGGGCAGCCCTCATCCCATGGTGTCTTGGTTTGTCATCTTTTTCCTAAAAGTAGACACTGAAAAAAGCACTTGGCTGAACATGATTTATTGGAGGAGGCGATGCCAGGGAGCACAAGTGAGGAAAAGGAGAAATGAGACAGAGAAGGAAGAAAATCCAAGAGAGGAAAGATTAATGAGCAGTTACCACTGTGGGCAAAAGAGGTTCAATCCTACCGGACTTTCTCAGAAACAATGCAGAATTCATCTCAGGATCTTCCAACCAAGGAATGATGAAGTTGGGATGTTTAATGACCGACTACCACACCTGGTTATTTGAGAGTCGCCACTGGAAGAGTTCCATCCTCAGCATTTTAGCTCTGTCCTATGCAGGGGCTGAGCCAGCGCCTTCCACCTGGGGAAGGCCCTCAGATGGGGAAGGCCCTCAGACAGGGAAGCAGAGAGGCACAGCGCTTGGGTGAGAAGCTGCCAGCATGAAGGGAGCTGTTCACCTCCCACAGTTAACTCAGGTGTGAGCTGAGGGAACTCAAGGCAAAGCAACAACAGTGTCTATGGCACAGGGCCCCAGCACCCACAGGGCTTTCTTCCTGCACCCCTGGAGGCCCAGACATGGTAATGGGGCGTCCCCTGGTTTCTAGTCCCTGGTTGCTCAGCACACCCTCTTGGTTGTCTTCACTTTGCCCCATAATGCTGTACAACATCTCATCATTAAACTGTCCTCAGAATGCCAACTGTTTCCTGCCAGAACCCTGACTGACAGAGTAGGACAGAGCCAGGGGTCTCTCAGAAGGCCTTTGGCTCCCTTACTGTAAGGAAATCCACAGGGTCCCTTAACACAATCAAGCCCATTTGTCACTGTTGGCCATGGAAATATATATTCCAAATATAGTAGAACCTCAGTGCCTTTGTCTACAATTCATTTTCCTCTTGAGAATCACTTGCTTGAACCTCACTGTTGCCCCAGTGTTGATGATGTTGATCCTGGAGTGCAAGTGGGGTTGCTGCTTATCTTAGAACATTCTGATCTCAAGGAGAACTCAGGACATACCTATATTAGGCTTAAATTTGAATTAAAATTTTATCAAAATAATATGAAGCACATGGTAACAAATATAATAGTACAGAAGAACGTATTTATTTTAACTTCTGTTTTCAATTCTTTTGGTGGTAACCTCCGTAAGTCTAGATAGAATGCTTATTCTCCCATTTCTTAGTTTATATCTATTGACTTTCCAATATAAAAGATGAAAATGATCTCATACCTTCTCTTCCCTTCTCTTCCTTCCAATATTTAACATTTATATTCTTATAATTTTGTTACCTTCAAAACTTTAAACTTTATACAAAGTGTGACGTCCTTACTTCTTATTCCAGCAACTTCATTTTGTGTCTTAAATGTTTATTGTGAAATACAAGAGAATAAAGAATAATATAACTCCTATTAGACTTCTTAAATATCTTTTATATACACATTTGTATTTATCTATGTATACACAGGGGATCCCAACTCCTGGGCCGCGGACTGGTACCAGTCTGTGGCCTGTTAGAAACCAGGCCGCACAGCAGGAGGTGAGCAGCAGGCAAGTGAGCAAAGCTTTATCTGTATTTGCAGCCGCTCCCCAGCGCTAGCATCACCGCCTCAGCTCCACCTCAGATCATCAGACATTAGATTCTCATAGGAGCACTGGTGCCTGGTGCTAAAAGGTTGGGGACTGCTGAGTATTGCCTTCTATGTTTTAAAAATGTACACAAAGAGTATTATTACTCTGAATAGTTTATTTTCACTAAACTTGATGTTTTTACAATGTATTTATGTTAATACATGTAAGCGGTAATCCTTTCATGTATTCCTCCTATGAATGTACCATAGCATATTTATTCAGCCCTTGATGAAAAATAATAATAGTAATAGGAACAACACTGGGTGCCTACTATCCGCCAGGCATTTTTCTAAGTACTTTACATTGCTTACCTCATGTGATTCGATAGCAATCCTCACTTATCTATGAGAAAACTGAGGCCCAGAGAGGAAGTCACATATGTAAAATCTCAACAGCTGGTAAATGACCATCTAGCTCCAGAGTCCTTTCCATTAACCACTATGTAGTACTGCTTCTCGATCTAGATTTATTCAAATCATTCCAAACAATGCTGCAGTGAGCCTCTTTGTATTCACATGTGAGTGATTCCCTAGGAGAGTTGTTGGGAAGTAGCATAGGGGCATCTTCCATTTGCCTAGATATATTGCCAAATTGCTCTCCAAAAATGTCTTCCAATTCACATTCCCATGAGCTTCCATTCACTTTGAACAGTAATCCTTGACTCCCTACTTTATATAAATGAGGCAATTATCCCATTCTGTCTTCCTTCTTTCCTTTCTCTTACATTCTACCTTATGTTGGTTACATTTTACCTTTTATTCGGTTAAAGTTGTTGACATTTATATTCTGTATGAGCTCAATTAACTTTCCTCTGCTTTGTCCATAGGGTGACTCTAAAAGTTAGAGACCAGTGAAAGGTATTTACACATTTATAACCATTTAAATATTGTTCAGTGCTTGGGCAAGCAGTGTGCTGTAATTGTATTTCCTTCCCTGCAGCTCCTATGTTACTGACCCAGGGCCAATCAAGTAGAATGTTCATAGCATGAAGGACTAATGGCATCTCTTTTTTTATATTTAGCATTTGCTTTTAATCATGTCATGTTTAGTTGACTGAGGTACTTGTATAGCTTTCTCTAACACTTGGAATATCTTATTGTCTTTTTTTTCCATTTCAAATCATTTTCCATTATCATAATCTCAAAAATTTCCCGAATTCTCTATCATATCACCTTTCTACTAAATGAACTGGCTTCCCACCCCACCCCCTGCCACCACCCTGCCCCAAACCCTTCTACTTTTAAGCTATACTACTGCTATCATCCTGGAACTTTTTGTCTGTCTCTGTCATCTAGGGTCAGATTTGTTAGTTTATAAATTGCATATCTTCTTCCTTCTTAATTTACGCCCTTATTTTGCTGGAGTACATCCTTAAGTAACTTCCTACAGAAGGTGTCATGGAAAATAGACTTTCTAATTTCTCACAGATCTGAAATGTTTTTACCCTCACACTTAATAGTATGGGTGGATATAAAATTTTGACCAAAAGCTATACTATAGTTATATTCTAATGAGAAGAATAGTATCTATATGGGAGGTCTTAGCTTTCCCCAAGACTGACAGATAATTTTTTGGATCAGAGCTGGTAAACATCTTGCCTTGGGTGAATGTCAGCTGCCTGTGCTTTATGCACTGAGGGGGTGAGGATTATAGAATACAAAATAATGCAAACTTATTAAGTTTGTTATGAAAATTAAAAGAGCAACATGTAAGGCTCTAGAATAGCACTCGGCACATGCTTAGCTCTATAATACAAGCCAGTTGTTGTTATTTGATGGAGTCTTGAGAGGCGTGGGAGACAGGATCTCAGGATTACTATAGGCTGAATGAAGTATTTAGACAATTTAGAAAGGGCTCTGGTCTCAAATGGTGGAAACCCATGAATGAGATCACCTGAGGTTACTCATGTTTAGCTATGGGTCCTCTGGAACAGAGCTTCTTAAACTTTAATGTCCATCATAATTAATTACCTAAGAACCTTACCAAAATTCAAATTCTGATTTAGTAGGTCAAAAGTGAGCTCCATATTCTGCATTTCTAGCAAGCTCTCAGGTAATACTAATACTGTTGGCCATGTGTATGTTTTTATGTGCATACTAGATGTCAACATGAAATATATTTTTACTGTAAGTCATGGTAAAAAAATGTTTGAAAACCACTGCCTAGAGAAATATCCTCCAGCATCACATTCAGCTGTCTCCACAAGACACTCTCCCCCACCAGTGCCGACCTTAAGAGTCAGGGTTTGATTTTATCTGAGAAGAAGAAGGTCTCCATACTGCTCCTAATCACTCTATAATAAGTTTATCTTGAATTCTAAGTCTTATTATTTGAGGCCCCTTTCCCATACAGTCCCTGAGATGTACCTGGCATTATTCACATCTCCTTGCTGGTTTTCCTAGCATTTTGGGGTCTCTGACTTGGAGCCTCTTTTAGACCACCAGAGATCTGACATCCCCCACCCCTTCCCTGGGATATCTAGTTTCACTCTTTAGCTGCTGGTGTAGAGTTTCTCTTCCTTGGAAGACAGGGACAGCTGGGAATGCGGATCTCATCCTGTCTGGGTTTTCCCCCTGACAAGTGGTGGTAGTGGCCGGATATGAGGTGCTTGAAGACCACTCATGATACCATTTTCACAGAGAGCAGAGTCAATGACGGAAAGAACAGGTGCAGTGGACTGGATTTCACTTCATGGGCAAGTGAAAACAGCCAGCAAGGGAAGCACAGGAATCAGGACTATCACGAATTTTTTAAAAATCAGTTATGGGAGAAATGACTAGGTGGAGCCAGGGGTTTAGGACAGTGTAACTATTCCGTATGATACTGTAATGGTGGATAATTGTCATTATACATCTGTCAAAATCCACAGAATGCCAACACAAGAGCACATGCTAATGTGAAATATGGACTTTAAAGTAATAATGTATCAGTATTGGCTCATCAATTGTAATAAATGTACCACACTAATGCAAGATGTTAATAATAGGAGAAATTGGGGAGGGGGTTAGGGTAGGTACAAGGGAACTCTGTACTTTCCATTCAAATTTTCTGTACACTTAAAATTGTTCAAAGTAATAAAGTTCTATATTTTTTAAGTGAACAAAAACTAACCTTGCCGGGCTATTGTGATGATCTTTAAGTGTTGGATAAAATATTAGATGTTTTGGATTAAACATCTGAAAACACTAAATGTCCATAGAACAAAAAAAAATCCATTAACCATGTCAAACATGAATATATTCTCCCTTTCCCCACACTTCTCTCCAGGGCTGCCCACTGATACTGAAGGGGCCTGTATCTTTGCAGACCATCTCTTATGCATTTATGTAAGGGAGATAATATTTTTGAAATATCTCCTATTATAATGCACTTTTTTTATAGGCTGCTTTCCCTTCCTGTACCCATCTACCATGAAGGCAAAGTCATGAGGCATATTGTGCTCCAGAATCAGAAGGCTAAGACACAGAGACTGGAAGAAGTGGAACCTATCATACCTTCTCACCCAGAAGGATATGTTAAAGAGAAAAGAGGGTGAGAAGTTCAGACAGGAGGGTCCTTGCCTTCTCCCATCTTTGGGCTTTAGCTTGGGATAGCTGGCGTGTAAAAAACATTCAGATAGATATAAAGGAACCCCAGACCATTTGGGGCAATTGTATTTACCCAGGACTCCCTGTGGAGACTGTAATTCCAGGCTTTGAAAGAAGTCCCTGTTTTGCTTAAAGCTACTTCTATATGTACATGATCAGCATTTTTCCGGGATGGAAACCTACATGTCCACTTACTGAAGTGAATAGTATGGACATGGTTCTTATTATAAAATGTAATATGTACACATGGAAATAATCATTTAAATGGAAAGGTATAAAATAAAATGTAAAAATCTCACCCCATGATTCCCGTTCCAAGCTCACTTTTCACAGGTAACTGGTTTTCATCTGTTTGTTTATATATATATATATTTTTTTTTTCTGGTAGTGATCTACATAATTCAAATAACATGTTTATACTGTTTCCTGATTTATCAGCTCTAAGAAGAATCTATTGAGTGCTGCTTTGAAAAATAATTTTAAAAAATGGCTCAGTTACATTACACCCTCTTCCAACTTTTGTTAACTTATTTTTATTTTTAGTTCTATTAGCTACTTTTATAACTTTAAAAATATAGCTCTTTTGATGCAGTCACATTAAACAATCTCTCTCCCTCTGGGAAATCTAAGGGAATAAGTGCTGTTCTCCTTTCTCTTTCTCCCTCTTTCCCCTAACATCCTTCTATATTGTTATTTTTATGTGACCAAGGTTGATAATGTTGGCATTCTCTATTGTAATCATATACAAATTTTACATGCTTTCTCTAAAAAATCAAAATAGCATTTATAATAATCATATAAATATCGTTCATTCCTGGTTGGGAAAATAAGCCCAGCCAGAAACAATATATCATAGAAGTAAAGCGTGTGGCTTAGAATAGCTCTGCTCCTTAAAAGCTGTGTGACTTAGTAGTCACTTCCCTTTGCTTCAATTTTTCATCTGGGAAAAATTGGGATAATACCTACTCCATAGGATTGTTTGAAGATTAACTGAAATTAAATCATTTAGTACAGCACCTGTCACATAGTAAGCATTTCAATTATAATTGTTGATGATGATAATGATTTCAGCAGTATGAAAAGATCCATTAGAAAGATGTAATTCTTATGTTATTAAACCTGTGTTTTGTCCTAAGGAGAATATTTCTAATACCAAGGTTACATAGATTCTCTCTCTTGACGCTCCATCGGTTCAAAATCCTGCCTCAGTTTAATTTGCTTCATTGTAGGTCACGACTTTTTGTATTTCCTGACACATCTAACTGCTTTTCTATTTTCTTGTTGAGTAAAGAAACTTATAATAGATTATATCATACCGTGTGTTGAATGGTCAATTTTGAGAAGAAAGAGATTGTGCAACCTGGCAAAAGGAGAGAGAGAGCCTCTGGTTTCTGAAGTTCTAGTTTTGTTTTCCATAGGACCTGTCTTGTTGTTTTTTTATTTCTCAGATACCTGAAAGATTCCCTGTCCTATCCTTATAATGCCACACACACACATTCATTTATTCATCAAACAGTAGCACGTAAGTGTCCCTGTTCTTGAAACTTAGTGATGTTGTAGAGAGAATTACAATGAATAAATCTAGGGACTCTCCCATCCCTGACACATTTTTTTCCTATGGTTTTAAGTTCTTCTGGGAGTCTGCTTATTCAAGCTTTCCTCTCTGGGTAAAATTCTCTCTCTCTCTTCCTCTCTCCCTCTCTCTTTCATCACCCCCGCCACCCTCCCCCCCAACATTCCTCCCCTGCCCCTTCCTATAGAAACTGAAAACAGAAAAATATCATCCACCTTGCAGCAAGAATTATTTTTGCCCTTTCATTATTTCCCCTCCTCAGGCTTTTACAAAGTATGCCAGTGCGTTAAAGGTAATCATTCTTTAGTTCTGGGAAGTTCCAAACTGCGTATTAAATGCAATTTTAATACATCAGATCCACAATCACAATACGGGAAGAGGAAGGAGCATTTCAGTGTCTTGATAAGAAAAATGATCATTCTGTACATCTTGACATGTACAAAATCAAAATTAGGGAGTTTGGATCCAATCCAAAAATCTTGACATGCCCTAGGAGTGAATATCCTTGGGGTGTCAGTTTGAGATTTTGCTTAATGCCAAACTTCCCTGAAGACCAAGGGTGGGGTGGGGGCAGCGTACATCATAACAGCCATAAGTTCTCTATAGGGAACTAGCGCCTGATGTTTCATGATGCTTTCCAACAATGCAAATGGTGTCAGTTCCCCTACATTGACTGTGGTGTTATAATAAATCAAATTTTCAAAGCTTCGTAGATGTAAAAAAAAAAAAAAAAATTGAAATGAAAACAAGTGAAGCAAGCATAGTTTGTTACTCTAACATCAAAGAGCCCCAAACCATAAATCCAGAACATTCACTTTCAAAAGCAGATGATGAAAAATATGGAATGAGTTTCTCAGATTTAATTTTAAAACAGCGAAAGTATGTGAAAGCAGAAGAGAAATGCCGAAAAGCAGAAAAGAGCAGAGGGCACTTCATTTTAGAAGTTTTAGCTTCTCCAGGGAGCAAAAGAGCTTAGTTCCTTGATGACTGGAAAGCCATAGGCAAAGTTTGCAAGCTCTTTTTTCGCATTGAGCCCAATCATTCAGCTCAAGTCAGTAAATCAGATACCCAGGGGATACATAACACATTATTAAATTTATTCAAGAGCTCTGAGTGCATCAAGGAATATAAAGAAAGGCGCTAAATGTCATGAGTGATTTTGCTGGTAATCAAACCATCCAATATTAAATTGATTTTTAAACCACTGTCTTCTTTTCTGCAAAGTTTCATTCATAGTAGTAGTAGACAATTGTCACCTTTTTTTTTTTTTTTTTGTTACACATTCATTCTTCTGATAACATCCCATTTTCCTTTCAGGGAATCGCTTTTTCCCAATGTATGTAATCCTGGTGGAAGGCGGTGCTCACCCCCAGCCTCCAGCTTTGTAAGATGACGAGAGTAGGTGCACCTCATCCCAGCCTGTCCATGGAATGAGCAGACAGAGAAGTGCATGTGACACAGACTCAGACAATGGGACACTCTCCCCAGCCCAAGAATTACATGAGGTGGGGCAGGTGAATGCAAGGAGTAGCAATGAGAATTTATTTGTCCCTGCTGATTTGTCCTCTTAGGTTTCCTTATATCCTGCCCATTTTCCAAACTTGGTCTTCTAGTCCTTCACTGATCTGTCCCTAGTCGTCATCCAAAAACTTCTTTATTTTTTCTTGAAATAATAGAAGTCTATTTTAGTTTTTATGACCAAGAGGTCTAACAAACTCATTCAAAGAAAAAATTTCTTGAACATCTACTATGTTCAGCACTAGTAATATAAAGATGTGGTTCCTACCCTGAAACTGACTTTGAGTAAATAGATAATTACAGTGTGACATAAAAGGCACTATCATAGAGATGAACAAAGATCACAAAGGAGGAAGTCAGTAGTTCTGTGTAGGGGACTTAGGAAATGCTCCACAGAGGGGGCAAAGCGTGAATCTGGTTTTAAAGGACAAGTAGGAATTTACCTTTGCAAAAAAGATGAGGCAAGCTTTCCAACAGAGGAAACAACACGCACAAAGTCATAGAGGTATGGAAGAACAGG
Source organism: Pteropus medius (assembly GCF_902729225.1). Classification (NCBI taxonomy): domain Eukaryota; kingdom Metazoa; phylum Chordata; class Mammalia; order Chiroptera; family Pteropodidae; genus Pteropus; species Pteropus medius. The sequence goes on along the minus strand of NW_024340695.1, from coordinate 2,145,975 downwards.
ACATGTTTGAGGTGCTTCCAGAATTAGGCTGGGGCAGAGCCTACATGAGTGACATTTCAAGGATTAATTCAGAAAAAATAAAAATATTTGCAAGCCATATTTTAAAAACAAAACAATCACTTTAAATCTCATGGAATTCCAGTGTTGACAATCTACTTTACTCATCAGAAGAATGTTAAAGAGATAATTAGCAACTCTTATTAGTTGTTAAAATGTTAATACTTGGGAATATTTGAGAATTACCTACCAGTGGGAAACAACTCTTTTTCCATGGGTGTCTTGCATTTCTGCACTCTTTGCAAGCACAGGCACTGACTGCCCTTTGTTCTGGATTACCTTTTTAAGGATGTATGTGTAGTGGACAGTCTTGGAAGACAATGATAGTGTCCCCTACACCAGGGGCCCTCAACCCCCAAGTGGGGAACCGTTAATGATAGGTGGCCTGTTAGGAACTAGGCCACACAGCAGAAGGTGAGCAACAGGAGAGCGAGTCAAGTTTCATCTGTATTTGCAGATACTTCTCAGTGCTAGCATCACCACCTCAGCTCCACCTCAGATCATCAGGCCTTAGATTCTCATGGAGCACTGGTTCCTGGTGCCAAAAAGGTTGAGGACCGCTGCCCTACACAACAAAGCATAATATTGAACATCTATCTATTCAGTGCTCAGCACTGGGGTATGCCCTATGAGAGATAAGAATAAAGAATAAAAAATAATCCCTACTTTCACTATATGTAGAGAGAGATGACCAACACATGAAACTAGAGCAAACAACACAAAATAGTATATAATCAAGTCCTGAGCGACAGATGTCATTTTGTTTATATTATTTAGATGCTCCGTAAGATGTTTTGAACAAATTTCTTCTTTTTAAGTAGCAAATAACAGAGCTCTTGTCTCTCTGACTCTATATTTATATTGTGTGTTTATCTCCCATAGATTTCTTTCTACCACCATGTCAAATTTCAAAGGAGACAACAATCAGTAAAGGCTCAATGATACAGAGGAAGCCTCTCTGGAGTGGGGCTTCGAGCAGGGCTTCCGTTGGGCTCTGACAGTTGGGAGGAATTTGGGGGAAGAGACAGAAGGGAAACATTAATTATAAAAGTCAAGAATGAGATGGATAAGGAGCAAGTTGTTAGATGTTGGTTGCCTAGGCTGCCTCCTATATTTATCCTCTAGGTGTCTCAATCTCTCTATCTGTGAAGTCTGAGTATTAATGTCTCTTGTCCCAAGGGAAGTTATAGGGGAGCAATGAATCAGCAGGTGTGAAACCTCTTTTGAAGTGAGAGCACAGAAAAGATAAATACACTAGATAAATAGACTGATTAAATCAACAGTTATTACTGCTGAATCTTCCCTTCTCCAGGCTAAATGTCCTTTGGTGGCTATATCCATGTGTCACATGGCAAGGCACGAGCCCCTTCTGTTGTTCTGTGTGACTGCAGCATATTTTATGTTCTTCTCGAGTGTGGTGCTCAGAATTCTCCAGTTAAAACTTGACAGGCACAGACTGGACAGGGACTTTCACCTTCTTTTATATAGATATTGTATTTGAACAAATACAGCCAAAAATGCAATTAGCACCGTTAACTCTTATCAACCTTGTCAACCGAAGTTCCCTTTATTTTAATGTGATCTGCTACTGTATTTTCTCCATCCTGCAATTCTGGACTCAAAGGCAGGAATTTCAACTAGAACTTCAATTTGCTGTCTCTAGATGACACAAAATGGTTGAATAGATTAGAAACTTCAAGGATGTGTAAGATGTTACCTAAACTGGATCTCATCGCCCCACTGGGAAGACTGGGCCATTATCAATCCAGAGCCTCCAGGTACAACTGGTCCTTCAGCAATCACACGTCCATCTTTCTCCTCAAACTTCTTACTCCTGACCATTACCTCATTCTCACATACATTTGCTCCTACACCAGGAGCAAATATTCCCCCAGAACACCTACAGCTATATTCATCTCCACTGTCACCAAACCTTTTCTGTTTTCTTCTGTGATCCAAGATTATACTTCGCCCTTTTATGATCATCATTTCAATAACCTATTGTCCTCCTTACTGGCTCTTCAACCTCAGCATGAAAAATATCCTTCCTGTCATTTTTATAAAACCCATCTGTAACCAACTGAATGTGTCCCCTCAAAATTCACACTGTAAAACAGCCCGAACCCCCATTGTGGCTGTATTTGGAGCTGGGGCCTCTAAGGAAGTAATAAGGTTAAATGAGGTCATAAGGGTAGGGCCCTTATCCTAATCTCTCTCTCCACTAGCAGGCACTAAAGAAAAGTCATGTGAGGACACAGCCAGAAGGCAGCCATCCACTGGCCAGGAAGAGAGCTCTCACCAGGAATGGTGGTATTCTGTTATGGCAGCCTGAGCCAACGAAGACACCACTTCTTGACTTTCTGTTGCTCCAGCTATTGTCCAATTGCTCTATTTTGGTCAGAGCCAAGTTTCTGGAAATAGTACCCTAGGTTCACCATCTCTACTTTCACACTTCCCATTCATTATTCAACCTATGTCATGTAGCTTCAGTTTCTACTACTCTGCTAAATATGCTCTCACTGAGGCTTCCTTGTGACCTGTAGTGATGAAAGCCAGGATTGAAACTTCCTGTTTCATTTAGTGTATTTCGTCACTCATTCTCTTATCTGATACTCTACTGGTTTTTCTTCTATCTTTTCAGGCATTCTTTTCAATCTTCTTCCCAGCTACTCTTCCTGACCCAAATCCTTCAGTGATGACCTCTGATTTTCTTACTCTACTCTGTTGCCTGAGTGACCTCAATCAAACTTTAATTATAACTTATAATGTGATGACACTCAAATGCCTATTTATGGTCTAGTTCTTTCTGTTAAAGCTCCACATGCCCAATAGTCTAGATCACTTAACTGCTCCTAAATTACCTTAAATGCAAATGTTTCGAATACTGATCTCACATTTCTCTCCTTCAAACCTATTCCTCCTCTAATATTCCCCATCACAGTGACCATCATCCACCTAGTCACCAGAGCCTGAAACCTGGCTTCCTCTTGGATCTATTCTTTTTATTCAGTGTTAACATCTATATGAATGTGAGTATATTTCTGTATAAATATAGAGAAAGAACTGAATGTTAGTCTATGTTAACAACCTACGGTATTACATCATTTAACCCTATAAAGTATATACCATCCTCCTTCTGCCCCCATTTTACAAATGAGGAAAGAGATTCCTAGAATTTGAGTAACAGATCCAGAGTTGTACAACTGCATAATGGCAGAGCAGATCTGAACCCAGTTATGTCTTACTCCAAAACCCAAACTCTTAACAACTATATAGTACTACCTTGTATTAGGTATTCTTTCATTATAGCTCATATTCATTCCTACAGCTTTATCTCCACAGTTACTTCTTATCTCTTCTTGTCTTGATTACTACAATAGCTTCCTAATTATTTCCCTTGATTCCACTCTGGATCACTCCCAATCCAACTTCAACATTGCCACGAGAGCAATCTTTTAAAAACATGACTTAGATCATTTCTCTCCTCTACTTGAGACCCTTCTGTTGCTCTTCATGACCTGACTCTTTAGCCCACAAGGCACCTTGTCTTCTGGCCACTGTCTACCTTTCTAGCCTGCTTGAGCATGCCCCATTGTTCCAGAGCTGCCTGCAGTTGTCCAAATGTGCATAATATTTTACAGCTCCAAACTTTTACACATTTGTTTCTTGTCCTTGAAAAGACTTTGCCCACCTTAGATTTGTGGCAGACATTGTGACTGACTAATCCAGCAGCTGTTCCCAGCACTCTTCTCCCTATTGTTTTCTTCTCCAAAGGCTTGAAAGCCAGATACTGCTTTGCCAGCTTCCTTGCAGCCAGAAGTGGCCACATGACCCACTTCTGCCCAATGAGATGCAAAATGTTTTCTGAGAAACTTCTAGGAAATAAAAATTGATATGGCTGGTGCTGTCCTTTTCTCTTTTTCCTGGCTTCGACAAGGATGTTATTCCTGAAGCTGTGGCAGTCATGTTGAAACATGAGACCATAAAGCACAAGGATGAAAAGCCATCACACTAAGGATGGCAGAGCAGAACAGAGTTAAGATCATAAACACACAGTTAAATCAACGTCAATGCCTCTTGACTCTCATCTAAGACAGTCAGATATTCTTACTTATAGATAAATGACTCTTAACTGATACATGGGTCTAACAACACTCACTCTTTTAAAATTTAATCTAAGGTCTTTCCTGAGAAGTATACTCCCTGACTCTTAATTTTGAAATTCTGATTTTGGTGTTCTTCCTTTGGCTCCTAAAATAACCTATGCGTAATTCTATTTCAGAGCTTATCACACTTGATGTAACCATTTATTTCCCTAGCGTTCCTATAAGACAAGACCATGTCTTATTTGACCTTATATTCCTAGTGACTAGCACATGACCATGGGACGCCTTCAAGACTGGACACATTATAGGCTGAGCTATAAAATGCACTTTGAACCCTCCCTTTAGTCAAAAGATATACCTGCAAATCATACATTATAAAAATTTCTCATGATCATTGAAGTCTATCATTGAAGTTTGGAAAACCAAGTCATTTGTGTAAATTTGGGCAGAGAAAATGCCACAAGTAGAAGAAAATCTCAAACCTCACAGAGTAAGTTTCAAAACAAAGGCTCTCAGACAAAAACCGAGAGAATGTGCTGGCAGCAGATATTTACTTAAAAGAAATACTAAAGGAAGTTAGTTAGGCAGAAGGAATATAATCCCAGATGAGAAACATGGTAATACAGGAAAGAATTCAGAGAAAAGGATAAGGCAAACATGTGGGTAAAACATAATAAATATTGACTGTTTGAAACAACAATAATAATGTTTTGTGGGATTAAAAGTATGTAGAATTAAAACACATGACAACAATGACAACAGCCCAAACAGGGAAATGGCTTAAATGCTGTAAAGTTGTTTTATTGTCCAAGAAGTAATAAGGGTATTAATTTGTAGCAAACTCTAATAAGTCAAAGACACATGTTTATAATCTCTGGTAATCACAAAGAGAATAATTAAAGAATGATAGAGAATGGAAAATGGAATAATTTTTAAAATACTAAATTAATGTAAGAAAGGACAGAAGACAAGAAAGGAAAAATGAGGAATAAAAAACAGATGGGACAAATAGTAAACAAAGAGGAAAGTAGTAGATTTAAACTCAAAAAGGCAGCCATGGTGAGCCTCATGTTCACTGCGCAGAAAACCCGGCCCAAGGAAGAAATGTGGTTATCATGGAGCAGGTGAGCAGCGTGGGACAGAGAGAATGCTTTGTGCCTTAAGATAAAGACGAAGGGATATATTATTAGTAATGAAATTTCTAAACTGATTATACCTCCTGAACATGAGTTTTCTGAGAGCGAAAGTCTCCTGTATCCTTACAACAAACTCTCTTTTCTGAACTAATTTCATGCAGTTGTGTTTCAACCTTCTGTCGCAAACAAATGACCCCTGACTGAGACAGCGGTCACGGTTAATAGGAGCTGAGAAATATGGTCTCATTAGACTGGTCTCTGGGGAGAGAGAACTAGTGTCTTGGTCATGAAGCTTCTATCACAAAAATGCTTTTATATTGCAGGTTTTAATGATGATGATTTGTTTGTTTTTGTTTGGAACACCAGAATTCTGGACAATCACTCTTTATTTTAATATTAATAGAAAAATGGTTTTGATATATAACAGAATACTGAAATTTGTAAAGTAAAAATGTTTTATGCTAAGAAAGCAAAAGAAAAATAAAGCCTCTTGGTAGATTTTTCTACCATGACCATCTGGTTTTATAATTAATGTTTTGCTAATATACCAAAATATTCTCTATGTAAATCTTTTACATTCTTGCTGCACTTTCAATTAAAGTCTCTGAATTAAAACTATGTACCATGAGTCAGCAGTTAAAGCAAACATGTTTTTTCCATTTATCTTCCTTTGGGAAAACCCAGTCCCAAATGCAGAATGCCTGCCATCCTTTAGTTCTTTTCATCAATCCAGATGTCTATAATTACTTCTGGAGGTTACCACAGTGGTTTGCCCTGCCATCTGACACCATCTTTCCCATGATTGCCTAGTATAGCCTCCCTTGCCTTTCACTGTTCCCTATAAATACTCTCATTCATGGTAAAGAACATAACTGTGGTCTGCAGATCATAAGACCTGGAGACACCTCATGTTCCTTGGTGGCTTCTTGCACGAACTGCCATTTTAATTTGTGCTGGAGCAAAGCGACTCTCTCTATATACCATTTTAGAAACAGTGGTCCTGTTCACTGAGCTATACTGCAGAAAGCTAATATTCTAAGGAGGGACGGTGAAGTTGCAAAGATTGTGAACACAAAAGTCATGAGGTCAACACAGCCCTTATTTATGATAATGTCCTCCAATGCATGGCCCCAAAGCCATCATGACCCTCATCAACATTTGGTCGGCTTTGGACAAATGGCCAACTGACCATCTGCTGTAGATGCAGGTTAGGAAAGAAGTTGAGCTTAGTGGTGTTTGGTTGCCTGAATATCTAGGCCATTAAGCACTGCTTTTCTTAAAGAAGCCCTTCTTAAAGCAGCCCGTCTGGGCCAGCTGGTCACCCTGGACATTCTTTGCTGCATGCTCTTCTCCACACATGCTCTGTAATCATCTTGGTGACAACAGTGTCATATAGAACTTCATCCAACATGTTACTAAAGACTAGATAGATAGGACCATTTACCATTGGTTAAAACTCTGCTACAAGCTATACATTATTCTAGGAGCTTTACCTACATCATCTCTAATCCTCACAACAACTCTGCAGATAGGACATCTCTATTTTTATTTAACAGATGAGAAAACCTAGGCTCAGAGTGGTTAGGTTAACTTGCCTCAAATCCCATGGCTAATTATTTTCTCTTACTGATATAAGAATATTAACTAGTCTGGAAGTGTTTGTTCAGGATTCAAATAGAGAATGGAAAATCCTGAAATGCCAACAGGTAAATAGAAATCACTTCTTTTAAAACAAAATCAAATAATACGTAACTGTATCATCTACTGCTTAAAATATTTCTATTTCATACTTCAGAACAATACCTAATTATTGGATTTGCCTATTTCAGACTCTAAGCTAATGAGCCATCATTTCAGACACACATACAAAAAATATTTTAAGAAAAGTTTCTTATTCTTCATATACTTTAAACATGTATCACCCTGCCAATGATATTAGGACATGTTGAATATCAATGAATTTAACCATGTGAATTACATTTTTCTGAAATACATATGCATTTGTAAACTAAGGGGGAAAAAACTTGGGAGTTTATTTGGGGGTTTGACCAAAACCAAATTACTCAGAAAATAATAACGTATATAATCTGTAGTAGTTCAACAAACTCCCAAAGCCATCAAAGCCAACAGCCTCTAAACAACTTAGCCACACACATCAGAAAGAGTGAGATAGCACTTGAAAAAATTTAGACCCAATTGCTTGGTATATATTGTTTTCAGAATTTTCTCTATGGAAACCAAAAATTTAAGTTATGAAAAACAAAACCCATTGGTAGAGCCCGAGAAAAATTGAGTAACAGCTGATTCTCTTAACAGACCTAGTCAGTGTAAGTATTAAATAAACAAGAAATTATCACGATTACAATAATAAACCCATTCTTTCCTCCCACTTTCATTGAAGCTGCTTGGGGAAAATTTTTTCATTTTCTTCAGGCTGAAGGGAAGTCAGCTTTTCTCATTCTTTCCCGAGTCCTTCATTAGTTTTTCTGGGGTGAAATTATATCCATCCAAGTTTTGACCACAGGCTATAGACACAGTCTTCCTCTTAAGAACAACCTTTTTTGTTGTTCTGATTTTAAAGACTAGTTAATCCTGTGACTTTCTCTCCTTGCTTTAAGAGCTATTGCATTGAATTTTGTGGTCTTTTGGCTTGAGCTGATTGTTTATAAATTGTTTTACTCCCTAAATTATAGGTTCATTCATTCGATAAGTGGATGAATAAATAATTAATTACAGTGCTATGGAAATAAACAGGGTGATGTAAGTAAAGGGTAGCAGGGGGTGGGGTGCGGGTGCTACTTTAGATCAGATAGTGGGATGGCATCTCTAAGGAGGTGATATTTGAGCTGAAAGAGTCAACCGTCCAGGAGACGAGAGTCTCAGGCCGAGGGAACAGTGTGTGCACAACCTTAAGGCAGCAGAGAGCTTAATGCCATCGGAAAATGCAAAGATCAGAAAGATGGTCACGTAGCTAAAAAAATGAGAGAGGGAGAGTGGGGGTTGGGGCAACAAGAAGGAGAGGGCCAGCATAGGAGGTTGTTGTCCCCAAAAATGCAGTTTAGATCTAAATATAAGGGGAAACCATTGAAGGGTTACCAGAAAGGGAGTAACATGATCTGGGATTTCTGAAGTGTTATTTTCTTTTGTGTTGTTTTGAATTTCTGTTTTTAAAAGGCCACTTTGGCTGCTGTTTGGAGAACAGACTGACGTAGGGCAAAAGTGAAGGCAGACAGATTATTTAGGAGGCTAAAGCAGATGTTCAGGTGGGAGAGAAACTACCGGTCTCCCTTTATGGACAACAGCGTGAATATTTAAGTCGAAAGACCTTGAAGACCCTATTGATCTGAGATCCTAGAGCCTAGAAACTGTTAACTAAAGTTTTCTTAAATGGTGGGGAGGATTTAGAGAATGAGTTATATTCAGAAGAATAGCACTTATTGTCGTGATGTCCCTAGAGTGTATTCTATATAGTGAGTACATAATTATATTTAATATATTTCATCAGTCCAATAACCCTATAAATTGGGCATTATTAACTCCGTTTTTCAGGTAAAGAAGTGGAGACTTAGAAAGGCTAGATGATGAATCCAAGGTCACAAAACTCCTAATTGAGGAAGATGGGATTTGAACAAGTCCCTGCTCTCTCCATCGAAACAAAAAAGGGGGAGGGGGCTACCGGGTAAAGAAATGATAGGACATTATATGAAAGACTGTATAAAAACTATACTTTGGGGGGAGGTGGGAAGGAGTCTCTCGACATATATTAGAAATTAATTTTAAACATTTACCTCAAAATTTGGCTGGCTGAGAGTGATGACAGGGGAAAAATGAAAAAGAAAATAGGCCAAATTTTTAGAAAGCAAACAGATCTAAAAGCATGATTATTATCAGGGGGAGAAAATCAAATAAACTCTCAACCAAAAAGGAAAGGAAGGAAGGAAGGAAGGAAGGAAGGAAG